>NW_025335873.1:2683493-2772177 GCF_004798865.1 Varanus komodoensis | reverse complement strand
TGCCCACCTCCGTGTGACATCCCCTCACATACCTGTATGTCGCCAACAGATCCCCTTGGAGTCTCCTCTTCTCCAGGCTGAAGAGACTCAGTTCCCTCAGTGTTGCCTCATATGGCTTCCCCTTGTTGGATGGTTTTTAATTGTTGTAAACTGTCCAGAGAGCCATGTGGCTATTGTGAGATACTATAAACACGCAGATAGGTAGGTAGGTAGGTAGGTCAATCAATCCATGTGGAAGCCCTCAAGTGAATTCCTGCAGGGACAGGCGTGGAGTCAATGCCCTGCCCCCTGGAGGAAGCTCTGAGAGGTGGCAGAGACTGGATTGGCGTGTCCTGCAGACCAGGTTGGACGCTCAGCTAGGCGCTTGTACCCTTGTTCTAACTGAATTTGCTGGGGGTGTAACCAAAGAATGGAACCAGCAGCAAGCCATGAACCTTGCCACAAACAGGCCTTTGATGCGCATGCATCTTGTGCATGCATGTATATATTTTTGCTGCTGCAAAGCAAAGGTTAATGCTTTTTATTGTTCAATGTCATGTTTATAGTGGAGTGTTGGGGGAGAAAGACGGCAGGGGAGGAAAAAGCCCCCCTGTCCCGTGATTAATTGCTGCGAAACTGGTAGATCTACAATTATTTGGTTGTTGTGAACAAATAAAGGGCTCCAGTATTCATCATATTCAAATGAGGCAGTAAAATAAATGACGCTGACGCCGTTGACGAACAAAACCGCACCGTGTTCCCCTCGCAATCGGGAAATGTACTCAAAAAATTGTAAATGAGACACAGCCACCGTCAAGGGATCGGCGGCCATTTGTCTTCCCCCAACATGGCGCAATGCTGACCTATCACTTGCCGGCTTTAATTTATGTCACAAGATGCGCCTTCATTATGCGCTTTTGATGAAAATGAAGCGCCGATTTATAATAAAGACTCACGTGTGTGTGTGCATTTCAAGATCGCCTTCCTCTCCCTCTCCTCCTGCCAGCAGAAAGTTCTGTTTTTCATTAGCACCCATTCCGCCAGGTTAAAGCGCCCAGGTACCGATGGAAGCCTGTCCCATCATTCATCATAATTTTGTTTTCCACTTTGTCACAGCTTGGGTGTTTAAGGAAGATAGATGGCACAAGATGTCTCCTTTTCAGAGGCTCTTTATGCTCTGGTAAGTGTGTCCGATGCAAAATTAGTTTCCCACTTTATTATTTTCCTGCGAGTGTTTGTCAAAGCCATGCCGCACCTCTCCTGCATGGAGAGCGGGTCGCTGGCTGTCATTCCGGAGTGTCGGCAGGGAGGTTGCCGTTCCTCAGAACTCTGCTGTTCCATGTCAACCCTGTCAAAACCTCCGTCCTGGGGTGGCAGCCCCCCACGTTCATCACCTCGGGACCTCAGCCTCCAGAGCCAGGATTTCAGCCCGGCCACCGTGGATAGTGCTGCTCTTTCCGTCAGCTTTGGGGAGCTGCGATGTCATCTTTGGGGCCTGCTCTGCTCCCACAGCCTGTGCCTCAAGAGCAAAGAGGGTGGTGCTGCCTCCCTACTGGAGAGCACGGTACTTCCAGAAGTCCCAAGTGTGGCTTGGTTCCCCCTTAGCTAGGCCACTGCTTTCTGGGGGTGGGGGTGGGGGTGCAAGATGCCTTCCCATTGCCAGAGATTGAGTTTTAAAAAAAGCCACATCATGGAATGACAACAGAGTGTGGCAGGGGTCCCAACCCACAGGGAGTGTGTCCCCCACTGCTCCCGAGGATTCACTGAGAGGACCTGCATCTTTATAGATTGTATACATTTCCTGTATTTCTATCTCACAAAGGTATGTCCATTAAGATGTCAGCATGTCCTCTTATCCAGAACCCACCTCTTGTGCAACAGTGGCTTGTCACTTCGGAACAGAACTGGAAATGGGTGGAAATGTCCATTTCCGGAATGGGAAATTCACCTGGTGGAGCTCCACCGGCTACTCAACTGCTCTGATCCAGACATGGGTATTCCTGGCTGCTCGGGGGCTCATGAAGCTCTAATTCCCCTTGGAGTCACTGGTGGGTTCTGCTGGACTGCACCAGGGCACTGCTGGGTGTCTCTCCAGGATACAGGAGCGAAATCTTCTTCCCTGCTCAGCATCAATGGAGAACTTATCCAACCGCTTCTTGTTTCCTGGAGGATCAGGGGAAGCTTTGTTGGATCTGGTGGACCTTCAGGGAAGATCTCACCTTCAAGTCTTCCACTTTCCAGCAGTGGCTTCATCCTTCTCTTCGCTCTTGAGTTCCTGCCTGGCATCCACAGAGGTTTGCCTAATCCTATTCTTATCCTCACAGCAACCCCGGGCTGAGAGTCTGTGACCAGTCCACAGTTCTCCAAGGAGCTTCACGGCTAAGTGGGGACTGGAGGTCAGACTAGATGGCCCGGGAGACCCCTTCAGACTCGCTCTGTTTCTATGTTTCCAGAATCCCCACTCTGACCACTAGGCACACTGGTTCTCAGTATGAGGGCCACAGTAGGAAGTCACACCTTTAAAACCTCCAACTCTCCAGGGTCCATCCCTAGGTTTTCTTTTTGTTTCTGTCACATCTGTGTCACAGGATGCAGCTGAAAGGCCCTTGGCTTTGCATTCTAAGAATGTGGTCTGAGGGCACATGAAGCAACCACCCTGTTGAAGCTAAGCAGGTCCGGGGCTGGCCTGAGCTTGGAGGGGAGACCTCTTGGGGATCGCATGAGGCCCCCTTGAGTTCCGCAATGGGAGGAAGGCGGGATGTTGATGTAAGTGATAAACCGTAAGAGACTGGGCACATGAGAGGAGGAGGAGGAATCACCCGGAGGTTCACTGGGATTGACCTTCAGCTGAACACAGAGAGACCAAGAAGGCTCAAAAGCCAACTGAACCAGCAGCTCAATGTTTGTGTGAGGCTCATAAGGACGCAGCGTTTTCAGCACCCCGGAGAGGAGCAGAAGAACCTCAGGGGCACGGACTAGCCCCTTGGCACACGGCCTTCTCCCTGAAGCCCTTGCTGCCACTTCTCAGTATCTGCCACCGTGGTGCCTAGTTATAGGGCCAGATCTAGGCTCCTGGGGAACATGCTGACTAGGTCTCCCCACACACCATGCCAGAAGCCTGACCGGCAGTGTGAGCGCAGGCACCTTTGGTGGCCAGAAGGCCCTGTCTCCAGAGGGAGGAACCATCCCCTGGGTAAGGATGGTGGGAACCACCCCCAGCAGGGTCCCGCCAGCAGAAGCCCTCTGGAGTTGCCCCTCTTGTTCCCCGGGGCAGTCTAAAAGTTTGCCTTCCTCTAACTCCAGCCCAGAAAAGGATGGGACAAGCAGAAGGAGCAGGAAGCATCCCAGCCTCCATGAACCACAGGAGGTCTGCCCACTGAGGGGGCAAGCTGTTTCCGTGAGGAGCAGCCGCAGAAGCTGGTGACCACGGGGGTGAGAAGCTCAACTTGTGGAGGGAGAGGGACCCTTTGCCCAAGGGTCAGACGTGGACCCATCACTGGATCCAGGCCTAGGCCGGCACACCTAACCTGGCCCATCACCACCACGTACTCCTTCCCTCCGCTTCCCAAACTCTCTCAATTAAAAGCCAGCTTTTTCGACAAAGTTCACATGCACATAGGAGTCCTTCACATTCCTGGGTATGAATGCCTTGGCGGCGAATATGTATCTGTTGTGCAGGAACTGTCAGACCTGACAAGACACAATTATCCTTACTGAGGAGGAGGAACAAAGAATGGGGGATCTCAGGCCCTTCTCATCACAGTTCTTTGAAGAGAGGGTTGTTCTCCAGAGCTGTTCCTCAGAGGTGTTTGGCAGGGGGATTTTACAGCAAAGTGTCCCGATTAATTTGGGCTGGAATCTGCACATCTGCAGCTTTAGAAGCAACGACTCTGGCGATGGAGGAAGGATGCTGTGGGAGGGCTGGCGGATGCGGGCACACTCTGGTTACTTCAAACTCTCGTTCTGTTTGAACTAGTTTCAAAGAATGCTAAACAAATCTTGAGCTGGGGAAATGATGCCTCCTTTGGATGGTTTAAAAAGAAGATAGAGCTGGCATGCTTTTAAGTCAATTTTCCTTCATCACTGCTCCTGTTCTTAGCCTCTCAAGGAATCTGCAAATTGATGCTAAAAATGCAGAACATAACTTTCTTTGTTGATTCTCCTTTGGCGTGTGTGCTTTGCTTTCACTGCTTCTCGGATTGACTAATGGTGCAATTTTGCATGTGTCTGTTCAGAAGCACAACCCATTGACCTCCTGCATGCAAAACTACTACTCTGCCACTGGCCATTCCTACTCTCCATAACTGGGACCAGTGCTCTTAAGAAGAGCAAGAGAGTCCTCCTGAGCCAGCCCAAAACACCATCTAGCCCTCAACCTAGTTCCAAAAGTCTTATGTGATGGCAACTTGGTTGGGCTGGTTTTTTGCTCTGTCTCCAAGGCGCACTTTGTCTTACACAACTAACTAAGCTAAAGTAGGCACTGGTGCTTCAAGACTGACTTTAGAAGCACTTTCTAGCATATTAGAGTAATACAGAATATTGTATTTGCAGAGGGAAGGGTCCCATGGCCTCCTTAACTCTACATGGCCTTGGGTAACTTGAGACCTTAACCTGAGGATATTTTCAAGGAATTCCTTTACAGTCTCCAATCTGGAACAATCCTTAGTCAAGAATTTAAAATCACGTCTCTGCTCAGAAAGACCCACTTCCCCACTTTTGCATCAAAACTTTCCTTTGGAGAAGATCCAAGATTAAAACTCTTGTGCCAGATTACAAACCTTGGCTGCTTCTACACAAATATTTCAGGATTTGTGGATGCTTTAGGATCATGAGGGTGTGGGTTTCGACCTCTCTGCCTCAAGAGAATTCTTTTCAGCTTGAGTTCCAGAAGAAGTTGGAAGTACAACTCCCAGCCAGCCTTTCCAATGAGATGATGAGAACTGCAAGACAAAAGAAAGGGAGGGGAACCAGGTGCTCTCCTGCGTTGTGGTACACCTGTTGGGGAACCCCAAGACATTGTGAAAGGTTCTACAAACATGTCATGGAGCAGGTTCCAGTCTGTCCAAAAATACATACCATCCCGTGTGCCTTTGTCTTTGCACGCGACAGGGCGAATCAGTAGAAACCGGCAAGCTAACTTTTGGGGAAACAGGTAGCCAGTACTAGCATTCTCTGAGGGACCTCTGAAAAGTTTCCAAGGTCCCCCGAAGCTCCTCCAAAACACAGAGGGCTTTGTAATAGACTAACATGCCGAAAGGTTTTGAAATGCATCTTGTTCTTCTCCCACAAGGTGGCGCTGTTGATACCTCACAAAAGCATTTATGGTGCCTGCAAAGTTTCTAAGGTACAGAAGAGTGTGAATTTGAAAGGGCTTAAACCATAGGCAGAACTTAAAAGCTGCATATTTTAGTGAACAAAGGGAGTTGTAGCCAGCATTAGATAATAGGGCTATGCCAGGATGTTATTTTGGAGAAAAAGGAAGGGCAGGAGCAGCTTGGAATTGACCCATTCTTCTTGAACGGCCTGCCTGGTCACACTTGTGTCTTCTCCCTGGACACTCTTCTGCTGCCATTTAAAGCAGCAGAAGCACCAACAGGCTACCTTCAAAGTCAAGCCCAGTCGATTAGGACTTACAAAGTTGGCATTTCGGCATTGCAAAGCCAAATCAGAGTGAGGGCACAACACATGGTCTTCACTCCACATTGGCTATTTGATGTTATCTGATAGTTTCTTGATGGGCTCATGAAACCAACACACAGCAAAGGCAATGCTTTCATCCCTCACTTAAACCTAATGTGTTCATGCAGTTGCATAAACCCTCCAGAGCAGCTGTCAAAACACAGGAAGACATTTCATGGGGACAATGATAAAGCTTTTTGCAGCATTTCACTAGGCTGCTTGATGGACCTTAGCAACCATTATTTAAGAGTGTGTGTCTTATTTCTGTGTATCCCTCTCGCCTTCTCCAAGAAGAGGACAATGCACTCCTTTTAGAGTATCCCAGCATCTTCCTTTGAGTCCCTAGAACAGAAATAGACTTTCCCTATATAGTGTGCCAAGGCATTCTGGGAAGGAACAGATTGGGAGTAAATTAGGACACAGCAGGAAAAAGCAAAAAAGAGGCTTTGTATGGAGGGCTGCCAACCAGCCAAAACGGAATGTGTCCAAGCAGTAAACCATGTTCCATCAGGTAGCTCCACTCCTCTTGGAAACATTTTCGGGACTTGTAAGGACTCCTGCTATGATTTTGCAGTCTTAGGACAAGCGTCTACCTCAGTGTCCCCCAACCTGGTGCCCTACAGTTGCTCGCGTTCACATTCTTGGACTTGTTTATTTAACATATCTGGTAGAACCAGGGTTGGAGTGCTTAGCTTAGGAACCCAATCACTTAATGGGAAGCACAACAGCACTCTCCCACTCATATTTCCTAGCAACAGTTGTGTGAAGACACACTCCCTCTGAAACTGCAGGTAGCAGGAAGTCCTCAAGACTAAGAGTCACTGGCCATCTTCTCCTCCGTGAATCCATCCCCTTTATCCTTTCCTTCTTCCTTTCTTGTCCCCAAGGAGGTTCAGGAATCCAGACCTCTCACTGCATCATTCCTTCAACATCTGCAGGAAATACCAGAGGAATTTGGGTGGACCAGCTTGGTCACCATTCCATCAGTGAAGCAGGGTAGATGCCAACTGAAGGGAATCCTTCCTGACACTTGCCTGCCCGTTGCTCATCTGCATTATTGATTGCAGAAAGTTTGCATTCAGAGCTTTCTGTGTAATGAACCACAAGGAACATATGACAGAAGATGGCAGGAACAGACTTGGTGGTCGTCCTAATGGAGGAGAGGCAACCTTTGGGGAGTCATAAGCAAGGGTCAAAATGAGGACTGGGGAGAGGAACAGGCAACAGATGGAGCACAAGTTTAGCAGCCTGGAACTGCTGTGATCTTCCTGTGCTAGATTGGTAAGAGGGGGTGTCAGGTTAGCTAAGCCTCGTTGGATTTGAGGAGAGGTACCAATGTGGGCAAATAGGAGGACAGAAACCTGGCTGCCAACAAAAGACCTGGTCTGCTGGCCACAACAACATCCTACTGGCCACAACAACATCCTACTGGCCACATGGGTTACCCAACCGCTAGTGGCATAGTAAGCTACACTGTCTTTCTCATCCTGGTGGCACCTAAATCTAGTTGTTTCCCTTCTGGCACAGTTTGTGGTTCGGGGCAATGCCTGAAAGAAGTCAACACCTGGTGTTGATCTCCAACTTCTTACTGTGTTTGAGAGCTGATATGCAATAGCATGTGCTATTTGACCACTGGCACCTTCCCAACACATCGCATTTGATACCTGCCCAGATAATATCAATCCTGGACCCCAAAAAAAAGCTCACATTTCTAGGTGAGAAGCTGCAGGGCTAATACACAAATGGAGGACCTCGTCCCTTGCATTCTAACAGCCTCCCTGACTCACATTGGAGTGTTGGAATGGCAAACGGGGAATGGCAGTTGGTGACAGGCATTCACCGACCGCTCACTCCTGTTGGATTGTTCTCATGTAGCCCTCCATGCTGAGGCAGTTTTTAAAGAAAGGATGCTCTTGCCTTTGAAATACTTCAGATGGAATCTGCAGCTGCCAGCCCAAGTCTGCAGCACCAAAGTCTGACCCAGCTGAAAGCCAGTGGGCAAATTACCCCGGAACAGGAGTGGCTTTGAAGCTGGGAACTGCCCTGAATCAGTGGAGGAGGAAAAACCGAAGAATCATAGAACAGCAGAGTTGGAAGGGGCCATGAAGGCCATCAGGTCCAACCCCCTTCTGTTTATTTATTTAATTAATCTATTTAAAACTTTTGTACACTGTCCCCTCACAAATGTCTCAGGATGGTTCATAACAACAACAACAAAATAGAATAAAGATAAAAGTCAAAGTAGCACAGCATCCACTATTAGGTGTAAAACCACAGATCAAAACAAATTAGCAATTAAAATAGTGGGAGAATAAAATGGTTTTCACCTGATGCTGAAAGGAAAGAAGCGTTGGCGCCAGGCGGACCTCTCTGGGGAGCGAGTTCCACAGTCAGAGCACCACCGCAGAGAAGGCCCTGCTCCGGGTAGCCACCCTCCTGATCTCCTTCAAGGAGGGCTCCTGGAGCAGGGCCTCCACCTCAGATCTCAAGGGGCAGGAGGGCACAGAGGGGAGAAGGGGCTCCTTCAGGCATCCCGGACCCAAGCCGTTTAGAGCTTTCTAGGTCATCACCAGCAGGACACCATGTTACACCATCCCACTCAGATGGCTGCCCTGTTGCTTTTTGAATGTCTCTGGTGTGGGAAGCCAGTGAAAACAGGGAGAGAAAGTGGACATGCTTCAGGAAAGAAGTGTAACAAGCATTTGGGTGGAAATCTACATATGTTATGTATCTGCAGTATTTGGTTTCCTATACTCCAACTGCAAGGCTGCTAGTCCAAGATATTAGAACCAGCATCGCCAACCAAGTTTACAGGTGAGAGGGCATCCCCCTCCCTGCTCGGGGAAGTCCTAGCAGCTCTCTTTCCCGTGAGGGAACTGGCAACTCTGCCACAGCTGCCCCTTCTCTGCCCTCATTTCTCCGACAGCTGAGCTGCGCTGGTACCCTGCCCCATCCCTGCATCTTGCTGCCTGGGTTGTCCCACTCCCCTCCCCGTCTTACCAGCAGGGGTAATGGAAGCTACTAAGAAGGCCTGGCTCACAAGAGGAAAGAAACAAACGCAGGACAGAACAAAGACACTATTCTGCACAACATTGCATATATGAATTTGCATAGGTTCTAAAGTACGTGCGTTGAAAAGACACCGTCTTCTGAGGACACCCCTATTTGTAAAAAGGATGTCTGGACAGGGGATAAGAGAGCATTTGGGTTGGGGGTGGCAGAAAGATCCAAGGGTGATGGGAAGCACATGTAGGCCGAAAGACATCCAGGGGGTCTGAGAACCTCAAGGCCTTTGCATGTCGATTTCAGCACATGCTCCTGGGTGGCAGAGTGGAGTGGCCGGCCAGAGATTTGGGGTATCAGGGGAAAGATTAGGAGTTCCAGCCCCCGTGGGCCACTCACTAGCATCATTTATCCAGTGCTGACAGGAAAAAGCAGGATCCCTCTTCCCTTCCTTGACATCGAAATGGGCAAACCCATGGTCCAATGGGGCTCTGTATCCATTGCAGCTTTTAGTTCAAGTACATGTTGCCTACAGCTTCAACAAGTCCAGAAGCTCTCCATGCACCGTGTCCTGTTTGTAACCTTGCCAAAGCCTCTGGCTTGCTCATTACTTTGGTCAGAATGGATTTACATGATCATGGAAGGAGACAGAAGGACCATCTCATACCATCTCTCCATCCCTCTCAAGTTAAACAATGGTCTTAGAACTTCCTTACTGATTAGGTTTGTGCATAAATGATCTTTACAAATTCTCTGTCCCTTTTGTAGGCACACGAATGCGGGAGACAACTTTCTGCAAATTTCTGCAAGAAGAGACGACATTTCCCAACAGATCTGGGTGGGGTTTACCTTTGTAGTTGAAGTAGCTCAGTTTTTGCTTTTTGTCTTCCCCAGGATTGGGGTGTGAATGTGTGTGTAAGTTTTTTTTGCAGTAGTTAAGTTGGTATCCAGAGCAGAGTTTTGTATCCTTCACAGTTGCCCAGACTGACTCTTGTGCATTGTATGCACACACGTTTGTGCATGAGAGAATATTTGGAGAAAAGCTGATCAGCTTTCTTATTTTAAAGGAGCAGGGGGAAAGGAACATGTTCAAGAATATTTTCTTTGCAGATCTTGCACTGGGCAATACTCTTCAACAGCCCCATAGTCTTGCTAGCAACAAATGCAGAGGCAAGCCAAGCCTGTGAGCTTCTCCTCCTCCTCCTCCAGTGGCGCATGATGTGCCTAGCATGCCGGTATGCCTGGAGAAGGCAGAATTTATAGAAACCCTGCCACCCAAATGCTATAAATAATGAGGCCGACTGAAAATTTAAGGGCCAAAAATGGAGAAAGAGGGTCAAAAGTCAGTGTGTTTGCACTCTTGCTCTCTGTACCCATCCCGCTAGTAAATGGTTGATTTTTTTCACCCAGATCAGAGAGGGCAAGAGTATGGCCTGTGTTCCAGGGTTATAAAAACAAACGGCTATTTTTTTTTTAATGCTTAACGGACGAGAGAGAGAGAGAGAGAGGGAGGGAGGGAGGGAGGGAGGGAGGGAGGGAGAGAGAAGGGAGGAGCACTGGGAATCATGCTGCAGTGCCCAGGCTGAATTCCTTAATGACATCCTCATTAAAAAAGTCTCACTGCCAAATGCTGTTTGCCTTTGCCTTCGGAACTGTCGGCATTAATAATGAGGAACTCTACTTGGAAGGTATTTACATAACGCATTGTTCTCGTGTCACTGCAGGAGACAGCAAACAGAGTACTGGTACAGAAAGAAGCAGTATGGAGCGGGGTGTGATGGAGATAGAGAAGCAGAGACTCCGTACCTTGCACAATCACAGGAGCAAGAAATATTTGATCCAACAACAAAGTAGGAAGGACTTGGAGGGTGTGCAAGCTTTTCAGTATCTTCCATATAGCCTGCAAGTGTCTTTGCCTCTTTTCCTTAAATGGACAGGGTATTAGGAAGTGGAGATGAGCATAGCACAAACCCCCAGCAATCCGATTCTTTTGCTGAAGGATGTTTTTAAAAAATCCCATTCTTCTGCCAAAGAGAAGATTCCAAGAGCATCTTACAAAGATAAAACAAGAGATTCTCTGCCCACCAAAAGGCACAAAGTGAAAATGTTGTGGGGTAGAAGAAAATAAAATCAACTTGGGTACGGGTAGCTACAGGAGTTCTGATGACGACCAACAGAAGTGCACAGAGCTCAAAAGGAGTCAAAAGTGGCCGGTGTCTCAGCAGAGTTGATGGACGGTCCCTCATTACCTCTGCTGCCCTGGTGGAATGTTACATGGCCAAGGCGACTTAATTACACTGTTAATTTATATTATTATATTATATTATATTATATTATTATTTTATGGAAGTTTATTTATGGATGTGAGCCGCCCTGAGGCTTCAGCGAATGGGGCAGCATAGAAGTCTCCTAAATAAATAAATAAATGGGCAGGATTCTATACAACTGTGCAGCATGCTTCATCCTGGGGCTATGAGGTTGTCATTGAGTTCCAGAGGGACATCCTCCAAGGTCTGCCTCCCCTTTGAACTTTTATTCCCTTTGCATGGCATTCTCGGTCCCCTCTTGCTCTTTCCTTAGGCTGCTTGACCTAAGCTACTTATCCCCATCGCTTTTCTTTCAGCTTAGTGAAGCCCTCTCACAGATTTGAGAAATTCTACCAGATGGGTCTTCCCTGCCTGATGGGAAGCTTAGCCAACCAGAGTTAGAGACATCAGCACCACCCAGTCCCTAAGAACACTGTCATATGGATCAGGGCAGAGAGATCTCAAACTTGTGGAGCTGGCATTGTGTTTAGTTTTTACTTGAACCCTGCTACCCACCAAATGGAACCTGGTGGAAAACTTCATTCCTGGTTTCCTCCAAAGTTTCTTTTTTGGTGGTGAAACTTAGGGTGGTAGATAGGAGCAGGAGCCAGTTGCTGCAGTTATTAAACATCTGGAAGTTGGAAATCTTTGTCAATCTTCTGCAAACCACCCAGACGTCTATACCAACACATTCAGATCTATCTTGATAAAACATTCCTAAACATAGCACCATTAATAAACAAGCAATCATGGCCCAGTTTTATCTAGCTGGTAATCAGCAAAGTATGGTTGAAATTCTTGACACAAAAAGGAGCACAACAACTTTATGTAGATTTAGTGGGTGAATCTTGAAAGTTTCCGCTTGCTAATTGACAAAGCGTTTTAATTGGTACTGTCTCTTGCTAAACAGCCACAGAGCTTGACAGAATTAAGATTATCGAATCATTTGACCTCCTTGATACATTTTCCACCCTTATCTTGCTCTGGCAGAACTTAACTGCCAGGTACTGACAATTATCTTCCCCTGGTGCCCAGTTTGATGGGTCATCCTACTTGAATAATTCACAGAAGTTCGACTATTAGTGTCTAATGGGGTGATTTAAGGTATTTATCGGCTAATGGCCAAGGAAAGAGTGAAAAGGGGTTAAGTCTCATGGCTTGTCTAATGGGCCTTATGTTCAGCCCAGCCCCCCAGTGCCCTCCAGATGGGTTGGCCTACAGCACTTTCCAACCCCACCTCCCTGGCTGTGCTGGCTGAGCATGATGGGGTGGTGGTCGAACACATCTTAACGGCAAGAAGCTGGAGAAGGCAGTTTCTCAACCATGTATTTGATGTTCCTTGCTCACGAGCATAGATGCCTTCCCCATCAGAGCACTCACACCTATAATCATGGATCAATGATTCTCCCATTGTTCCTTGGCACACTGGCAATGACTTCTGTGCAGAGCAGGCTAAGGAGTGCCAATGGAGAGTCCCCAACCCATACGCCACCTTTTGGACTTCTCGTTCCTCCCTGACCAAGAAAGCCCTCCATCCTTTCTTGGACTGTCTTTATCCTATACTCTCTTGATGCAGATCATCTCAGCCTCAGGGTGGCTCCTTATGTATCCCCACAAACAACAAAATGCATTCCCAGAAACAAGGCAGAACAGTACAATCTACAAGTGTGGAACTGTCTACACAGAGAGAATATTTCAGTAAAGATATGAGCATCTCACGAGGACGAGGAAAACTCAGAGTAGGTGATCTGTTGCGGTCAGTTGACCAGGCCCAAAGGGTCAGTGGGCCACCCCAAGACCCTCTTTCTTATCCTATCGATGCCTTCTTATGGTTCCTTGTCTTTAAATCAGAGTTGGAACGAACAGCTCTTCTTATAGGGTATTTTTTCCTGTCCAAACTCCCCTAGGATTGTGCCCTTAATGGCCTTTTGAAGAAATGCTCTTTTTTTTGCCTGTCCAGATAAACCTCCTGCCAAATCAATTACACTGGGTGACCCTGAATCGTATCATTATGAGAGGAGACTAGAAATCTCTGTTCTTTCCACCCTGTTCTTTAATTTTAGAAACCTTGCGCATGTCCTTCTTCTAGTCATCTGTTTTTTCCCTAAGCCAAAACCCTGAAATGCTTCCATAGTAAACCTATTTTGAGTGAAAGCCAAAGAAAGAAAGAAAGAAAGAAAGAAAGAAAGGAAGGAAGGAAGGAAGGAAGGAAGGAAGGAAGGAAGAAAAGGAAATCATCACACAGAAAATGTGTTAATTTCTAAAGAGAAATGTGTTTAATAAATAGCACCAGTCCTAGACAACTTGTCCTCTTGGTTTCGTTCTTGTCGGCATTGTGCTTTTTAATGCATCTAACTAAGGCTGCCCTGAATGCTCTCACATCATTATTTTCACACTCAGGGATTTGGAGTTGTAGATATATCACCCCCCGCCAAACCCCGTAATGGTAAGAATATTCACTTTTTTCAATCTTGTCTGCTGCAGTTGTTTTCCCCTCTTAATTACTGTTGGTATTGCTTTTTCCCTTGATTATTTGGCTGCAAAATCTCAGCCTATCAGGGATCACATGGTGAATGGCATTATGTCACAGTGCAATGTAGCCAAAGAGGTCCAGGGATACCAGCAAGGGCAAACTAAACTGGTTGTAAATGATGACAAAGAACCTAGCTCATAGCATTGGCTATTGCAGATCACCAAAAGAACGGGATGATATCATGGGGCTACATAACCAATCGGTGTTTGCTATGTGCTCTCATCACTGGTGGCAAAGTCAATTCAATTGTTTTGTAAGCCGCCCTGAGGCTTCGGCGAATGGGGAGGCATAGAAATTTTTAAATAAATAAATAAATTCAGAGTGAAGAAAAACTCGGTCACTGCCTGAAATGTTTATTTAAAAGTGTCCTATCTCTCCCTCTTCAGTCTGACCGAGGAGAACTTCAAATATCTTCCTCTAGGAGTTGTATTCTAAAAGGAAATGTTCCGTGGTAGGACATTGAATCTCCTAGCCAAGATTTAATTTGCTGTGGGACTCCCCTGTTGATCAAGCCAGCCAGTTCGCTATTCACCCCCTTGCAGATGTTTCTGATTTTAATTCTCTGCAAATTTTGATGCATTGTATTTATCCCTGCTTTGGACTGGCATAATTACCCTCTGCCGCCTTCCTCCCAGGGTTTCCTTGGAAGCACTTCTGAGAAATTTGAAAAGCTTTTGGGCAAAGGGGTACGGACAAGGATGTTGCACAATGGATTGGCAGTGGCCCGCTTTCCCCCTCCAAGGCGAGTCCACCTGAGGGAGGTAGTGCTTTGCGGATTCTCTCCATTTCCAGCTGTCCCACTCAAGAACCTCAAACTACGTAAGAAATGCCCAAGGAAGCAGCAACTAGCCACATCATTGTGCATGGCCATTGTCCCCTGATCTGGCTGTGCTTGATGTGTGAAGGAGCCCATTCCAGATCATTCATCACAGACTTGAGACACAAGGAATATGAGGTGCTCCGGAACGCTGCCCCAGCCCCTGCTGGAGCTGTCTGGTCTGTGCTCAGCTGCCCCATAGAGTGAGCTGGGGTTGAGAGCACCTATGCGGGCAGGCACTCAGACTCTACACCCCAGGTGGGTCCTCCAAGATGGGAAGGGCCTTGGGTTAGGCTTCAGCAGTCGAACTCCAGCACATGGCATGCCCTGGCAGCCTCTCGGCTCACCTTTGCCCTTGCTCCTTGGCTTTGCTCCTAATTGCAGGACCTGAGGAGCAAAGCTGCCCCCCTAGATGGTTTTCAGGGTGGGACGGGTTTGCTGCTCTCCAGCAGGTCCTGGGCTCTTTGCATGCCTTGTTTTCAAGGAAAGTCTGGGCATTTCTGCATAGGGCATGGCAAATACAGTGGCGGAGGGTATGCATTGCCATGAGATGTTTTGCCTGCTCTGGATTTCTATGCGGCTACGATTCAAGCAGACGGTAAACTGCATGCACTTCCGTGATTCCCCTTGTGCCACAAAAGACTCCCTCTCTCCACATAGACTTAGGATACCTGCACAAAGTTTGGTTGCAGGCTTGCCGGCTCATTTACATAGCAGTACAGTCCTACTCTGCCTTTTCTTTCTTTTTCAAGGAACCCAAGATGACTTCCATGGGCTTCTGCGTCTTCCCTTTACCTTCACGACATCCTTGCAAGCGAGGCTCGGCTGGACCTCCATGACTGGTCCAAAGTCATCCAAGGAGCATCATGGCCTGGCAGGGGTCAGTTCTTCCAAGTCCTTATCCAATACTCGCACCACCGGGCAAGTGTAATATCTGGATGGGTGCCTGTCCAAAACAGAAAAGCAGCTTTCTAGAAGGTGCTGCCCACCCCATTTTCTTCCAGCCCTTCACCCCAATATGCCTGGCACACATTCCCAAGCAAAGCACCCACACTCTGACAGCTATTACAAAACCAAGGGAGTTTTGCTGCAGATATTAAATAAATAAAAATACAGGGATGGTCTTGCTTTAATATTTACCAGATGGGAGCACCCTCCAGAAAATAATGTCTTTGTAATGGAATGAGGGGAAGAGCAGCGCTGCTAACAGGGAGAGGAGTAGATGTTGGTGACTAAGCCATTTAATTATGACATCTCTCTGAAGGTTTCTTTTTCTGCTCAATTAGAATTATCACTCATACTTCCCTGTTTATGGGCTCGGTTCCCATCTTCGCTTTTGTTTGGTTTCCCCGACCGGGCTCTTCTTTCTTCTTCAGTTCACTTTGGTCGCTATTCCCTGTATTATAGACTGCATTTTCCCTCCTCACTCTCTCCTTTTGTTTTCTGTTAATGGTGACAAAATACACACACACAAAATGCACTGTACGTTTCTTGAAATATTAGTTTAATAAGACACAAGAATAACATGAAGGGCACGATTCTCTCCCTTATATATTATTTAGATGCACAGCATGATTTAGAGATGTGCAGAAAGCATGAGAGTCACTAGCAAAGTGTGCATGCATGTGTTTGTGTATGTGCATGTGTGTGTGTATTCACACACACACACACACACACACCCAGACACACACCAACAGTATCTACTTTGAGATTCAGCCCACATATCTGGAAGAGTTTGATTTAACATGCACAGTTTATCAAGACTCGTGTGCTCTGCTGAAAACCCGTTTTTCCCCCTTTTTTTATGTAAGGGCATAAATAATCAATGCACAGTGCAACTTTAAATTACCATTAATGTGTTGTACTTATGATCCCAGAAGCACGATCTTGGGACTTACAGGGAATTGCAAGACAGATGCTTGGGAAAAATATATATAATAATATCCATTTTTATTATTTGGAGACATTTCTTATTAAAGCGTGGAAGGGTAGTGCATGATATGAAAGAGAGGAGAGGAGGAGGAGGAGGCCAGGAGGAGGTGCCTTCCTCTTGGATTATTGCAAATATGTGAAATGTGAGGTTAATGTTCCATTGAGCAGCTCCCTGCCTCCCTTCGAGGAGACTTGGCGATTCACTCGGCGGACGACTGCTAGCGAGTGAGGGACACGTGGGGAGAGTTGTGAGGTGCAAACTCCAGGCTGGCATTCTATCTTCCCCAGTTCAGTGATTCGACTCAATTTCTTCCATTAGGATATGGGAATTGTCAGACGGGATCCGTTCCATGCTCTGTCTCTTCCAGGATCCTGTCTCCCACAATGACAAGGCACGGCACTTGAGTGTAATGTACTAGATGTCAAAGAGAGACACAGGGTGGGCCCTAGAGACCCATGAAGCCTGCGGTGCCAGGAAAGAGGGGGTGGGGGTTCATGTGGAACCTCAAGAGACCAAGGTTGCAGATCCGACCTTAGCTGAGTCCTAGGGATGTGTGTATTTTGTCCAGTAGAGATTGCCAAGGGGTGGGGTGCTTTAGCCACTGCGGATTTTTAGAGCAGCTGTCTGTGGTGCTGAACTCTTTCCCCAATACAGTCACCATCTTTGAGCGCCATGGAGAGCTCACACGCAAAGCAGCAGGTGCCCACTGACACAGAGGTGGACACATACCAGCCCATTCCACTGCCAAGGGAGGCTGGTGGCCCCTGCAGGGCTCTTCATGCCTTGCAGCTTTTATACTGAGCTTGAATGGAGCTTTCAATTGTGCTCCATGGTGGTGAGGCTATTTTGGCAGTGGAGTTCAGGATCCCAGGTATCGTCTTACAAAGCTCAAAAGAAAAGCAGCAATGGATGAGGAGTCCTGCTGACACAGGTTTCCATGGGGCTCCCCTGATTAGTGCTATGGCACATTAATTAACACAAATTTGTGAAAATCCCCACCGCCCAAGCATGTGGGGGAAGAGCAGTCTGCAAGCCCCCACAGCTCAGAAAAAGGAAGTCTGCTATGGAATCCTTAGATTAGATTCATAGAAATCCAAACTCCTCTGTTGTGTGTTTCTCCAACATAATTGCCATTTTATATCCCAGCTTTTTCCCTCTTGCAAAGAACCAAAGCAGGTTCTATTTCTCTGCACAAGAACCCTGTACGGTAGGTTAGGCTGAGAGTCCATGAATGGGATAAAGTCACCTAGTGAATCCCAGAGCGGAGTAAGGATTAGAACTCAGGTCTCCCGAGTCCCAATCCAACACATTAGCCACTACACCCCACTGGCTCTCCGGAAAGAAGCTAAGGAGAAAGATGGAAACAAGGCAATTCCATTTCTCTATCTTGATAATGTTACAGTTTGGGAGAATATTTTTAAAAAGAAGACAAAGAAATAGAAGAAAGAAAAACTCTTATCCTCTAACAAGGGATGTGCCATAACTGAAAGCAAGCCCTTGGCCTTCCACTTTGCACATATATAGATTGTGAAATCTGAAACCTGAGAAACAAACTCTTAATACAAGCCCTGATTATTTTATTCTACAGGATCAATGGATTAATCAGGGGCTAAATTCAGTACCAATTGCGATCAATAGGCTGCTTTGTTTTACAAACTCGAGTTAAGCCTTTCCCTTCCTCCCTGGGTTGTTTTCATCCCAGCTGTCTTCTCTCAGCTTCCTTGTGCCATGCTTTTGCACCACACGGAGGGCAAGAACCCAAAGATATGCAAAGTGATGCAAAACGACAAGAAGGCCAGCTTATTTTGCACCCCTGGAGCAGCAGGATCCATGATTTGGATCAAGGCCATAGCATGGGGAGGAAGCATGGTCCGCCTCACCCTTGACCTCTGGGCCATGGCCCTGATCCCCGGAAGGGGTCCTTGTGCCCCATCTTGCAGAAAGAACAAAACATCAAGATCAGACGTGGCCTTCAAAACTGAGTCCAATTTGTTCCATATTGGTATAATCCATTCTGAGACATACCCTAAGCAGACCCAGTCTTACAGGGCATCATTTGAAATCGGCAGGACTGAAATGAACTGCAAGCAGCTTGTCCTTTTGATTTTAATGAGCATCTGCTAGATGTGACTAAACCTGGGTTCAATCCAATGCACGCACTGGCCCTCTCTTTCTAAGGACTGTGGCAAGAGGAGCTCTATCCAAATTCATGGTTGTGTGCTTTGTGAAAGGATGCATTACTACAGAATTTCTTGGAAGTCATGTGTAGGGGGTAGGGGTGGGGGAATCCCCACTCCAGTACAAAGCAGTGTTGGATCTTTAATTAAAAAGCAGGGTTCAAAGCACCAGGGCATCGACTTCCACTAGTTAATCTCCATCACTTCATTTCCCCACCAACTTCCATAGTCTACAAAAGTGCTGGAGACAATTTTTATTGATTGCTCTTCAAGCCGTCAGACGCGTCCCTGGCTGATCATATGTTAGCCCCAGACACCTTGTGCATTTCAGATAATAACTTGGTGCTCCAGAGAAGAAATGAATTGGATGTGCAGTCACTAACTGTCCAAGTGAATCATGTTACTATATGTCAGCAGACTCGGCACCCACGATCATTTTAACAGAGAGGAATCCGCTATTTTCATGGCTGTTTAAAATTATTTTCCAGATGAATAAGATGTAACAACAACTACTTAGAATCCAAAGAATAATACTGAGGCAGCTATTGGGCTACTCCAGGTCCAATTTTTCAAGCCTAATGCTGATAACTATTATTTAATGCAGGGCTCTGCAAACCGGGGTGGGGGTGAGGAATTCCCGCTGGAAGGTTGCCGTCATTCACGGAAAGACCTCGAGCACAGCCGGGATCTTCCTACAGATCTGATTCAAGAGGGGCAGATTGCCACCTGGTCAGACTACAACAAGCTTCCTCAACCGCCAGAGGATTGGACTACAACCTCCATCATCCCCAGCCAGGGCATGAATGGGACTCGGGTGGAAGGAAGCCGCAGTTGTACACAACTGAGCATGAT
Organism: Varanus komodoensis; assembly: GCF_004798865.1. NCBI lineage: Eukaryota > Metazoa > Chordata > Lepidosauria > Squamata > Varanidae > Varanus > Varanus komodoensis. Next base: position 2,752,898 of record NW_025335873.1, on the reverse strand, counting down.
TGGTTGGGGTATGTTGCTTTACCAGAGACCTGCAGAGAAAGCAAGGCCGGCCTTGGTGATCTCTCTCTTGGCTGGAACCAGATTCAGTCATGCTGAGAGTAGACCCACTGAAATGAATCTGGAGTCAGTGGTGAGTCACTGAGGTGCCCTAGTTTCAGTGGGTCTCGTCTGTGTGTGATTAAATTTGAAAGGAACCCTTTCTCCGTATTGCACCTCCTGCCCCTGTCACTGGGCCAATTCAGCAATGCCTTTGACAAAGTGCCCCATGATATCCTGGTGGAGAAACTGAGGAGTTTTGGGATACACCAAAGCACTGTCTGGTGGATTAGGGCATGGCTGACTGACCGAAAGCAGAGGGTAACCGTTAGTGAGAGTCATTGGGATGGCGGCCAGTGCCAAGCGGGGTCCCCCAGGGCTCTGTCCTGGGGCCGATCCTGTTTAATCTTTTCATTAACGACATGGAAGAAGGGGTGAACAGTCTGCGGATCAAATTTGCAGACAATACTAAAACTGGAGCAGTGGCCACAACTGAGGCGCAGGTACTCCAGATCCAAAAGGCTCTGGACAGACTATGGAAGTGGGCAGGAGACAACAGGATGGTGTCCAGTGTGGATAAGTGCAAGGTCTTGCACTTGGGGCATAGGAATGGGTGTCATAAGTACAGGTTAGGTGATAAGTGGCTGGAGAGCGGCACTTGTGAAAGGGACCTCGGGGTGCTGGTTGACTGCAGGCTAAACATGAGTCAGTGTGATGCGGTGGCCAAGAGGGCAAACACCACCCTTGGTTGCATAGCCAGAAGTGTGGCTTCTAGATCGAGAGAGGTATTACTACCACTCTACACGACTCTGGTGCACCAGCAACTGGAGTATTGTGCTCAGTTTTGGGCCCCTTATTACAGAAATGATATAGCCAGGTTGGAGTCAGTGCAGCGTAGGGCCACAAGGTTGGTGGCCGGTTTGCAGGGGATGCCGTATGAGGCGAGACTGGGGGAACTGGGTCTCTTCAGCCTGGAGAAGGGGAGACTCAGAGGGGATCTGTTGGCGACATGCAGGTATGTGAGGGGGTGTCACACGGAGGTGGGTAGGGACCTGTTCTCCCCTGCAGAGGAGGGCAGGACACAATCCAACGGAGCCAAGCTCAGGGAGCCAAGGTTCAATCTGGGTGCCAGGAAGCACTTCCTGACAGTCAGGACCCTGAGGATGTAGAATGGGCTTCCACGGGAGGTCGTTGAGGCCCCATCGGTGCGGGTGTTCAAGGATAGGCTGGACGTCCACATGGTGGGCATGTTGTGAGCGGAGCCGGCTGGAGCTGGAGGTCAGACTAGATGGCCGGGGAGACCCCTTCTGACTCGCTCTGTTTCTATGTTTCCTGGAGGAGATCCATCCACAGCCACAACCCAAGAGCTCTATGCCATCTCCAGAATCAGGGGCAGTAGGTCTGTCTACATAAGCTGCTGAGGAGCATCGCCATGAAGGTGCTGTTGCCCATGACCTCCTTGTGGGATCTGAGTGCATTCGTTTGGCCCTTATGTGCAGGAATGCTTGACTAGATGGACCGTGGTCTGATCCAGTGCAGCTCTTATGTTCTTACCACCATGCAATCTACTCAACTTAGGCTTAGATCCTTTTGGTCTGTAGATGAATCAGTTAACCTAGACTGATGTGGGCTTTATTTCTCTTATTCATGGAATTTCTCTGTCACCCAAATATCATAAGGTTCTCTGGGTGGTTCAGAATACACAAACATCAAAGTCAATTTCAAATCCATCCATCCATAGAATGCAATTTTTTCCTGATGACCAAACAAAAGGGGCCAGTTACTTAGTGCTCTATCAGAGAGACACAAGAGGGTCAAGAATATAAAATAAGCCTTTGTCAAGAAGGTCAGAATCTGTAAAGATAAGCCTGGGAGCAAATGTTTTGACACCAGACGTCCTAGGTTGCAGTGTAGATCAAGGTAACCATGCACAAAGCAATTTAATGTTTTCTGCTATTACATTTCCTGTTTCTAGTCTTTGCAAAAAGCTTGATGTATAAATTGGCTGTGCATGGCAATTGTGGCAGCTGGTCCTGACCAGAGACGGGCTCGCTCCATACTGCTAGTGCGCACCTACAATCAAGAGTCATTTTTAATAGAAAATTACTTGCTGGTGTTGCCTGTCTCTCACCCTCGGACAATGATCAAGGAGGACTTTTTTGGTCTTCAACACATCTATCCCATCAAAACCCTCATAACTACCCACAACCACCAAACTGAAGCAAAACTCACAGAAACTCCAGAATAAAAGAAGAACATTTAAAAGAGCGAGGCCTGGACTACAGGAAGAGTTTCCAAGCATGTCTGAATTGCAAGGTTCTCGGCAGGCCTTGACGGTCTGTCTGTTGAACTTGTCTGAGGAAATCGGTGGTGAAGGACCCAGAGCATCATGGTGCTTGCACAGGACTGCAGCCTTGAAAAAAGTGTTGGTTGAACTCACATGGAAGGTACGTCCACTTCGATTAGACACTTTTGACCAAGTAAGACACTGCAACACTCATTCGAAAATTCATTAAGATGCCTTTCTCCTCACCTTCAGCTTCTTCCTACCCCCAGTCAGACATATGCACATCTCCCCCCCCCTCACTTTTCTGTTCTGAGAACATGAAACAGAATCTTTCTAAGCTGCAAACTCTGTTTGATCTCCAATGAAGCCAAAGATGAGAAGGGGAGAGTAGTTATGGTGATAAATAACTGAGAAAGCCCACTGCTCTGTGCTGGGTGATGTCAGAATAACCTTGTCACTAAAAGGTTGAAGAATTTACTTAATGCGCTGGGGAGGGAAGAGAGCACGAAGGAAAGAAGGGGGTGAAAGGGTGGCTCATTTCTCTGAGAGTTGGTTCCCAGGCTGCGGCAGAGGCAGAGAGGAGAACCTGGGCTATTCTGGAGAGTGTTCACTCTTCTTCTCCATCAGCTGTCACTTAGCATCAGGTGACTTGAGTTGTCTCCATCTCAACTGCTCATTAGAGGAGCTGCTGCTTTAAGAACTGCTGGCTAAGAGTATAATTGCATGGCCTCCAGTTCTTTAGAGATGACATTCTCAGTTGCCAGGGCAGAAAGAACTGGCAGGCAGGCCTTGGAGGAAGGGAAGAGAGACATTCTGGTGGGGAGAAGAGAGGCTGGTCCATGAACTTATGGTCCTCCAGTCTTCCTCCCTGCCTCCTTTCTTGAAAACAACCATCTAAAGAACATGCAAGGAGTAAGTGGTAGTGGTAGATTTCAGGAGCAGATGCCTTGCTCCTACCACGGGATGCTCATGTGTCTGAGTTTGCACCTCTCTCTTCTGCCCTCCCTGTTCCTATTTCCTTTTGTGTCATGACTTTTACATTGCAAACCTGAGCACAGGGACAGTGTTGCTACTTAAAGCTGATCTGGGAGCTTATATTTTGTAAGCTGATCTGGAGTCTTTGTGGCCAAAGAGCAGGGTAACAGCAGCAGAATTTGGACAGACTGATATAATCAGTTCCACTTAGAGGAAGCCAGCCAAGACTGGAACCTCCCAAGAAAATAAAAATCAACCATGTTTTTCTTTTCCTTTCTTTTTTGCAATCCTCAACAATCCTTGGACATTCCTCCCAAGTAGATATTTCTCCCAGGCAGACCTAATTTCTACAGGCAAGGATTTATTTACAAACAAGAACAACTTTCGTCAAGTGAGTCCCTCGCCTGCAGTCGTAGGTTTGCCACAGAATGGGAACCCGATCAGAAAATCTACATTACCCATATTAAGGTGGGAGAACTCCTTCAGGATTGAGGGTCAGGGAGCTGCTTTTTCCCTGAAATGTTAGCTTTCTATGAGCAGAGAGAGTTTAAGAAGTAGAGGCACTCTGAATGCTTGCAGTTCAAACAGCACAGAGCATTATGACCTCTGGGTACCACCTCATCAGCACAGATCTGGGCCCAGGGAGATCTTAGTCCTGGGGCCAAATCGAATAAATGACAGAAGCACTAAAGCTGCGTTTTGTCTGGGGCACCAGTTGGTCTTGGACTGGCCTTGCATACGCTACCGAATACTAAGTGCTGAGGACAAAGAATGCGTCGAATTCCTTGCCTTCAGACTTGGCTTGTGTGTTTCCTGGCAACTTCCACTTGGTCATTAATAAACACGCGAAGAGCTTGAGGACAATCAAGCAAAACAATGTGGATGCTGAATGACTAACCTAAGTGCGGGCACTTCAGCTAGCCAAAGAGAAAAAGATTGCTGACTCCGGGGTCCATCTGCCACCGACGATGACCGATAGGGCTTTTCGTTATGCTGGCATTCTATCAAGGAATTCCGAAGGTAGAGTGATCCCAGCCTGGGCTGAGGTTCTCCATCATTTCATCCAGAGTGTTGCAGATAGAAATTCAGATCGAGTCGCTTGACGTGCTGAAATGGTGGAGACCACGGATCGATAGCGAGGAGGACAGATCAATTCCTGTGAGCCTGGACTGGTATAATCACTTTCCCTTCACCTTGTCAAAGTCGCCTTGGATTTACTCTGCTCTGAGTTGGGGCAGTGGAAAGACTCCGTGGAGATTTTCTTCCCACCCCCCTTCCTGTGCCTTGCTAAGTATGTGTGTGTGTACACAGAAGCCCTGGTAAATTTGGGAGCACTTGTGTGTACGCGCACACACAGATGCACATATGACAAGGAGAGGTTTAAGTTGTTCCTTCTCCCAGATGAAGCCCCTCGGGCCCCTGAAAATGCTTCACAGAGCCAGGAGAATTGCTGAATGGGGTGAGCTGTGATGTGTGCACATGGGAGTTGGGATCCCTTAGAGCTCCCAAAGGTCCCTTCTGGTTGTGGATACTGGAATCTGGATCCACCCTATTAAGCATGCACAAAAGACCTTCTGCCTGATGAAAAGCAAGTTTAAGCTTTAAATTAACAGTTATGCCTACTTTCACTTATTCATTTTCCATGGCATTTGAACGCTGCTTCTACCTATTTGTGAGGACCTCTGAGTGCGCCTGCAGGACGGGGGTAGTGAAAAGCAGTGTGCGTTGCAGAAGGAGATGCATTGCATCGTCTTGTTTTTAAGTTATATTTTTGGAGAGCTTGTTTATTCACATCGTTATGCTGAGTAGCAATGACACTATTCTGGGTTTCTTTTCTTCTATCAATTACCGATGCATAGAGAAGGCAGATTAGTTGCTCTTTTGTAGCAAGAAGCATCCCATAAATGGAAATATGGGGAAATTATGCCAAGTCGTCCAACCCTTTCGGTGAAGGGGACAGGGCCATAGGCCCAGGGACCAAATTCAGCCCTCAAGGGGCCCTTTGGAATGGTTTGCCCCCTTCCCAAACTCCACACCCTTTCCCCTGGCCACCTCCTTTTGTGCAGCTCCCCCACACTTCCAAAAGCTGAAACGCCTCCCCAAAATCCCCGGCAGTAAGAACATTAAGCCAACATATGTGGGATTTGTTATTTTGGCCCTACCCCTTTTGCTTTGGCCACACCCACCTGGGCAGAAAAGGCTCTGCAGTCCCCATCTCCCTAGTTAAACAGTTGTTTCCTTTGCTCACACCCCCAAACAACTGAGATGAACTCTGATCATTTGGGAGCTTGTCCCCATCCACATGTTCCTTCCCACTTCTGAGAGGCAGGCTACAGCCAAAAATATATGGCTGGAAATGGGCCGCGATCTTGTCCTCCAGATAAAAGCATCCACTGGGGATGTGGCAGGGTTATCCCAAGAGCGAGCCTATTTCCAGTGTGCTGCCTCAGCCAATGTCGTTCCCCCGCTTCCCGGGACACGCGCATCTCTCTCTCTCATGTGCACACACCTCACTCATTTATCCTGTCAGTGCACTAGCAAAAGCTGCCACCATCAGCATTCCATGGCGGTCCCACGGAGCCACTTTCCTTCCGGTTGAGAATAAAAATAAAAAATGTGACTGCTACCAGTGTGGCTATAAACTTGAGTCAGGGGATAAATGAGGGACACAAACCGACTTACTGCCTAATGGGCTGTTGTTAGCGAAATTATTTGCTTTTGCTCTTTAAGCTGGGGCCAAACCCGTCCCCATCCAACGAGACTCCTGGGCAAACTTTCCGGAATGGGCCGTATTGATCAAGCTGCAGACAGGTGGGGCCATCTGCGGTTGTGCATGGACCTTGGCACTTCTCGGGGTAATCAATGATATTTTTATAGCTGCTGGTATGAATCAATAGACTAGCAGCTTTCTTAATTGATTTGTCTAAGGCGGACCATTGGATGGGCCATCAATTATTTTCAGTGGCATCCACTGGGTGGGAGGGAAGAGCAGGGCATCAGACCCACCTCCAACACGGATGAGACCAAGGGAAGCCGAGGAGCTGGCAGAACGGCCCTGCTGGGACTCACACCAGGAGGCAAACTAGAGCGGAAAGCTTCCACAGGCTGAGGGAACATTGACAGATCTCTCAAACCCACAGGTGGAAAGAAGCGCCCCTGTTTGGTCTCCTTGCAATTCCTTCTTTTGGCAGGAACTGAGTAATGGAGCTCAGCTTATTACTGCAACGCTTAGCATGACTGTGCATTTCCTTTCTATGCAACCCAATAACCAAAACTCTCAGCAATCCATAACAGGGGCAATAGCACAATGGATGAGGAAACACAGATGGAATAACACTTAGAAACAGTCAAATATCGAAGAAGATTCCCACAGAAAATCCAAAAGAGTTGAAAGAACACATTTCCAGTAAAAACTAGGCCTGTTGGAAGAGCTGTTGTGTCCTATCCTATGCCTGGAAGTAGAGAGCGGTCTTAACCTAGCAATGAGAAGATGACAAAGCTGGTGCCAGGTGGACCCCATCCCAAAATTGAGGGGCCACCACCGAGAAGCTCCTCATCATTGTTCCCTCCCCCTTGTGGGGACCACTCAGAGGGAGGCCTCAGATGTATCTGGGATAAACCCCTTCCTCATTTCACCAGTTCTACACCCACCAGAGTTGGTGCAAGCACACTTGGCTTCTTACAGCTAGACCGGGCAACTGAGAAGTGCAAAATCCAAAGGGTTACTGGTTCTGATTAGCTGGTGAGGCATGTCTGAGCTGGTTTGCCCAGTTACGTGGCCCAAAGAAACTCTTCAAGCGCCCGAGGTAGGACAGGACCTCATGGGCTTCAGTTACTGGACGGTGGACCTCCACCATTCTTCCGAAATTTCTTCCCAGTGGAATCAGTTATCTGCTCAGGTGGTGGGTTCTGACATGGGCATCAGATGCACCTTCTGGGATGATTGTGTGACCAAGACTTGCCAATTTCTACCATTGCCCTACTTTCATTATAGCAACCAGAGGCTGGTGGCTTCAAAGACAAATGGTGCAGCCAGCCGTAATGTAGGCAGAGTCAAAACACCAACAATACCAGTGTATCTTAGCTTAAAGCTGTAACTGCTAGGAATCTAGCTTTAGGAACACCATCTCAACCTTTTTCAATCAGGGAAGGACCACATCAAAACAGTGGGGTGGGTAAAAAGTGGGTGTAGCCATCTAGGAGCCCTGTAGGGTCATATTTGGCCCCAAGCCTGGGCTTCTGTACCTCCATGTGATAATTTTGGTTCGTGGTGAAAGTTTGGGGTGAGAATTTTGGTTCGTGGTGAAAGTTTGGGTGAGAATTTTGGTTCGTGGTGAAAGTTTGGGGTGAGAATTTTGGTTCGTGGTGAAAGTTTGGGGTGAGAATTTTGTCATGCAAACTGACCTAAATCATGTGCCCAAACTTCCAGATGAACCTGAACACATTTGAACTCAGCTTTGGGTATAAATTCCATGTATGAATATATTAGGGGAAAGTGCATGGCATTGCATTCATTCTGAGGGATCAGGCACAAAGTCACTTCTCAGGGACAAGAGAACTTGAAAAGGCAAAAAATGTTTCTATTAGGAGAAATGCACATGAAGAACCAGTGTTTTCATGTGGTCCTTGAGAACCACAATTTACAGAGTGCCTTGGAAGTGGGATAAAACTGAGAGAACCATGAAGACCCAAAGAACCAGAGCCAAGGATAATGTAATGGGAATGCCCATCCATAGTTCTGCTGTCTTCCAGAACCCAATGCTGGCAGCAACAAGACAATATATATTTGGTCCAACGTCATGACACATTGCTTTGGTGAGACCTTCCCACGGGAGCTTAGAGGCTGGATGTGACCCCGCTGCATCCTCCTGGAGGCTGCAATGATTTAATCCAAAGGAGCAGACAAGGTTGATGGGTTGGAGAAAACAGGAGACTTTTGTTAACTCAGTTCTTTTGCAGCCATTCAAAGAGTGAGGTGGGCATGCCAGGAAGGAAAATCAGGGTTCTGCTATGCAATCAAAGGACCAGGCCATACAAGTCTTTCACTTGTGATCATTTTAGGGTGTATGCATCTTCTGGGGCATTTCTGGAGAAGACCAACTGCCTCCACATGGAGAAAACAGCAAGGCTGGTTGGAGGGAGCTCTCCAGGGGAGGTGAGGGGCTCCTTATCCATTGCAGCTTTTCTTTTGAGCCTCACAGGAGCTATCCACCATGCTGGACCACAACACAACTCTCCACCATGCAGCCCTGTGATCACTCCCCAAACACTCAGAAGAGAAGCTGCAATGGATACAGAGCCCCACTGAAGAAGGCGTTTCCACCCTCCCCTGCCTAGAGGGGTATTTTTCTGAATGAAAATTCTCACAAGCCCCTATTTCATCCTGAACAGCAAGAAGCGCTCTCCCCCCCCCCCCCACACACACACACTCCACAGAATCAAAGCGATAAGATTCAGAAGGACGTTACGAAGGCATGCCAAACATTGGGGGGAAAATCCATCTCTCTTCCCCATGCAAAACCACTGATGAGTTCATGAACTGTGTAGAGTCATAAATCAGTTTGGATCGTGTTGGAGAACGGGAAGGTTTTTTAGCCCCCTAATGGGCATTCTGACAATCTGATTGCGCCATAACTCTTTGTAGCTGTCACCTTTGCAGGTCTGTCAACACTCCTAATCTTTTTTCATTGCGATGTCAGGTTTTGGTAAAGTAAAGAGGTGGGTGGTAGAAACATGACGGATCGCAGGAGCCGGAACATTTTGTGTGACTATCCCAGATGTGGGTTGCAGGCTTCTGCGCGTGCCGTGGAACAGCAGATATTGCTGCGCCGGGCCGTTATTTGCTCTGGAATACGGAACAGCCTGGCTTGGCGTGTGTGGGTGTATTAAAAATGGAGGGCCACATGGAGATGTTCTTCAAAAGCTCCAGCTGTAAAACAAGACTCTGCACAGAAAAGAGTGTGCTTTGCATTTATTAAAGCTAGCCTGCCTACATTGCATTTACACCCCTTTTTTCCTCTGGGGTTGGGATGATCCCCAGAATCTGGCCCTATTCTGTTCGTCAGTTGGGAAGCGAGCCGAGCCAACGTTGGCAAACGCTTGCAGAATGGTGGGTGCACCAGTGACCTCCTTCCACAGTGCAAACAAAGGCTGCAAGTCACACGCACAGAAGATCCTGGCTCCTTCTACCTCTACTATTCCAGGATGCTCATCCTGAGCAAGCAGGCTGGAGGCTGGGCAACGTAGCCCAGGGAATCGGAGATTCTCACCACCAGAACAGATTCCTCATGCGTTCCTATTTCCCTCTTGCAAGGAACCCATTAACCCTCCACTCTGCTCTATTCCCACAACAACCCTGCGAGGTAGGCCAGCCTAAGAGTGAGTGACTGGCCCAAAGTCACCCAAGTAAGAACCATCTGAACGGGGGCTATAACCCTCATCTCCCACGCCCCCAGTGCTGCCCCTTCTAACCATCACACCACACTGGACTTACTTCTAGGACCACCACCCGAATTTGAGAGAGGATTTTTCCCCCTACCTGCCTGCCCAAATTACTGCGGTCATCAAGGAAGCACAGCAGGTGGTTCCATGTGGACTTGCGGTCCATTTGGGATCTGCTGGGAGCTGATCCTGCCATATATTTGCACTCCCTCCATGGGACTCCCACCATGTCAGGGGAGCGCCAAGAGGGCTTCCTGGTTCCAAGGAAGCTGGCTGTATTTTCCAGCTCAGCCTGAAGTGGCCCATGGTCCTCCCGCTCCTCTATGGGGCATCTTCCCCAGCTTTCTTGGCTTTCCCAGGGGACCCTGCCTAGAATAGGAGGGGTTGCGGATGCGGAAACAGTGTGCGCTTTTTTGAGAACAGGTGGACAACTGAGGAACTTGGAAAGGCTGGGAAATCCCTGGGGATTCAGGTCCCACTTTCCTGCCAAAGAAGACTCAAGGATGGTATCTGGCATCACGCCGTCCTTCTTTGGGCTCCGACGGAGTGGCTTTTCCTTGAACAAGGCAACTTGGGCCTCACTGCCTCAGTCACTGTTGGAAGCACCTGGGGATGAGGTTATCCCACACCTTAAGTTTCTCTGTCCTCACTTCTCCATTGGAGACCAATCCCCAAAACATTCTTGGCAAAAACCAAGAGCAGTACCCACTGCAACATTTCAATATCAGAGGCCAAAGGCATCACCCATTAAAATGATGCTTGCCACACAGCTTTTGGATGCACTTGACTTCCATGGGTCAAAAATTCACAGCCCTTGGAAACACGGCATGCTTTGGGTCAGTGGGGAAATCACTCTTTAAAAGGAGTGGATGAAATGTTCATCTACGCTGGATTTCTCCTTTCCGTTCTCAGCTTCTCGATCTTTCCCACAATGCTTTGCCCCTCCTGTCTGTCATATCCATCTCTCCCCATCCCGCCAACACCTACACACTATTGGGAAGTGCAGAGACAATTTATTACATATTTTCCCTGAGGGAGCCAATGCCTGAATTGAAAGACAAGCATGTTCTATATAACATCACTTTAAAAACAGGAAAAAACCTCATCTGCATTTTTCTTGCCCAGACATTAAAAAGCAGGACAAATAATCAAGTTGAGGCAATTACCTTAGCATAAATGTATATATTATTTATATGTGGTTTTGAATACATAAATAATATTGATAGCATTTGCATGATCAGGCGAGACAAAGCGAGAGCAGCAATTCCAAATCATATCCCCGTGACATTCTTTGTTATCTCATGTTGGATCCTACAGGACCTTGGAAAAATGCAAAGACCGAGGCAAAGACACCCAAGCAAAGTCGATATTAGAGACACTCTCCAAATCTGGCAGAAACCACCAAACTCCTCTTGAAACCAACTATAAATTGAAACTATTAACCGTCTTTTTTTCCAGGACAAGCACCTGCAACTCCTAGAGAAACAGCGAGGTGATGGGGAACTGCCTCAGTTCCTGCAACAGGTGCAAGTCGGTGCGCTTAGAGTACTGGCCCAAGGGCCAGGGAACTCTTGGCCCAACTTGAGTTTACTCAGTGACTCCGGGCCAGTCAGTTTCTCAGCCTAACCTTGCCCAAAGGTTGTTGCAAGGATAAAATAGAATGAAGCATTATGATAGAAGTGTTTTAATTGTCTTTTTAAATATTGTAAGCCATCCTGAGATCTTGTATAATAGGACGGCATACAAAAGTTTTAATAAATGAATGAATTAATGAATGAGTGAATGATTCCTTGCAACAGGAAAAGGAGGATGGGTGTAAACCCAAGGCGCTCCTGGAGACAGAATGGTCCCTGGAAGCCCAGGCAGATATGGTGGGATGGAGCATCTTCTATAAGCTTTGGCTGATGCATCAACTGAATCCCTACCTGGACAGGGAGGGCCTCACAACCTCTTGTTGGGACTATAGTAATCTGTTGTAAGTGGGGCTGCCCTTGAAAATAGTTGGGAGACTGCCATTGGTTCAAATTAGGTTAGCAAGTCCCTACTGAGGACTAGGAGGGTAAGAACACATTTCTTAGGAGGACGTGCTCCAACGGAGCCAAGCTCAGGGAACCAAGGTTCAATTTGGGTGCCAGGAAGCACTTCCTGACAGTCAGGACCCCGAGGGTGTGGAATGGGCTTCCTCGGGAGGAGGTGGAGGCCCCATCGGTGCGGGTGTTCAAAGATAGGCTGGACATGCACATGGTGGGCATGTCGTGAGTGGAGCCGGTTGGAGCCAGGGGTCAGACTAGATGGCCCGGGAGACCCCTTCTGACTCGCTCTGTTTCTATGTTTCCCCAGTTCTCTTCATCTACACTGGTTACCAGTTGAAGCCCAAGACTGATTTAAGGTGTTAACATTAACATTTGATGCCCTAGATGTGTGGGACAAGGATACCTGAAGGAACACTTCCGTGCATGCCTGCACATGCCCAAAGATCATCACTAGATGTCCTTTTCCAATAGCCTTCTCTACATGATTAAGGAGGGGGACCACAAGGGGAAGGGCCTTTTCAGCTGTGGCACCCCATTTATGGAACCCGCTCCCCAAAAAGGTGCACCTAGTGCTGACTCTTTATTCTTTTCAGCACCAGACAAATCCTTTTTATTTTCCCAATATTTTAACAGCTAGGTTATATATGGTGAATTATGTTTTATATGGTATTTTCTCTTGGATTGTTGGTTGCCCCATGGCATAATCCTGGGGTGCCACAGTTTATAAATGAAGTTTTGTTGGGGTTGTATTTTAAATATGCAGTGTTTTTTGGTTGGGATTATGGCTTGTGAAATTTCAATTTATTGTGAACCATTTCAGAAAGTCAGCTTCTGAACAGTGCAAAAATCTTCTAAAATAAATATCATGGCAACAGATGACTCGAGATTGGATGACCAGGCATCAGCAACAGTGTCTGTCATGGCAGGCCAGACTTCAGGACCCTGGAGAGAACCACGGAGACCTTCTTCGGAGCCAAGCCATACCGGGCAGGTTGAGTGCTGCTCCAGAGATTGTCCAAACTGCCAGAGAGCTTTGGCTACAGGGCAGTACGGAAATGAATAATACCTGCAGCAGCAACACAGTGTCCCCTAGTAATGAGAGCTTGCTGGGCAGGATCCTGCAAGGTCAGTTCTGGGCACCAAGATGTACGAAAGATGCAGAAAAAGTAGAAAGGGTCCAGAGGGAGACAACAAAAATGAACCAGAGTTTGGAAACACTGCCCTGTGAAGAAAGACTGAGAGAACTGGGCATGTTCAGCCTTGAGAAGAGAAGACTGAGGGCAGACATGAGACCCCTCTAGAAGTACCTCAAAGGTTGTCACAAAGAGGATGGTCAACATCTCTTCTGTGTAGGACAAGGAATAATCATTTCAAATTGCAACAACCCAGATTCAGAGTGTAGGACAAGGAATAATCATTTCAAATTGCAACAACCCAGATTCAGGCTGGACATCAGGAAGAGCTTCCTCACTATCAGAGCAACACAACCATGGAACCAGCTTCCTGGAGAGGTGGTGGGCTCTCCCACACTGGAGACATTAAAGGTGAAACTGGGCAGCCATCTGAGTGGGATGGTGTAATGTGGTGTCCTGCAACAGCAGGGGTTGGACTAGATGGCCTTCATGGCCCCTTTCAACTCTGCTGTCCTATGATTCTAAGAAGCACCTGCAGAACAAGGATCAGCTCAGTAGATTCTTGCAAGGATTGGAGTTTGCTGATCGGCAAATCCTTCATGGTTTCAATGTGCCTTCCAGGTATCTTAGACTGTGACTCCCATCAGTCCTAGGCAGGATGGCCAATACTCCTAGATCAAGGGAGTTGCAGGTCAATGTATCTGGGGAAAACCATGTTGAATTACTGAATTCCACATGGAAGGCAAGTCTGCCAACAGCTGTCAGCCGTGATGGAAAGAGGAAAACTCCAGATTCAGAGGTAACATGCCACTAAATGCAGGCAGCAGAAGAGCAGCAGTGGAAGGAGAAAGGAAAAACTCATTTTTCTGCACATTTTTCACATGGGGACTCCATCACAAAGCTAAGAGATGCAGAGTTGGAAGAACGGCTTTTCAGTTGCCACAATGCAAGCTCCGAAGCTCTCTTGATGTTGTCTGGGAGACCACCCACTTTCTAAGAGCCTGAGTTTGAGGCCCTCTGACCTTGGTGTTGGACTCCCAAGTCCAAGCTCCCGCCACCCCTCTGCACGGCTGCCATGAAACGAGCGGCACCAGCTGCCCATCCCTGAGGTCGCAATGGTGCCCTGGAGAGGGTAAAAGGGGGCATACCAGAGATGCGGATTGAAGAAGCTGGGGCACGAAGTTGCACCATTCCCAAGCAGCTCTCCAGCCACCTTCCTTCCCCATCACAGGACCTAGATAGTGGTTGCTGGAAACAGCCATCTGGATAAAAAGCCAGAGGCAAGACACGGGGCAGCTGAGATTTGGAGGTTTGCCAGCATCTGCCACCAGGCAAGAGGAATGCACCCTTCTGGCTTCAAAAACACGGCATTCAGTAAATCTGCAAAATGCAGCAAACTTCTTAACTCTTAGCCTTCTTCTCGCGAGTGAAGGGTGGTGTCAGGGAAGCATGGGGTGGGCTGGATAGCTGAGCAAGGCTCGGGTTTCTGCAAGCCCTCTGTATGAAGTTGTCTCTTGCTGGCAGGCTCTTTAATAAAATTGGCTTAGATTTGTTGATAAGCCTGAAGCAAAGTCAATGCGAAGTGTCACTCTTGTGGTACACAAGAACCTTCAGGGGTCAAAGCTGCTTCCCGTATATGATTGTGGCATCAAAGATATGTCAGCTGTGTGTTAACTGCTTTTCTTGAGAATTGGGTTGAAAAATCAGGCATGAGGTAAAGATCAAAGGAAGCCCCTCATGACCCGAAAGAGAAGTGAAGAAGGCAGGGAATAATGTTTTGGCTAACCTAGGCAGGGCAATATGGAGTGACACCCAGGACCAATCCAGAAAGCAGGGGAAGCAAGTCTGAGAGAAGCCCCTCTATGCCCGGGGTGGGGGGTGGGGGTCGTTCAGCCACAGCTCCCATCAGCCCTGACCCTTGGCCATGCTGGGGAGCTGCAGTCCTATAGTTTCAGGAGGGCCAAGGGTCCCCCACTCCAGGTGAATACCACAGCTTCAGGTAGAAAAGCCAGGTCTGGGTTGGTGGCTTCATAGGACCTCGGCCCATGTGTCACCCCTCCTTCGCTGAGGGAGCCACTGAAGGAGCAACGTCCAGGGAAGTGTCAGCCATGGCCAGTGGTGGCATACCCATTCCAGGGTTTAGCCTGAACTTTTGGAGAGCTGTCCATGGTTCTGAATCCTACAGGTTCTGCACCAGGGCCACAGATAGCCCCTTTAATGATACAAACGCGATATAATGCATGTTACAGGAAAAGGAGCATCTAGCCCTCTATCTTCTCCTCTGAATGGCAGCTCCTTTCCAGGACCTTCAGCCTTTGTCCACCACCTGCTACCTGAACCTTTTGACTGCAGAAACAGGGACTCCAAACTGGCTCCACTGAGATGCAGCCGCCAGGCTTTCACCTACCTAAGGCAATGACTCCCATCCCCAGGTCTTCAGATGTTATGGATTAACCCTTCCATCAGCCATGACCAGCATGACTGAGGGTGGTAGAAGCAGCTGCCCAAGAACATCTGGAGATGTTCTCCACCCCTGGTCCAGAAAGCCTCTGTTTAAGTACAGGCATCACTCTGAAGAAGGCCGAAAGGATTAAAGAAATCACATAGCTCAATCTCATCTGCATTTCTATCAGGTCAAAAAGCCAACTGAATCGGTTAGCCATTCTTTCTGCACATATTTAGAAGCAGCCTTTTGGGCAGTTTTGCAAACCACACGGGGTTAGGATTGCCAGGTCTCAGATGGGACTTCCTTGGAAGAAGAATCTACTATAGACAGGCATCAACACTGGGACCTGAAATAAATGGTGCTCCTTAGAGGGAATATCAAGATACCTGGTAAAAGGACATGCTGCCCTTGAACTCTGCTGAATCCAAAGACTTGGATCCAAGACCGGTTACCATATTCCAGGATACCTCTCCTCTGCAGCACCCCCACCCCCATATCACTTCCTGAACCCCAACAATGAAGACAGTGATTTCAAGGAGAAGCCATGATTAGGAAGCAGAGAATTCCCTAGATGCCATGAATTCCCCAAGCCAGGCTTCTTGCGATGAACCTGACTGATAGGATTGGGGCCTTCACCAATGCACCCAGATGTTCCTACGATCAAGACCTCCATTGATCTACCAGGAATGATGGGTCTGTAAGACCCACTATCTGAGTCTTTGGTAAAACCAGCAGAAAAATCAATGAACGTTAAAATGAGACAAATTACTTTGACAGAAAATAGTAACGTTATGTAAGATTTCGAAAATGCCTTCAAAAGCCTGAAATTCCAAAAGAGTACTTTTTAAAAGATTTTATTTTGCTTTAAAAATAAAGATGTTTGCAAAGGGATCTGAATTCTGCTGGGTCTAAGTACTTTGAATTGAATCAGTTAGTTTAATGTTAATCCTCCCCTGTGTTAGACCATCCCTACACTATGAGCCTTGTTCTTATAATTCATTAGCTGAGGAAAGGAATATAAAGAAGAACAGTCTGTTCCTTGTTGCCCAGGCGAGGTTATGATCAGCTCTTGCTCCTCCTCTTGAAAGGTGGCAGAGAAATTACCCCCCTGCTCCAAGCAAGGCAACCCACATGTGGCAGGAGGAACCAGAGATATGACCCCGTAGAAGGAATCCATGGTGTTCCTAGAGAATTCTACAAGCAACTATTTTATGAATAAGGAATATTTTCACATGTGTGTATCTATTAAATTTAAATCCCATCTTTTTCTGCTTTGGAAGCCCTACACAGTTTAGGGCCTGGATTTCTAAAGGAATGCCTCCTTCCATATGAGCCTGCCCAGACCTTAAGATCATCTGTGGAGGTCCTTCCCCAAGAAGAGAAGGGTCTTTTCTGCCAAAGTGCCACGATGATGGAATTTGCTCCCCAGAGAGTTGTGCCTGGCACTGATGCTTGATTCATTCCAGCACCAGGCCAAAACCGTTTTATTTTCCCAGTGTTTTAATTCTTAGCATTTCTAAACTATTGCATATTAATTTCAAATGCTGGCAATATACGGTTTGTAATTGCTTTGCTGTTTAACCGTTTTGTTGTCTTAACTTCTGTGATTCTTTTGAAAAATTGATGGTATAAGGCAATCTTAAACAATAAACCCACACTGGTTTACAAGGTTCTCCTCTCCATTTATCCTGAGATGTAGCTTAGTCTGGGACTGGCCCAAAGTCACCCAGTGAGCCTTATGGACAAGGGGGAGCTAGAATTCAGATTGTCTGGGTCCCAGTCCAATTCTCAACCAGCACACCACATTGGCTTGTGGGTAATCAGTGAAGAATCCCCATAGCAGGGATGGATTCACCATTCAGTCTGAGCTGCTGGTTCTCTTTTGGCCAACTCCCTCTTCCTTTCTGCAATGGAGTCCAGTTGTTTCCCGGGCTTTCTCCTTCCCAGCTTCCTTTTCCCACACTTCCACGATAACTTCTGCCAGACAAGGAGCAAACCCCGCCAGATCTTGTAGGACCGACCCTAGCAACCTGCCTCTACCTGCGGCCCCACTCTTGCCAACCCCAAAACCATCCTTTGACGAGGGAGTTGTTGTGTCAAGTAGTGATTAAAAGTGACACAGCCAACCTACGCGAGGACTCCCGAAGCCTAGTAAATCTCTAGCCACCCTTAAATAAAACTTTATGCCAGCTAATAAATTTTAATGCTACTTGTCAGCTCTTGATCACTGCAATCATTTTACCAGGCAAGGTAAAAAAGGTGGACGAGAGGAAACAGGGAATCCCAGTTTGGTGATGTTGTCCAAAGCTGGGAGCACCAGGGGGAAGGCAGGCGAGTTTCATGGGGCGAAGTCACACTGGCCATAAGTGGGGAGTCACCCCAGGAGTGCAACCTGGATCTTGCCACTCCGGCTCCAGCACTAACCACTAGGCATCAATGGCTCTGCCCAACTGAGTTGCAGCAACTCCAGCCCTGGCAGTGAAAGCCCGAGTTATTCCTTAAAATAAATCTTTCTCTAGAAGTTTCATGTAGATCAGGACTTTACAGGCATTATTTTAATCATCAGCCATTGGGATGATTCCAAAGGCCTATACATAATCTTCATTAAATAAACACTGCCTACAACAACCCTGGAAGGTAGGCCTGCATCGCAAAAGGAGGGAATTAAGCAGGAGAAAAGAGGGTGCAGTCCAAGAATGTGCATGGCAGAAGTAAGGCTTGAACCCGGGGCTGGTTCTGGGGGTTTGAGGGAGCCCTGGCAAAAGACCTGAGGAGAACCTTCTTCACTGTGCTTGGCTGGATTTCCAGGCCCCAGTGCTCCAAGCAGCACCAGGTAGCTGAAACTTAGCATAATTGTAACTACCCCACAATCCTCCTGGTGTGGCATCCTGCTGGGGCATTGTGGGAAACCAAGCGAGTACTTCACCCAGCCAGCTAGTGCTGCTCATGGATTGGGCCCGGGGAAAGTGCTACTGTTTTGTTCTTAAATGGGGGGCAGGAGAAGTGGGAGCGATCCCCAGCAGCTGTGGAAAAGGAGGTGGAACAGGGGAAAGAGGGAAGTGGGAAACATGTTTGCAGAGAAATTGAAAGGAAGAGTGAAGATTGGCTGGTTGGGGTAAGAAAGGTGGACAGTGGAAGAGGAAGCAAGCAATGAGAGGGAGGGAGGGAGGGAGGGAGGGAAGCTAGCAGGGAATGATATACAAACTGGCTAAAAGGAAGGAAGCACCTCCAAATTCCAAAGGGAACTAGCAGATTTTGTTATCCTGAGCAAATGTATTTCTCCAATGAAAAGCCCTGACAATGGCTCTGGGACGCCGCGTTTGAATCCCACTGACTGCCCAAGCATCCCTCCGAGTCCCCCGAGTGAGCACATCTCCCCACCTCAGCTGCTTCCCCCTTCCTCGCAAGAGAGCGCAGCAGAACACGCCAAACACGGTTGGATTCATCGGGTCTGGTCACAAGGGGGTAGCATTGGTACGGCTGTGCAATTCTCTCCTTGGCTTCATTGCGGCTTTCAAAGAATCGAGGTCTGGGCCTCACTCGCAAGAAAAGACAGGCTTGGTTTCTTCCTTGAGAGGGAATGTGGAAATGTGGACGACATTTCTAAGCAAACGCAGGACTGAGCTGGGAAGTGGCCGCGGCCGGGAGGCCTCGATCATCCATTTCCAGGCGAAGTGCCTTTTCTGGTTAGTGTTTCAAATGAACACTGGACTAATATGGGATGGTGGGACTCCATCACTTCTCCTGGACTGAGTCACTCCTTGGAATAGTTGTCCGGTCTTTCTAAGCACCGTATTATTACGCGTGTTATTGTGCATTTCAAGCTTCCAAAGTCCTCCGTGTATATTACCTTCTGTGACACTTATCGGCAGAAAGGTCCTCATTGGTATCATCCCCATACTAAAGATGGGAAGCTTTCGCAAATTTGGGAATTTTGGAAACTGGGAGCTGGAATCGGGAACATCAGGGGCAGAACTGCTTGGTGAGGCCTCTATCAAAACTGAAAGCTTCGCTTTAACCAGTAGGAAGAAAGACATGCTTTCAAAACAGTAACAAGACAATTTCGGGGAAAATGTGGACATCAAAAAATGGAGGATCTTTGCCCTGCCCTCCCCACAAGAAGCTCAATGCAGGATTTTTCCATTTGTCTCACAACAACCCTATGAGGTAGGTTAGAGCACAAGATGGACTAAGTCAATACACTATGGCTGGACAGAGAGTTCCATGTGGGTCTTTGCCCATGTCCCGTATCCAGACACCTCCCTAAGCTCGAGAAACTAAACACAAGCCCCAGAATTCCTGGTGGCTGAAGCTCTCAATGAAGCCAGCTGACTTCTTCTGCAATATCTCAGGAACAGAGTCTGCTTAGAGGTGAAGTGGCATTTCTTAGAAGACATGCTTCTGAGCAAATTTCTGAGATTTTAATCCTTATCACCCCAAAAGGGCATTTTACACATTTCTCCACATTTTCTTCAGTACTCTTTGGGTTGCAATGCATGTCTTTTAACCCAAAATGTTCATCCACTTTGCCTCTTCCAGATGGAACATGGACTTGGAGGCAACCAAATGGATTCCTGGACCCCCAAGTAAGGGCATGTTGAAATGGTATGCATGGAAACAGTGCACACTTTTCCGAAGTTTGCACTACTGCAGCAAAGAATGTGTGCAATTCCAAAATGTGCAATACAGACTGAGATTTGGGAAAATATGAACACACACCTAAAAGGGCTTCCATGTAAAAGAAGAGTTTGCAACTGGATGTGAACTGAAGTTTGGAAAAAGCTTCAGACTGGCATTTGGATCACTTTGGAAAACTCAAGTTTTGCTGATTTGGACATCTACCATCCCTCCTGTGCCCAATCCCAAAGATGCCCCAAACTTTTGGGCACTGCATGGGATACAAAACGGTATCCAGGCCACCAATAATCTTGCAAGTTGTGGTGGCAACAGAAAAACAAACAAAAGCCCTTTGGAAAAGTTCTCTTGGGTTGTTCAAAATGTTTTAGCCTGCAACTTCCAGCATCCCTTGCTAGCTGGGGCTGATAGAAATTGTAGCCCTAAACATCAGAAAGGCACAGGTTGGGGAATATGGTCTGGGAGGGTGGGATGAAAGAGCCGTACTACTGTCGCTTCCCATGGCTGGTCCCCATCTCTGCAAACCGGTAGGGTAATGACTCCGGTTCCTGCCCACCAGTTGGGTAGGGAATTCTGAGTGCTCCTGTGGCTCATTTCTCCGACATGCATCCTGACCTGTTCTTTCGAAACCTGGAGAAGAGTCCTAAGAGACTGACTGCACTCTGATCTGCATATAAGCATATGAGCAAGTTAAGTTGGTGCACTTAAAAATATAGACCAGGCAAAATTCCTTTCCAACTCAAGTCCAGCACTACTGGAAGGCAAAGACCAAGTGAGAAAAATAAGTGGGGCTCTTGTCTATCATTATATTAAAATATATCAGTATAATGGCATATAATGCATGCTATAACATTATTTTTAGTATGACTTGACTGCTGCTGCTGCTGCTTCTTTTCGCTCCTGTGATGACCCTACCTGAGGAGGTCTGCTTTCCAACCCAGGGAGCTCCATGGCTGAGCAAGCACCCAGCTCGCTCTCTCAGTCCTGGTCCAAAACTCAGTCCCTCCACCCCTTCTGGCTTTAGAAAGATGCCTATTTTGGCTGTCCCAGGGGAAGTTCTTTCATTTATTAGCCAATCCTCGTAATCTAGATGGGTTTTGCATGAATCATTCCTCAACCAGTTTAGTAAATTTCTGTAAAGCCATCAACACATGATACTCCTTTAGGCTGGGCCAGGCAATGAATTAATATTTATTTATTAATTACAAAAATTTATATCCTATCCTTCTGACAAGTGCATCATAAACTAAGAAAAGGGAGGAAAAGAATAGAAAATGTGACTGTGCGAAGAAAAAGTCTTAAACCATCTAAAACCCTTAATTATTAAAATGGTTAAATAAAAAAGTCTTTATCTGGTGCCAGAAGGAGTATAACGTTGGTGCCAGGGGGACCTCTCTTTCAATATCAATCCATCAGGCCATGTAGACCATTTGGGTCTGGAATATTCGCTTGCTATTTTTGGGCTTCTAACCTACTATGAGCTTACTCTGTGGTCCTTTAGTGTTCATCTATTTATTTAGGGGGATGGCAGAAAAAGAGCAGGCTGCCCGCACTGCAGAGGGACCCAGGTCCAGCAGCAGGTGCTTTTCCATGTGGCAAAGGGGAGACCCTGCATTTAGAAGTCTAGTTACACTAGAACAGTCCTTGCTGACAAACTAGCTTTCTATGTGCAAGGAGTCTTGCAAGCTAATGCAGGTAAAGTGTGCATTTCTCTTCCTGCAGCTTGAGGTGGTGCAGTCCAAGAAGGAAAAATTCCAGCTACAATGCAATACAATACACTGTGCTTTGCTCATTCAGCTTGGAACATTCAGTTTCTTCCATTGGACTGTTTTTAAGCATCTCTATTTTCAAAGATTTTTTTAAGCATCTCTTGTCAAAGAAGCACAGCCCCTTCCTCTACCCCCACACTGTCTGTTTCTGCAGACCTTTAACCCAATTTACTTGTCTCGATAAGGTAACTAATATACTTCCTTTAAGATCCTGACTGCTTACAAATGCCTGAGACTTCCATAACTGGATAATTTCCTTTTTTAAAAAGGAAAAAAATCTCATTATTAACTGATGATACAATCAGGCATCTAGTCGTTTGGCACAAGAACAAGACCAATTCACATTGTTAATAGAATAAATAAAATGTGTAGGCATTGTGGATTTTAAAAGATGTACCTATTCCTGCAAGATGGACAGGATTCATGTCATACGCATGTGCTGCTAGTTCCCAGGGTAAAGAAAGACCATATTATAATGCAAATTTGGATTGGATGGGCTTTACCTGAAGAACACTGTAGAGATTAAGGTTCAACAGGAGCTCCATAATTTTTCCCAATGTGCAAAATCTGGGATAATTTTATTAGAGTTAAACCAAGACCTGATGGCTTCCAGCATGTTAGGAAAAGCACCAGTGATAAGAGTCCTGGACTGCCTTCTCCACTCTTTCTGTAGAGAAAAGCTGCTTCTGCTCTGAGAAATGAAACTGTTTCCCTTGCTGAAGCAGCTTTGTTTCCAGGGAGAGGGTACCGACATCTCCCCCAGTGCTCCCCGGACAGGGCCACTACCCCTCTGTGGCACTTCCCAATCTGGGAGCTCCTCCAGCTCACAGGGGGTGCCTGCTCTCCAAAAGCCGCATCCTCCAGTCTCGCCTCATCTTTTCTTTTTCCAAATCTGCGCAACAGGTGCCCCTCCGAACCACATTCTTCTCCCACTGATGCAAGCATATTTGCATGCATTTTTCAGAAGTGCTCGTTTTGTATGTGTGCATTTCTCTTATGCAGGCTTACTGCTGAACACACGTTGCTTTCATAGAATAGCGGAGTCGGAAGAGGCCACGAAGACCATCTAGTCCAACCCCATCCCACCATGCCTTTTATCCATGAATCATCCACCCTGCCTGGAGATGTTGCGCTTTGTCTGCAGATTGTGTCTGTGCTTGGTCCAGAAGCTGCGAACAGGGAATATCCTGCTCAAACCCAGATGAATTTCTCCTACATTCTAGCAGCAGCACCATCCCACCTGCTGGTACCAGCAACTTTCAAGTGGGGAGACGGCTGGCATTTTGCAGAGTTTCTTACGAGCCCAGCCTGAACCTCAGGGTTCGGGGCTCAGCTCATAGCAGCCCCAGGAAGAGGCTGGATTCATTTCCAGACCTGCCCAGGGAATTTGGGATCAACCTTTGCGGGTCTCAGGCATTGGGAATGCCCCCAGCCCCCAGAGCGATGCTTTCCACAGCCCCCATCCATTCCAGCCAGGCTTCCAGAAGGAAAGCTTTTGCCACAATGCGCTTTCCACCGCAACCCCAGCCTGCCACTCTTGTGAGGTTCAGCAGCTGGGGGGAGAGGCGAGGTAGGCAGCAGGAGCCCACGAGGTTGGGAGGATGTGATGGCATTCTGTCACAAAACATTTGCTGACCTTTCTGTAAATATTTCCCAGAAAAGGCTAAATGGCTAGGTCAGTTCAGAGAGGGCCACATCATGATCAGCGCTGAGCCTCAGGCCCCAGCCATGCCTCCCTCTGACAAATAGCAATTGACCTGCCTGACTCGAGGCACACGCTGCTATGCGGGGAGGGCTCCACCAGCGACTTGCATATTTTAAGCGCCGTCGTGCTTTGGTTCCTGCCTCCCCTTCCTTCGTGGCCTATTCTCCCCTGTTCCCTTCCCTTCCTTCTTGTTTTGAATCTCGTGTGTTCTGAGAGCACTTGGAATGAAATGCAGCAGCTCATTGACAATATTCAGGGCCGCTGGTGCCTGGGGAGCATTCTGCGCCCCCAAATGTGGCCAGCAAGCTACACTTGGGAAATACCGCGCTTGCCTGTTTCACAGCCTAAGCCAAGGACGCCCCGCTCTGCAGTGATGGACTAGAAAACAATGGCAGGGAATTTCATGAGGTGCCAGACGGGTGAGGATGGGTGGATGAACCTCCCTGTTCTGTTTTCTCCCACATCTATTGTTCTGAACTCTCAGGTTCTTACATTCAGCTTAAGAAACGTACAAATCTGGGGAAGTTTTTCTTTTAAAAAAACAAGCCGAAAGACATTCACACTGAGTCCTACAAAATGGATGAAAGGATATCAAGTAAACATCAGTTCTAGAGGCGAACAACTTGTAGGATGCAACTTCTGGAGGGGCACAGCCCCCAGCAGCCACAGCCATCATAGACACTGGTAAGGGACCATGGGAGCTGTAGTTTGGGATACATGGATTTTGCTAAATCCCTTCCATTTCAAATCTTCAGCCCACTTGTGCAAGTGTGCATTAGCAGTGTTCATTAACACATGTGCAACCACCCCCCCCTTAAAAAAGTCAGTTCTGCACATTCATGGAACCCACACAACTGGAACAGAACTGGTCCACAGGAGAATGCACAAGTCAGATAATAAAAATCCAGAAACATTTGAACCCATGTTGGATTCCTTCCTAGCTGTGCGTCCTTGTAACTTCTGGAAGACCATCTCAGTTCCGGCTGAGCTGCTACAAGCACCACTGAGACTATAGCTTGGAATAGACACCAGTTCTTCAACCCCTCTGCCCCCTTCCCTAGATTTCATGCCCCTTCTCGATTGCCAGCGGCAACTCTACCCGTGGGAGCCCCGTGAGTAGAAGGTTCACTAGACCAAATGGAACCCATGTGATGAAGGGAGAACCATGGAGACAAGGCTGCAATATTGATCCTTCCTGGCCCAGCCAAAAGTATTCTAGAAATTGACTTCCCTGGAGCCAAGAATGCAAAATAAGAATGGATGGGGGAACAGTGGCCACTAGCCCCAAAGGCCCCCGAAATAAGGAGGTAGAAGAATGCAGATCCTGCGGGCAAATTACGCGCAAATGTGTCCTTTGCAGCCACTTGGAAGAAGGGGCCCTTTGCCAGGAAATTCTGTGATTTCCCCAACTTGAATGTGTTCACAAGTGCATGTTTCAACACATTCCCATTCTCCCAAGAACTGTATTCGCATGCTTCAGCCCACGAGGCAGGGGAAAGTGGATTTTTGGGTGCACACTTCTAAAATTAGCCATTATTCCCCCCTACCCCCCAAAAATTACTCACACCCAGAAAAGCAAATGAGATGGAAGGAAGTTCAGGGAGGGATCTGCAGAACCGAAGCTGCGCAGACACGGCATGTTTGCCTTAGAAATGCCCTTGCTTTTATGTGATGGAAGAAGAAAGGGGAGGGGAATCCGAGCCCGGCCATTTGTCTACCCAAGATAGTTAACACAATGAGTTAATTGCCACACTTTTTTGAAGCCGTCACAAGCAAAGCTGTCAGCTTTCACAGCCCCAGGAGTGCCCAGCCGGCCTGCCATGGCGATGGAGGAAAAGCGGCTGGCTGGCTGGCTGGCTGGGGGGGCGGGGGGGGCGGGGGGTGCAGGCAGGAGAAGGGGAGGGAAAGTTGTCGTCAGTGCGCAAGAGAAATGGGGTCCTCTCTGCTCATTACTCTCTGAAATGGTCTCTTTGTGATGTTTCCCAATCCCACTCAGAGACAATGCACATGGATTCTCGCCGCTCGCTCCCAATGTACATCATTTCCTGACTGTCTCGGCCATTTCTCACCTCATTTTACCAGCCTAAAAAAGAGCAGGGGGGAGGGGGATTTGAAGCAACTCCAAAGCACATGATACGGAAGATCCAATCCATGGAGAGGCCAGTATGAGGATGAGAAGGTACCTGACCAACCCTTCCTCTTCTATTTCTGTAATATTTCACCATCTCCCTCTGCCCTACATTCCATTGCTCCAAAGATGGGGCAATCCCTCCAGCTGGTGCTGGACTACAGTTCCCATTATCTCTGGCCCACCTGGCTGGGGATGGTGGGAGTCAGAGAACAGCAAAACCTTGAGGATTGCAGGTTCCTTGCAGACACATACAGACCCACCAGCCAACCTTAGAGGACTCCTAAAATTAATTCTGGACAGGTCCCTGGTGTTGAAGTTTGCAGCAGTTAATTCATGGGCATTCACCTCCCTTTTTGTTAAAAATGTGCACATCAATAAAACAATGCAGGAGAGCAACCGCAGTTTGATCTTGTGCAACAGAGACAGGGCACTGCCAGAGAGCCAGCGGAACCCGCTGGCCTGGCACCTTCCCTCTGCCTCGCGCCCAACTGGGGCTGCAGCCAGGCCCAGAAAAAAGCCTCCGTTGGGGCTGACAGGGCTTTCTAAAAAAGGGGAGCACCTTCGAATGTGCGGGACATGAGTGACACGCATGAATTTCTGCGTGGGCATGGATGAGCGAAGATGTGCCCTGGGCATCTATCGGTCTGGGCAGGACAGAGTGTGGGGTGGAGCCCTCCCGACTGTGGAGGGCATTCCCAGGTGGTTTCCCACAAGGAATCACGGCCCCTGGGCAAAATGGAGCCCCTCCCCCACTTGCCTCTGCATTCTTGCCTCTGGCATTGCAGCAACACGCCTGCCTGCTCCTGGACACCCCGGGCTGCTGCGAGGAGTCCTCCCTAATGCAGCCCTGCATGAGTCTGTGTGCAGAATTCCTGACTCTGGGTCAGGTGTGGCAAGTTCATCCCAGTGGGGTTTTCATCCAGATTTCCCCTGACTGCATCTTCTGCCTCGAACATGGGCGTGGGTGCAGCCTGTCCTTGACGTCCACACCTTCCTGACTTTGCAACGTGGCTTGCGGGCCAAGCAAAGGCCTTGGATAGTGCATGAAAAACTCTGCCCTGCCAAACAGGCACACAAAGGCCATTTAAACCTGGGGAGAAAGAGGCACCCCCTTTCAGGGATGCACAGAACAGAGGCGTGTATGTATGTATGTATTTATGAAATTTGTATGCTGTCCAATTACTAATGTCTCTGGATGGCTAACAGCATAAATAAATTGATGACCCACTCCGGCTGCAAATACAATAAAATGCCTTTGACAAAATGCACCAAAAGCAGAGAGGGATTTTCATAGAAAAAGAGTGCATCAGAAGGGGTCTCCCGGGCCATCTAGTCTGACCCCCGACTCCAGCTGGCTCCACTCATGCCATGCCCACCATGTGCATATCCAGCCTATCCTTGAACACCTTCACTGTTGGGGCTTTAACCACCTTCCATGGAAGCCCATTTCATACCCTAGGGGACCTAACCATCAGGAAGCACTTCGCGGCATCCACCCTGAATCTTAGCTCGCTAAGCTTTGCTCCATTCGAATGCTTCCTGCCCTCCAAAGCGGGGGGGAAAAGGTCCTGACCCACCTCTGTGTGTCTCCCCCTTACATACTTGTATGTTTCTAACAGGTCCCCCTCCAAGTCTCCAGGCTGAAAAGACCCAGCTCCCTCAGCATCTCCTCATATGTAACGCGCTTTACGTGGGGCTTCCCCTGAAGACAGTCCGAACACTTCAATTGGTGCAAAATAGAGCTGCCAGGTTGCTGACGGGGACGGGGCGTTATGCTCACATGACTCCAGTCCTCCATCAGCTTCACTGGCTTCCCATTGAAGCCCGGGCCCAATTCAAGGTGTTGATTATGACCTACAAAGCCCTAAACGGCTTGGGTCCTGGCTACCTGAACGAGCGCTTACGTCCGTATATGCCCGACCGCCCTTTGAGATCTGCGGGAGAGTCCCTTCTCCGGGAACCCTCCATGAAAGAAATTAGGAGAGTAAATACCCGGAGGAGGGCTTTCTCTGCGGTGGCGCCCAGCCTATGGAATTCACTCCCCAAAGAGGTCCGCCTGGCACCGTCGTTACTGGTTTTTCGGCGCCAGGTAAAGACCTTTTTATTTAAACATCATTTCAATTGTTAAAACATATGATCTGGCCTGGGCAACTTCTTCTTCCTTCTCTTTCTCCTCCTATATTTTTATTTTATACTGATAATTTTAATCTTGTATTTGTAAATCAATGTATTTTTTGTATTGTTATATTTAATGGTAATTTATTATGTACTATTGTATTTCAATGTATTTTATCATGTTGTAAGCCGCCCCGAGGTTTCGGCAAGGGGTGGCATAGAAATGTTATAATAATAATAATAATAATAATAATAATAATAATAATAATATGGCTTCCCCTGCAAATAGGCCACCATACAAGTGGCCCTTTGATGCACCAATTCCAACTTGGCTATATCCTTCCTGTAATGAGGGACCCAAAACTGAGCACAATACGCCAGTTGCGGGCGCACCAGAGCCATACCGAGTGGCAGGAATACCTCTCTCAATCAAGAAGCCACGCTTCTGGTTATGCATCCGAGGGAGGTGCTCATGCCAGGAAGCAACCCAACTTCCACCTGATCTGTCTGTCACGTCAAAATGTGCTTGAGATGAAATTCAGAGCCCCTCAGCCTGCTCGGGTTTGCTGATTTCCCCATCCCTGTAACTGGTGACCTTCAGAGCCAAGTGGGAATTGGAACCTCAGCTCTCTCAGCGCTATTCCAATTCACGTGTTCCAACAAGCAGCATTGAAGGAGGTACTTCTGAACTGCCCTCAAGTAAGGAATGCATCTTGAAAACAGAAGACAAAAGAGAACTGATCTGCACCAATGACCACATGCTAATTTATAGGTATCAGGGCACAGTCAGAATTAATTACCATAATTTAAATAGAAATGCAGTGCATCCCAGCATGGAAGACTGTGGCACCTTCCCATGTCTGTTCTGAGCACTATCGGAGGGCGTTTCCACAGCCCTGCTGAACTTTGACTGGGCAGTCCTTTAAATAGAGGACACCACCAAAACAAAGCACCATCTACGGAACAGAGGACGCTTGGCCACCCCTAACATGCCCAAATCTTACACAGAGCCCTTTTTGTGCTCCCTGTGTTGCCAAAGCCACTGGCTGGATATTTCATAGAATTATTGCGGGATATCCACACAACGAGGTGATAAATTGGACATTCTCTAGACAATTCCCAGGGCATTACTGGGATTTCTCCTGGATTCCTGGTGCATCATCAAAATAGCAGGAAAAGAAGGGGAGAAATACAGGAAGGTTTTCCTTCTTGTTTTCCAAGAAAGAGGGTCTGAAAAATACCCTGTGACCCCTCTGGGATCTAGCCCCCATCTTACCTTCCTGAGCTACTCCATCCCAGGTTTGTGATTCTTTCTGCTAATACCTGCACGCGCACACACATGTGGGACACAAACACACACACTTCAGTTTTCTTTTCCTGTGTAGGAAGAAGGTGCTCTTTCTGCTGCCCTTTGTCTGGGGAAAAAATTAATTCTCATTTGAATTACCTCCACTAAATGTCACCTACCGATAGTTTGTTAGACATTAGCAGTGATGCCAGAGAGGGGCACTGGATAATTGCATTCTGCCTAGTGCTGGGATTTACATAATTTGAGACAGCAATTAAAGAATCTATGGGAATATTTTCTTTCTCCCTCTCTCTCTTGTTCACTTCCAACCTCTTTGTTCAAAGAAAGTGTTCGTTTACATTAAGGCGCTCAGCTCCTCGCTGTTCATTTGCATAAAATTAAAGGTTTTTGTGTTCCAAAACAGCAGGGTAACATTTAAAATTCTGTTTAAAAAAATCTCACCTTAGAATAATGAAATGTTAATATCATTTCATGAGCTCGGAGAGTTTGCCAGCTGCCATTCACAGCAAACTTTCCCCCGGTGCTATCGGCTTGATGTGTGAGTATTCACACACATGTTTGGGGCTACGTGGTTAAACTGGTATCGACCACGGGAGCCATGCCATTGCTTTGGAAGATATCATGCATAATATTCCGTACTTTGGCAAGGGACTGAGCTAAAGTTTGGGGACAAATCATGGCTGTTCCTTCCACTCTGCATGCTGCAAGAAGGGGCACCACATGTGACTTTCAACGCTCTTTTCAACCAGAAAAAACATCATGATTGATACCAATGCTGTATAAATAATAATATCACAGAATAGTTTGACACCATCCACTGGAGAGCACAAAGAAATCTGCATAATATTTGATGCACATACAGGGTAACAGAATACTCCTTGAATGTACTATGGTATGTAAGGGGACTAATATACATCTAGATTAGGCATTCCATGAAATACTCGGATCAGCATGTGTGTTTTGCAGGAGCATGGAAAACTCAGCCACCCAAGAATGCAGCATTCCAATCGCTTCCCAAAACACAGCTTTCACAGAAAGGAAGCCCTCCTTTCTAGATCTTGCAGAGCAAACCTTAAACTCCAAAAGCTCATCAACTTCTGTTGAAATATCAGAGAAACGCTTCTTGACTAGCTCATTCCTGTGATGTGCAAAATGCAGAAACCCTCATGGTGAGAAGGAAACAGTAATGCAAAGCTGTTCCGCATGCAAAGCTTCTGTGAGTCACGTCCTTCATGCGGTATTTGACACACAGGATGTTATTTTGGGAAGCCCTTTTTCAAAGGGGGCAGGCAAAAAGCCCAGAACATTACCTAGCAGGAGCTGCAGGAGCCTTCCTCAATATTTTGGACTACAACTCCCAGCATTCTTGACCATTGACTATGCCATTTGGGACTGCTGGGAGTCAGAGTGCAAAATGCCCGCAGGTCTGATGATCAGTGTTCTCAAGGAAGGTTCTAATAAGAATTCAGCTCAACAGTGTCTTTGCATCCTTAATCCACCTCTTGCCTTTGTAGGGATGCTTTGAATGCGAGGCCTTTCCTAAAAGCCTCACTGGAGGCTGTTCGGGGCTCTTCGCTAAGCCACTTCCATCTGAAACAAATCCCACCTCCCATGGTAAACACTGGATTTGAAAATCTTTAATTATGCTAAAGCTGTCCGGCTAGACTGCCTATTAGCAGAAAGACGAGTACTGCAGAGCTCAGTGAGGAAAGAAACAAGCACATTTAGACTACTAGTCCTTAGGCAAATGAAGCCTGCTCCCCACTTCCAAAGCCGGAAGAGCCAACTCTGCCTTCACAGCAGAACCTGATGCTTCTGGGCCAATTAAGCTGGGATGCCTGAAGTTTCCCAGCTAGTCTGCCTCCTTAAGGTGACAGCTCATAGCCAGACTAAGAATGTTAAGGCCCTCTCCACCCATCACAGTTTGCTCACCCTAATTTCCCACTGCAGCGGGAACTGTTTGGTTCTGGCAACTGCCCGGCTGGTCTTTGGGCCAACTGGTCTTGGCACTCCAGCTGCCATTCCTGAAAGCCAGCCCTGCCTCTTCCTCTGAAGAGCAAGAATCCACATCCACAGCTTTTGAAGGATGCACTATACAAGGAGGGGGCCACATCCCAACTGTTCCAGGGCACAAAGTAATGGCCATACATGGAGGACAAATAAATAGACGCTCCCCAGCAAAACCAAGCCGAACACCAAACAAAAACAACCCACCACCCCCAGACTGAGAACAGCAGTAACAACAACAGCATGGCAACCTCCTGTTCGGAATACCAGCCAATCTGTGGACTACTCCATTTTGCAGCAGACTACATTCCACCTCCTTGGTTTTTCAAGGGCTGCTGACCATACTTAACCCACCTACTTAATTCTGCTTTCTACCTTCCTGTGTGTGTGCTGAGGAGTGGGGAGCACTCCATTGGCCTCCTACAGTTTCTTTTCACTTCTGCAAACCTTAGTGATGCCTCCAGGCACATGGGCCATTCCATTTGGGGTCTGTAAGGACGCGGGGGCAGGCAGGCCGAGAATGTGTTTGGAGGGAGTAGCAACAAACATGCTTTGCTAGTTTGAGGAAAGGCCGGCACAGCATCCTCATGGACGGCGGCTTTCCCCAGGAAGAGCCACAAAGCGTCATGGGCCTGACACTGCCACAGAGAGCAGGCAACTTTTCCGCCATCCTGGCCAAGGGCTCCAGCATGAGCGGAAATTGATGGGGCTTCGGCACACAAGAGTGGAGACGAACCGGAGTCCCTTGCCAAGGGGGAGCGCTCAGGCACCGGTCCCAGGTATTCAACTGTCAGGAAGATGTATGATCCGGGATGGAGCTTTGTGCTGCTGGCACTGAAGATGAGGCAGCAATGTCCGTGCCAAGCGAACACACAATGAGGTTGGCATTCCCCAAACAAGCCCAAACACACAGCCCGAGAGCCAAACTCAAGGCTGCGCTCCCAGGCACCACCTCTCTTCACCATATTGTGACAGACGCAGCTGGCAAACCTCGACAGCCCCTTCCCAAGGGAGAGGCGCGCTAGAAAAGACAGAGAAGCAGGGAACCATCCTCCGGGGAGCGAGGGCATGGCAGTGAGGAAGGAAGCCGATACCGGGTGCCAAGAATGCCCTCTTCCCACAGCCACATGGAGATTGAAAGGCACACAGTTTCCAAGAAGCCAAAGGTGGCCGAATCAGGGAGAAACAGCTTGTAGGACGCATTGTCCAGCTCTTCATCCCGAAAGAGCTAGAGGGACGGTTCATAAAAGGAGCCAGGCTCACGCTTGCAGTCAACCTACAATGAGTGAATACCCAAGGTATCCGCTAAGAGCAGAACCAGTTCCTCTGGGAAGCTCTTGCTACAGCACTCTGGGCCCAGGCAAAGCCATTGCAGGTGAAGCAGAGAATGGACTGACCTGGCAAAGAAACTGGGGCGGTGTCCAACCAGGGCTGCTTTCCTATTCTGAACGGAGCTCTGCCTCTTTGCTAAGCAAAGAGAGGGATATATGCAATAGAGCGGCCAATTTAGCAGGCAAATGGTCAAGCACCCTTTTGCCAGGTATGTAGGTGGCTTTCCAAAGAGAGGTACACATCCAGACCAACCCTCAGGAAGTCAATCAGGTAAAAACACAGCAAAACAAAAACAAGCAAAAACAGCATCAGGTAGAAGGCCAGTAAGAGTTGAGAACTAGGCCTACAGAAGCCCCATTGAGAGTTCAGCTGCATCACTTTATAGGCTTTCCCCCCAAGCAGTCCTCTTTGGAAGCCCCATCTACTTCTCGAAAGTGCCCTGCTGGTCCATCTTTTGACGCTTCAGTGGACCAGGTGGTCCCTATGGATCCTTCTGATACACAGTGATTCTTCAGAATTTTAGGTAGGGGTTCTCCAAGTACCACCAGGAGATAAGGAGCTCCCCCCTGCAAAGCATAGAAATATAGAAAACAGAGCGAGTCAGAAGGGGCCTCCCGGGCCATCTAGTCTGACCTCCGGCACCAGCCAGCTCCGCTCACGACATGCCCACCATGTGGCCATCCACCCTATCCTTGAAAGCCCGCACCGATGGGGCCTCAACCATCTTCACCTGGGGATGCCTTCACACCTGCATGCCATGGCTTGAAACTTCCCAAACATCATCATCCAGATGCACAGTAAAACAACCATGGAGAAGCAATAGAGCAAACAAATATCTCAGTCAGTATCCATGACTCAGGACTACACTGGGAATGGCTTTCCTACATACTACAAAGAACACAAATTCCTACTAGGCAAACTCATTATTATGGAAGCCACCTAAAGTTGCAACAGCCAACCCCAGAGTTTCCGTGCTTTTCTTCCGAAGAAACACAGTCACTACATAGTATTGCTAAGACTCAAAACCCACCCAAGCAAATGTTACAATGTGCAGTTCAATAGCTTGTAGGAATAAGAATCAAAGAAGGCCAACTTAGACAGAAGACAAGGTCCCAACAGAGCAAACAACACAGAAAAGGCAAAAGAAATAAAGTTCAGTGCACAGACACCCTTACCTGCAACTCTAGACTCCAAGAAGGTCTGGCCAGCAGGACTCTTAAAAAGCCTCCTGGTGCTGCCACTGCTGTTTTTATGTAGAGGACGCCAGAACCACGTCTGAGCCTCAGCAGTGCGCTGGGAGCAATTGGTGACTGCAGGTGAAAAGGAACTCCTTGTGAGCAAGCCTCCTGCTCGCAAGTAGACCTTTCTCACACTGACGGACGTTTCTGGCTGGGTCCCGCATGCCTTCTGTTAGGTTTTGCAGTGTTGCAGCTCCCCCTGGTGGTCTGCTAAAAAAGGTAGCCTGGATTGCAAGTACTTGCAGGATTAGTATCAGACCTATAGGTGCCTGCAAGATTAGGGCCAGGGCAATCATGCAGACCATTTAAGGGGCACAGGAGGCTCTATAAAAGCGTTTCTAGGCACGCTTGCTTTTATTATAACATACTTGCAATATCTATTTTGCTCTTTTTCCAGGCCTGTGGAGGTTTTTTTTAGCTTTCATAGGTTCCTGGGTTTGCTTCTGGGCCTGTAATAATCTGACCAGGTATCGGAGCCTTGCATATTTGCTGGTTTTGCCTGTATTTCTAATCCTACCATGCCTTGTTACTAGTATCTGATTTCTGCTTCCTTCCTACTCTGGTTCTACCTTGCTTTTCTTGGCACTGAGCTGTTTGTGCCGGAGGTCAGACTAGATGGCCCGGGAGACCCCTTCTGACTTGCTCTGTTTCTATGTTACTTTTTCTTGACAGGGATTCTACCCCTGTCAGAATCTGCCTTGCTGCTGCTTCTGCCTCCCCTGTCCTGGTCCAGGGGTTCCAGTTGGGAATGGCTGTTGTTTAGCTCCTAGAGTGCATCCTTTCTGAACTCCTGCCTTTTCATAAGGCAGCATTTCTCCAAAGCACAGACATTTGCTCTGCCTCCTCCATTGATACAGAGCCCTTGTCCTCCAGAGTGATGTCTGCATGGTGTCCATCATGACCCCAGGACCTCTCCTGCTCCACGGGTAGACCTTGGGCATTGCTGATGGCCTCTACATCTCCAGTTCTTCCAAAGAGGAGTTCTCCATCAGGTCCAAAGACTTCTGACTTCAATCCCAGCAACTTTGGATGCCCCACCTCTATCTATCTTTCACCTGCGCTTAATTTAAGGAGGTGTACTATACAGGGAATACCATACATGCTTCTTGCTCCATTCTTCTTCTAGATGCCCCAAGCTACCCAAAAGCAGGTGTCCCATGCAGGGCTGCGCTGCACCACCTCGCCAGATCTGAATTCTCCTCCCACTTGGCCTCCTCCCCCTGTGCTCAGGGCAAGAAAGGTGATCTTAGCTGTGAACAGCACCACTGATAAAAGTGAGAAAAGTGTGAAGGGAAACCCTGGCGAGTGTCAGGGAGGATTCAGCATGTCACTCAGCGACACAATGTTTGAGCCAGAGAGTAATGAGTGTCATCCCAGCTGCTGACAAGATTCACCACCCCAAAGAAAATGCAGCCTGTCAGCTGAAATACAGCCGAGACAAGCCAGAACAGTCACAGCACCCAGGAGCCCTACGGCCACCGGAGTGTCCCCGAATGCCGCGGTGCTTCGCTAAGAGGAAACGGTTGTTCCAGGGGAGGGGAAATGCAATGGCAGCCTTATTAAGCCAGTCAGTGCCTCTGGGGTGACAACAATGAAAGATGCGGCAGCCCACAGGATGCTCAACAGATGCTCGGCAAAACTTGCTACCGCCGAGGGAGCGGATGATTCATTCCAGTTACGATTTGTCTCATTGGATCAGGCCAGGAGTGGCGCCAGCCCTGTGTTCTGCTTCTGACAGTCAGATGCTTCTGGGGGATCTTAAAGCCAGCCTGAAGCTGATGATTTTTCGACCGAATCCTCTGCTCAAAGCTAGCCTGCCCAGGAACATGGAAGTTCTATTTGGTATTCCCTTATTTGTTTCTCAAGTCATTTAGGGAGAGAGAGAAAAGTTACAGTCGCCCTAATTCTGATATTTTAAAGATGAAGGTTACCAATCCGGACTCCCAGCAAGGTTTGGTG
This sequence comes from Varanus komodoensis, assembly GCF_004798865.1. Classification (NCBI taxonomy): domain Eukaryota; kingdom Metazoa; phylum Chordata; class Lepidosauria; order Squamata; family Varanidae; genus Varanus; species Varanus komodoensis. The sequence continues at coordinate 2,717,347 of NW_025335873.1, read as the reverse complement.
GAGTAATTCAAGGATATTCTTCATGGGTGTCACTCTGTTAAAGTTTTTCAAGTTGGCTAATGCGGGGGGGGGGTGTCTCTAGTCCCCACTCAACCAGGAAGCCCCCTAGGTGATGTAGGGCCAGCCTCTCACTCTCGGACTAACCTCCCTTACAAGGCTGTTGTGAGGATAAAAATGGTACTACGTAAGGTGTTTTGGATTCCTCACAAGAACAAAACAGGTGGGATATACATGCAGTGGAGTAACATCAATGCTTCAGCGATTAATCAGTTACATAAATGTATGTATCCATCCAAGTTAAAACATGATTTTTATTGAGGTCTTGAAGGAAATGTACAGTACCTTATAGCTGAGTAAATGAAAGCTCATTATTGAGTATTCTCTAAAGGAAAGGCCATTCTTACAATTTTCTTTGTCATTTTCAATCATGGTTAAGGTATCCATTTGCTTTTAGCTTCACAGAATGAAATTTGCCTTCATCAAACAAAATTGGCCTTCATCAATTAATTCATTGAAGCTTGCATTGATTATTTTCACTGAAAAATTGCTTTTGGAAGTGTTAGCTTATTCAGGAAACATCCTCCAATTATTGATTTCATTTATCCTTAGTGACATCAGTACATAGCTAAACTGATTGGCTATGCAAAGAGGTGGCACCATTGTGTCCACTACAGGATCCCTGATTGGTTGGGATCAGAGGGAGAATGAAGTCATAATCTCTCTCTCTCTCTCTCTCTCTCTCTCTCTCTCTCTCTCTCTCTCTCTTTGTGTGTGTGTGTGTGTGTGTGTGAGAGAGAGAGAGAGAGAGAGAGCAAGCAAGTGTGCAAGCACAAGCGAGCAAGAGCATTCTCTTTGAAGAGAGGTTCCAGAAACAGTCTCACCTAGCTATGAAGAAAGGTAGTTTAAAGAACTCAGTATTGGTGTATCTCTTTGATAAACATTGGCATGCCATGCTTAGATCTTATTTATCCATCCTCAGAGCGGGTTCATTACTATGTATTAGGCAGATGTGACACATTTATGGAAATATGGGGGCTCTTTATGGAATACATTAAGATTTAATAAATCTTTCAGTGTGTGGTCAACAACTACAGCAGCCCTGATGAATGACTTCTGGGCTGTGGTGTGTGTGTGTACCTTCATTTTCGCTTTGTTTGATCACTATGTTTTAAAAGAGCTGCATCAGTTCCTTCCCCCACCTTCCCCTCCGCTATTTCTAAGCTTCAGGATACCCTGCCCCTATTAATCCATCTGCTGTGGAAATAGAAGCTGTTGCAGACCATTCCTTTTATTTGGGTGCTGTGCACACACTTTTGTGAGAGAGCAGTCAGGCCTCCAAGCTTTATCACTGCAGGTTGCGAGCTAGGACTCCACACTAGAACACATCAGCAGGTGGGTACCGATTCTTGAAGCAGAATAGGATTTCTTAGAGTGACTGCTGGAGAGCTGGGGCCTGGTGAAGCGGATGTCCAGGTGACTGCACCGCCCTGTTTGCATCTCCCTCTCACTCCCCTTGATGGAGTGGCTGCCAAGCCAGGTGAGAGCCGAGGAAGGAGCCCCATGGAGCATGTCTTATGCAGAACGGATGGAATGGCCCTGCTTCCCCACTTCCTCAGCTGCAGGCTGATGGTTGCTCCACAATTGATTCTTGACCAGCAAAAACCCCAAAGGGATTCCTGAAAATGGCTGCTGTAGAGGAACAGGCATCCATGCCAGCAGCTGGCCTCCTGCAGGAGGTAGGACCCAGGAGCTGCCGAAGGATGCCAACTGATGAGCTTCTACTCAGCGTCTGTTCCTCTGGCCTGTTACTGCCTGCTCACTGGCCACTTTCAAAGCATCGGAGCAGAGAGAAAGAGCAAGACCCTCCCCTTGCCTTGCCCTCCAGGGAGCTGCTGCATATTTGTCCAAGAGCTAAAAATCATCCAGATGAGCAGTCACAACTGTAGTAAGGAGAATAGAGGCCCTCCTTGCCCAAGCCCCAGTGCCAGTGTTGCTACCTTGTTCTTCACTTCAACAGAAGTAGAGAGGCAAACTGTCCTTTGCTTGGTAGGAGGGAGAGAAAGAAAGGAGTGATCTCCAGGATTTCCAATTTTGCAAACATCTAGGAAGTCCTGGGCCATGAGAAGCCCCAGAGCAAGGCTAGAGATGCCTCTGTTTCCCATCATCCTGCAGGGAGAACTGCTGCATATGTAGGGACCAGATGCATGCACCAGAATTGAGGGAACCCCAAGCTATGTGCAACTGAACTAGGCTGGTATTTTTAGAACACAGGCAAAAGAGGAAGGGAAAAGGAAAGGATGAGAAGCTGGATGGAGGCACTGAAGAAGACTAAAGAAAAAGAGGGTGATGACCTCTGGCTTTTCTGTGCAGGACCGTGGAGGGAGTGGAGAAAGGAGTGCTCCAGGAGGAGGCAGATGGGGAAGCTGGTGGAGTCCATGTCAGTAGAGTTTGGCAACCTTTGCAGCTTTTCCTTGGAGCTTTATGGGAGTCATCCATGGTGCTGAATGGTCCATGGATGAATGCTGTGAGCTTCGTCAGGGCTCTCCGTGGGCTCCACACAAAGATGCACCTTCCTGGCTGCACTGGGACATTACCAAGGCCCCACTTCCAGCCCGGTAGCAATAAAGGGTCCGTATATTTTTCCGGTGGCTGCATGAAGCTTGGCTTGCCAAGCACTACCATTCTGACCTTAGTTATGTGGCCATCCCATTTATGTGCTAAACAAAACACTGCCCAAACTATGAAGTTATTGACTATCAAGAGGCTTCTCCTGACTAATATAAAAAAATACCTTGGTGTAAACATTTATGAGGTGAAATATTATGAGTTTTCCAGCCCTTTGACTAATGTGAAAAATACCACAGAGCATCCATTTATGAGGAAAACCATTCTGAAGTGGGAACTGCGTAACTAATGTGAAAATACCTTAAGTGCGTCGATTGATGAGTCACATTCATAGAGGTCTCACTGATATAAGTAATGTGGCAAATACCACAGTATAGCATTTGAGGCAAACTATTGAGGTGGGAGCTGGTGCTCCGAGGTCCAAGACTTAGGCTGCTATCTTGTACTCGCTTACATGGGAGTAGCCCTTACTGAACTCAGTGAGACTTACTTTTGAGTATAGGAGTCAAACCCATGTTCTTCTAACTTAATGGTAGTGAAATTGCCTGGCAGCCATGCTTCTCTAGGAAGGAGTTTTTGAGGCTTACCTGCCGATACGGGGGATCAAACTTCTGCTTAGAAAGCAGGTGAGGCAAGCTGGGGCCCCTGGGGAAGAGTGCATGGCTGGATCCCACCAACAGTGGTCTTCCTACCTCTTCCATCCTGTGCCACTGAAGTTAGGGAGATGTGGGGGATCCAGTGGGGATGAATCGGATGGGTTGCCATGATTCACCCTCCTGGATTCTGCTTTGCCAGCTCTGTGCTGTCACTGCCTTGCCATGTGCCTTGACATTTATTTATTTTTATTAAAACATTTTTATGCCGCCCCCATCACAACAAAGCCCCGGGGTGGCTCACAACAAGAACAAAATTATACAATAAAAATATTAAAACCCAGCGCATCTTGGCTTAAAAGATTTAAAATCCTATAAATAACCAACAAATTAACAATTAAAATAAGTTTTAAATGAAAAGGTCTTAGCCTGGCGCTGAAAAACAAATAACGACGGTGGGCATGTCGTGAGCAGAGCCGGCTGGTGCCGGAGGTCAGACTAGATGGCCCAAGAGACCCCTTCTGACTCGTGCTGTTTCTGTGTTTCTATGATGCAGGTCAACTGGCGTTACCTTTGGAGATGGGCATGGTGGTTTGAGGCGCTAAAGCAACGGGCGCAAATGGGCACGTGGGTCTAGCAAGGGTCTTTGCCCAAACGGGCCAGTTTTCTGGCAATTGCACTAGATCCACGTGTGACTTGGGGGCTGCCTTGCACAAGGTGTGGCAATGCAATGGGTGCAGCTTGTGTTAACTTGTGTAAACGGAACCAATTGCTCCACTTGTGCCCATTTCCACAGTGTGATGCTAAAAATGTGCCATGGCTTGTCTTACCAATGGACATCTGCAGAAAACGAACCTGGCTTGGTCCACTTCCAGTGGTCAGCTTGGAGGTGAGTGGAAAGGCCGTCGGGTTGAAATGAGCTGGACTTCCCAGTGGCAACACGTCCCAAGCCGGAACACTCTGCGCTGGAGTTCCTTCTGCACAAGCAGGTGCTCAAATCAAGGATGGAGAAGTCACATACCTAGATGTACACAGAGCCAGCATAAGTGCCTGCTAGTGGCAAGCAAAGAACCCAAGAAGCAAGGGAAGTCATGAATGAAACATAGAAACAGCGAGTCAGAAGGGGTCTCCCAGGCCATCTAGTCTGACCTCCAGCACCAGCTGGCTCCGGTCACGACATGCCCACCATGTGCATGTCCAGCCTATCCTTGAACACCCACACTGATGGGGCCTCAACCACCTCCCATGGAAGCCCATTCCACACCCTCGGGGTCCCAACTGTCAGGAAGTGCTTCCAGGCATCCAAATTAAACCTTGGTTCCCTGAGCTTGGCTCTGTTGGAGCGTGTCCTGCCTTCCTCTGCAGGGGAGAACAAGTCTCTACCCATCTCTGTGTGACACCCCCTCACATACCTGTGTGTCGCCAACAGATCCCCTCTGAGTCTCCTCTTCTCCAGGCTGAAGAGACCCAGTTTCCTCAGTCTCGCCTCACACCCCATCCCCTGCAAACTGGCCGCCAACCTTGTGGCCCTACACTGCACTGACTCCAACCTGGCTATATCTTTTCTGTAATGAGGGGCCCAAAACTGAACACAATACTCCAGTTGCGGGCGCACTAGAGTCATGTAGAGTGGTAGTAATACCTCTCTTGATCTAGAAGCCACACTTCTGGCTATGCAACCAAGGGTGGTGTTCGCCCTCTTGACCACTGCATCACACTGCTGGCTCATGTTTGGCCTGCAGTCGACCAGCAACCCGAGGTCCCTTTCACAAGTGCTGCTCTCCAGCCACTTGTCCCCTAACCTGTACTTATGACAGCTATTCCTATGCCCCTGGGGATACGGACGAGAACCATCACACAAAAACATATGATACCTCACAGCCCTGTTACTGAGGCAAGAATCAAAGCAGATGAAATGCAGGCTATTGGCCTGGTGGCGAAGCCTAAAAGTGCTTAGTCTGTATTCTGTTCCAGAGATTCGGCATCCCGATAACCAATGGCAACGATCCCAGGAAACATTCCACGAAGGTGGCGACTGGATCGCATGTTTTGCCCTTGCGGGCTGTGCAACAGGTCACCCTTGCAACAGCCCCTCTGCGAGAAAAGAGGAGCACGGCCAAGTTATTATTTCAAACAGCAGCATGGCATCGGCATCTCTGACCCGCTGCGCCGTAAGGTATACCCCTGGTCCCCAGATGGAGTTCAGCGGGATGGGAGAGGCCATTTATAAGTGCTGTGCAGGGCAATTTAAAAATAATGTAATGGCAATAAAAAGAAAGAAAATGGCTCCTAAGCCATTCATTGCAAGCAACATTTGACACACTCTAGACTTCTTGTCCCCAGCATATTAAGCGAATCAATGGGGCAAGCTATGTCTGACAGCTCAAAGAGAAGGCACAGAGCAGATAAGGGGGGAATTTTTTACTAGGCCAACTTCTATAAGGGCGAGTTAACATCTTTCTGAGCCTCTCAGGACCCCTTCCCCAGACCCATTATGTTACAAGAAGCTAAAGAGAAATATATTTAATTTATAGCCATGTTCAGAACTAGCAGGAGGAATTCCATTTCCAGTTCACCCTTTTTCTGAGCCTGGAGCAGTGGGTTTTTCGTGAAAATCTACCTTTCCCTTCAGGTTCAGCTGTTTTTTATGCTCCCCTCTTCTTGATATCAGTTTCTGGCTTTGATGAAAGCCCCCCTTTATGGCACCCCTTGAAAATAGTGCATCATGGGCTCAGACTTTTGAATTTCTCATGCTTGTACTTGAAACTTTTCATTGTACTGATCCCCACTGTTTCATAAAGCTTCAGTTCTGTATTGGCTACTCATTCTCCAGACCCAAAATGTCTGATGTCAAAGGAGAAGGCTTTAGGAGAAATATTTCCTATCAAGAGCATCCCTGCAGCTGAGCAGTATGAGTGAGTTAAACTCTCACAGGGAAGCTGCTATTGTGAGAATAGCTCTTTCAGGGTCCGATATAATGTCCTTCCAAAATCATCTTGGGGGTGGGGGGTCTGAAAGTGAAGTTCCCCTCATCCAGCTCAGAAAGAACTGTAGCATATTAACCATTCCAAGATTCTAACAGGTCTTTGGGAAGACAAAAGGGGGCATGTGGGGAGGGGAAGAGGCCGAGGGATGACTCAGATTCTTTCCTTATTTGTATCCAAATAGCCAAGAACAGTCTTGCAGGTAAAATACATGGCACAAGGCATGGAGGCAGAGAGGACAACGACCTGTGCCCATCAGTTCATGCATAGTCTCCAGGTTCAGAGGTTTTTGTGCAGTAAACCTCAGACCATCAGGAAGGCTGAGCACTGAAGAATTGAGGCCTCTGAATTGTGGTGCTGGAAGAGACTCCTGCGAGTCCCTTGGACCGCAAGGAGATCAAACCGGTCAGTCCTAGAGGAGATCAATCCTGACTGCTCTGTAGAAGGCCAGATCCTGAAGATGAAACTCAAATGCTTTGGCCACCTAATGAGAAGGAAGGACTCACTGGAGAAGAGTCTAATGCTGGGAACAATAGATGGCAAAAGGAGAAGGGGATGGCAGAGAATGAGGTGGCTGGATGGGGTCACTGAAGCAGCTGGCATGAGCTTAGGTGGCCTCCGAGGGATGGTGGAGGACAGGAGAGCCTGGAGGAGTGTCGTCCACGGGGCCATGGTGGGTCAGACACGACTTCGGACTAACAACAACAAAGGGCAGGGGGTTTCAGAACAACAGAATCAGACCCAAAATCAGGCGGGTTTCAACTATTTACACCCCACCTTTCAAGCAGGACTTCTCCAAAGAAGCTCACCAAGTGGGGTTCAGTTCAACATGGAATTCCGGTGTTGGACGAGCCGAGGCTAGTTGAGCGGAGAGACCATGAGAACCTCTGCTCAGGTCACCTAAATGTTCAGAGACTTCAGGGGTTCCTGCAGTTCCTAATTTTAATCTTACATTTTCCCCCTGAGGATTCCAGGAGCTCTCCTTGGTGCTGATCTCCATCCTCACAGAAGGTTCACCACCGTGGATGGATCCTACTGAACAGCAGATGCCAGCTGCAGAATGGAGGGCTCCGTTGACATAGCAGTCACCTTGGCAGTAGAAACAACACGGCAGGCCTTTGTGCTCTTTTCCAATGAAGCCGTTGCCTTCTTGGATCAACTTAGGTGATCAGGAGGGGACTGTCACCCCAAGTCTCTGTGGATGATTTGGGGACTTGACAACCAGCAAAGCTCGTGGTGACACTCTCAAGCTCTCCTAAGGCCTCTTAATTAGTCTCCGTGAACACTGGATGATTCTTAAGGATAGTTAAGTAGCAAACTATGTGTTGATAATAAAATTTGCTTGCCTCTTGCAGATATCCAATTTGCTTGTGTCTTCAAAGGAAGAAATTGGATTGTCTGCTCCCTAAATTGTTTTAATCTTTGCCACAGAGAGCTCCTGGCAGAGTCCCTTCAACTGGAAAATAGGAAATGAGTTTGATACTATAGAAACCAATGTGAATAATACCCACATTGAAGGGGATGAAGCCGGAGCTGGAACTGTGAAGATTCATCAGTTTCAGATCTACATCCTGCAAGGGTGCTGAGTGGGGTAAAAAAAGGAGGAGCTCTACTTAAGAACCCTTTGAATGAGGACACACGGGTCTCCCTAGGTCAGGTTCCCGTTTATCCTTCCCTGATTTATTGAGGAGTAGGGATTTGCAGGGCAACCATTGAAGCAGACATCTGGGAAAGAGTCTGCAAGAACAAATATATTCATAAATGTGCATAAGAGCATATGAGCCCTGCTAGACCAGGTGGGGGGTCCATTTGGTCCAGCATCTCATTTGCCCCAGTGGCCAAATGGGTGCTTGTCTGAACTCAAGCAGAAGCTCATTGAAAAGCTCACACCTGGCTGTGGAGTGCCAAGTGGACATCTTATCTAACGTTGGGAAGCCAGATGTTCTTAACCCCTCCAAGAAACTGGATGCTGGGTATCGGTGTGTGAGTTTGGGGGCATCCTAGTTTGGAATCTGTAGATTCACAGGGGTCAGTCTTGTGTTGAGTTCTTCAGCTCCTGGTCTGTGAGCCACCAACTCTTCTTCTTCCTCTTCTAAGCCTGCTGAGCGCAGGACTCCCCATTAAACCCTTCCTCTCAGATGGCGGTCCAGCTGCATCCTGAATGCCTCTAGTGTGGGAGAGACCACACGTCCCTCGGTCATCGGCTCCTTGTTGTATTGCTCTAGCAGGCAGGAAGTTTTTTCTGCTATCCAGAAGGAACCTGGCTTCCTGTAACTCGAGCCCGTTATTCCCTGTCCTGCACTCTGGGAGGATCAAGAAGGGATCCTGTCCTTCCTCTTTGCGACAGCCCTTCACACACTTGGTGAGAGCTATCCTATCTCCACTGCTACCACAGTTCTGCAGCAAAACCATGAGCCCTCATGTCCATGGTTCAGCAGAATCAATGGAATTCCAACACCCAATTTCTTCCTGTGGTGGTACAGCCCTCCCCATAGGGACCAGGTGCAGCCTATGAAACATTCCAGGGGGGGTGTAGCCCTCCCCACTTGAAGTTGCCCACCCTGATGCAGGTAAACCATTCAAGGAACCAGTGTGGGCTGGTGATTAGAATGTCTGACTTGGGAGGCTCATCCATAAAGAATTTCAGTTGTGGGGCAGTATATAAATTATTATTATTATTATTATTATTATTATTATTTCTAGTCCCCACTTAGTCAAGAAGCTCCTGAGTGATTTTCAGCTGAGTTTTTTGTCAGCTGGAGCTTTGTGAATCCCATGGTTGCTGTAAGGGAAAAGCTGGAGGAAGAAAAGAGGATTGTGAAATCCACCTAGAGCTTCTTGGAAGAAGGAAACCGTGTGATATGCCATTAACACCATCCCTCTTGCTAATGGGAATATTTGCTTGCAGATAATTCTGTATTATATGTCAGTGCTATAAATGAATTTGAGTTCAGGATGGCAAAGGGAACCAAAAGCAAGAGATGGGGGTATCCTGGCATTCGGTGGGAAGAATAGACTTGCTTTAGAGGACACCTACGTAACAGCACCATTCCAAAACTGGAGTTATTCAGAATTGCAGCTGAATGCACTGGCTTGTTTCCCGTTGCAATGGCCATCTAGACACAGCTCGTCACCAGAGGATGGTGCTTTAAGTTTGCTTAGGATTGCAACCATGCTTTGCTATTTTACCAACACTGGCACTGAATTAGAATTATTTTTTGCAGCAGGGCTGGTGTTTCTCTGTTTGGAGGACGTGGGGGAAATGTATGACAGAACTGAAGAGAAGCAAACTCATTGATGATTTCCCAATTATAGCTTCAAACATTCTGACAGTCTTCTTTCCCCAAAGACACAATCCTCGATTCTTCAATTCTTTGAAAGGAAAGAAAGAAAATGTCCCCCTGTCCCATGTTATTTTTCTTCTTTCTTTTGTAGCTGGGACAACGATAATATTCTTGTTATTACTGATGCTAATTGAACTTTCTCAAAGGTGCCTGCAGGCAGGAAGTTGTCTGGTAAGATAATTTCCATGGCAACCCCCTGCCTTGAGAAAGAGCCAGGCTTGCGCTTTCCTGAAACTGCTGCTAGTCCGTATGAACCACTGGCTGTCAACTTCTTCTTGGACGAGGGCAAAGACTACCATGAATCCCCAAAAGAGAGACTGCTCATTTCCCAAGAAGGATGGAAGGTGAAAAATATGCATTGCATTTTCCTGTTCTGGTGCCTTTTCTCATTCACATGCAGAGTCATCCCTTTGAGCTGGTGATCAAAGAGATATTAATTGAATGAACGAACGAATGAATGAATGAACTCATGGAAGGGTGTTCATGTGAACTGTAAATATATATGTGCTCACCTTGGACCATTGATTAACATTTTCTTACCACCTGAAACAACTTCCCATGATTGATTTCAACCATCTCATCAAAATTTTCCATTATCTATATACCCTGATACTTAATTTCAGATGCTTTCTGAAGAGAATCCATATTTCTTTATGTTATCATATATTTCCCCTTTCTTACATTTGCTTGGAACATCTGCTAATACTGAAGTCACCAGCCTGATCAATAATAATAAAATTAGTAATAGCAATAATAATAGTGATTATAATATGGACCCTTTCCATTGTGCTAAGTGAAATACTCTAAATAGGGAGAGCAGGGGCAGGATAAGAGTTTAATTAGGAAAACTGACTCCCATCACTAAAGTAGTCCCATTTGCCCCACATTTTAACCCCACGGCCATAAATCTCCCCCTTTCTCCCAACAGCCCCCTATCAAAGCAACTTGCTTTCCTCACCAAAACCCTCGTCAAGGTTCCTATTATTTTAATCAGTTTGAGGGGGATTTAATACATTATTGATTTTCGTCAGTGAATTGAAAAAGCTCCCGTATTAAGTCCAGGTTGCTTATTCTTTCTCTATATGACATTCAGGTACTCGTGAAAAATTATACCAATTATGAAATCAGCCATTTACTGCTTCAAAGTGCAATCAGTTGTCACTGCAGAGTGCTCGCTCTTGAATGTTATTAGCCGTGCAGCGGGTGCAGGAAAAGTGCTGAGAGGAGAGACTTTAACCAAAGGGCAATTGCATGAAATTTACTTAGAAACAGCTATTTATCACCCTTGGATTTCCTACTGTTCAAATCCACTGCAGACACTTTGTGGAATTGGTGGGGGGAAACCATCTTGGGAATTCAACAAGCCGGAGTGGAGTCCCTTCCCTCTCATCTCCCTCCCAACTTTACTTGACACTAAATGAAAAATTTAGAAGTCATTGTAACGGCACAAAGATGCATTATCTTTTCTGATGGGCAATTTTAGTTCTATATGAAGAGCCTTCTAAAATATCCCCCACACACAAACACACACACACACACACACACACACACACACAGAAAGAGAGAACTTCTGAAAGTTTCATGATGGATACATGGACTTTCTTCGATGGCATCTCCAGAGTGGCGTTCCTTGTGCCACCCCCAAGGAGTTGTGATGGCTGACGGCTGTAATGGTAGGGAGTGGTCATCCACTTGGTGGCAAAGAAAAATTTAAGGACTGCTCTCCAGAGGTTGAGTGATACAAAGAGAATCGGGGGCAGAGAGGAGAGGAAGCAGAAAGAGCAAAGTGCTGGCAAGGCCCGCTGGAGCAAGGCAGCTGTGGAGTCGCCGAGTTGTTGCCCGTTAGGGGGCACCGTTGCTTACGCCACATGTGGCCGCCATTAATGGCCTGTGCCGGAGGCAATGCAGCACAAGGGGATGTGAATTGAAGGAGACCCGTTCAAGAGCAATTTCTACCTCAGTAAAGATGTCTTGTCTACTTGTTTTCTAGGACTGGCAAGATTTTCAGGAAGGAAGGTCAATGCTGTGTTGTGAAAAGCAGAATGCCATGCCGAGAGATCTCGGTAGGGTTTTCCTTCCCTCTGCCGCTTCTCTATATTGCCTGCTAACTGGGAAAAGGATGGTGTAACTAGGATGGATGGGCAGACATACCCATTTTCCCCACATCTGAATGTTTTAAAATCCCAAGAACTTCCCATCCCATTTTTATAAAGAAACTAAACACACACATGCAAACACAGAACATTACAGAATCTCCTATTATTTCCATGGGCAAAGCTCAATAAGTAGGACTCCTAGATCCAGTAGGGAGAAGACATATTTATTTGTCCATTTTTTTCCTTTCAAAGTGGGAACTAAAGAGGTTACTCACATAATTCCCCTCCTCCTGCTCTCAATCTTATCTTCACAGCAACAACCCTGTGAGGTAGGTTGGAATGAGAGTCCGTGACTGCCCAAAGTCACCCAGTTGGCTCCATGGCTGACTGGGGACTCGAACCTGGGTCCCAGCACCATACTCTGCAGATCTTAGGGTTACAGAGGAAAAAGAGGCATCCAGAATGTGGTTAAATACCCAGAAATTCAAAGCCAGACTTTTCCAAGTGAAGCTATTGAGACCCTCTGCCTGGTTGGATGAATCTGCCTTTGTTTTCTCACACTTCAGAATTATTCTTAAATTTCAAGTTCTTTCCATCCTGCTTTCATGAAGAAATGTGTGGATTTTTGTGAGTTCTTAAAGCAAAGTGGGAGTCTCACATCTCCCAACCTTGTTTAACAGGGGAATGAAAATCTTTTAATGACTGGAATCACATGACCTAATAACCCCCTACACAAGGATCGAGGCTGGTTTGTCTTCAATGCATTGTGAATTGAGGGCTATGTGGTCTGAACCCAAGATAACAAAGCTGAGCTACAACAAGCTATGAGTTTCTTCCTGGGCAGTTCATGGTTAACAAGCTGTGGCATATCTCATAGTCAACCCATTCCCAAGCCCTGCATGTGTCATGTGCTCTAAACCCCATCAGTGTGATCCAAAGGCCCGAGTCTGGCACAGTAGCATAGGTTTTGATTTCCTGGAAACAATCAAAGTTGAATGCATGCACAACCATATTCAAGGATAGACAGGAAAATGTCCTACTTGGCTGGCTGGAGAATGGTGAGGGTTGTAGAATTTGCTTCTATCTAAACATGCATACAATTTCACCCCAAATGAGCAGCTTGACTGAGGCAACACCTTCTCACCTTATGTAAAGAGTCAGAGGTATGGAATCTCAACAGTTTCCATAGGACTGACCTCAAGACTTGGATCTTCCAAGAAGTTCTTTCACACCTGTGAGAAATCTGACAACACTAGCATCTGGCTAAACCTCCCTGGATTTGGGCGGCAGAAGAAGAGGGAAGCCACCTAAGAAACCGGGGTGGTGATCAGAAGTGTTCCCCAGTCTTAGGCATCTGCTCCTGAAGGCAAAGAAACAGGAATCGAGCATGGCTGGGCATGTTCTACAAGAGGAGCAGCAGAAAAGCGAAACAAAGTAAGCACAGAATCAGAGTCTGTGTCCACCTAGGTCTCAGTGGAGGATCTGCTCTGATCTCCGGGGTCCTGCATAGGGGCCTTTCTGCTCGGGAGATGCTGAAAATACCACCATGTGCACAAATGCATATTCGGTGGCGATTTCCATGTTTTGAGAAAATGCTAAAAATGCCAAGGATGGAGCATTGGGTGCTTCACACACACACCAGTTGCTCTGCTGCTGAGCTTGAGCAGTTCTGGAGGGAAACAGGCCATGGATTCCTTTGGCCATTGAAAGGCTGGGAGAATAGGAACTAGAGGGAAGAATTAAGATGCCTGAGGATTTAATTCAGTGTTGCCCTTCCCAGCCTAGTACACAGAAGACAATCCTCCATTGGGTTTTGCGCTTGGGTTGCCCTTTGGTTGACACCGTTCTTGGCTCCAAACAAATGATCAAACGGTAAGCAAAAATGCTTTGGACTGCTAATGAAGCCCTATTTTGGGAAAAGGGATTTCCAAACCTGATTTTACATTTTGAAAGCAGGGGCACTGGTACACAAGTGTGATACAATGGGCTTATGATGCAAGCCAACGGACGTGGGCCAGGAATAGACCAGAGCATCCTTGTGGAGCAAAACACGCAACAGGGTTCAAATGACTCTGGCTGAGATGAAGGAGGACTCATGGCCCCTTCCCTCTCCAGTGATATACATTTCCCCCCTTAAATGTACAGCTAATGGAGCTGTACCAACTCCACCAGTTCTCAAACTGAATAGCCCACAGTGGCATAGATCATTCCCCCCAGCCCAGCTCCCCATACGTTGATATGAACATTTCCAATCATTTCCTGCTTGCTGCTGCTTTGGTACCACCCTTAATCCCTAGAAACTGCTGTGTCTTACTTCCTGAATTAGCCACATGGGTAATGTTATCTTAGTGGAGTTTGCGCAGTGAACTGGATATCTTCCCAAAGCTATTAAGTAGCCAGCCTGGTTTGCCTAATAGAGCACAAACAAGGTTGGGGGGCAGTTCTAAGCAGGCAGATGATCTGGGCCTCCACCCTCAGGATGGAAAGCCCCAAAGCACAAATTTGCATATGTTAATGGACATGGGATCTAAAGGAACCTCTCTCCTAAGCACACTCGTATTGGTCAAAAGAGAAGTCTGAACAGGAGAGAGGAGGGCATTAGGTTCTTGGGGAGACTGAGGCAGAAAGATGCAAATAGAAGGGGTCTGCAGAGGAAGAGACCCCCATGAGCTGCAGGCCGGTTCGGTCAGGGCCCTTTACCATGAATTCTAGAAATGCCTTTGGATGGCAGGGAGATGTGGGGCAGGAAGCCTCCTGAAGATTTGGGGCTTCGAATGAAAGGCTGGGGGCTCTGCTTCTGCGTGATGGCAAGTGACAGAGGGCAAGCAAGGGCGAAGGATGGTGAGGGAAATCAAGGCATGCCAGTGGAAAGGGAGGGACCCTTTCCCACCTGGCCCGGCGACTCGGCCAGTGAGGACCGGGCATCCATGTGCCATGCCCTTCATCTGCAGGGCGTGCCTGCGAGTTTTGCTTCCTGGATGAACTGGTGTGTGACAGAACCCTGGGAACCCATTTCATAACCCAGAGAACTACAATAAAAAAGGAGACTGTGTTGTATTATCTTGGGAATTGCCTATTTGTTTCCGACTGTTAACACTCAGCGTGTTATAAAATGCACGGACAATAAATTCTTCCACCCGTTGATGGACTCCCAAGATCTAATAGATTATTTTATAACGTGAAGGTAGCATTTAAAAACAGCACACTGGCATTAGGGGGGGAAAAGGATTGCTATCAAGTGCCGTTTAATTTAATTTCATAAATAATAGGGTATTTATAAAGGGAGCCATAACGCCAAGTGTTACCAATTTCTCCGCATACAATAATATGATTTGCACAAATGTTTGTCCTTGAGGCAACCAGAATGCATTTTACAAATCAATCCTTCCACTGAGTACAATTAGCACCCGTGAAGCCAGACGGCGGTACCTGTAGCGGTATTTCTCTCACCGCCACCCCTCCCGACGCGCAGGCTGCATTTTGAATGCTGGGAAAAGTCTAGCCTGCAAACGTAACACACAAGCCGTCCTCCAGCAATTCATTCTAATCAGGCAAAAGTGGTTTTTAGTGGCCCTTTTGATGTGACTTTTACGCACGACTCCAACCCGGCTCCAAAGGGGGCCAGCAGAAAGGTCACAGGCGCTGCATAAGGAGAGAGGAAAAGATGCATTTTAAGCAGAGTGGGGGCTGAAGGGGAGGAAGGAGAGGGAGGTTTGGGTAGCATTTCCAGAGTGGGAAGGACGTTTGCATGATCTGGGCTGGCACCACAGCAGGGAGGGGGAGGCAATTAGGTCCCAGGGTGGCTGTCATTTCGGGAGCCCCCGGTGGCCCTCCAACTCGGAAGGGCCTCTGCCAGAAATCCTGGATTGCTGCCATTGCTAGTCAGTTTGGGCAATGCAAAACTCAGCTCACCCATCGCCCGGCTCCCTCCGAAGCAGTTTCCCGGGTTTCTTCCTGCACTTTGCAACGAAATGCAAGAGGCCAAGAAACAAGCGACAAGCGAGGACTGTTCTGCTTTAGTCCCCGGAGGGCGGTTGCCGGTCCGTGTAGGCGGCACTGAAGCAGATAGTTCAGTGGCACAGCTTAGTTCATGGCAGCGTTACGAAATGTGTTGGGCTGCCCTTACTGCATTTTGCACATGCATCCACATCATCTTTTTTTTTCTTGCAAGGGCCCAAGAGAGCTTACATAATTGTCTCCTCCCCATTTTATTGTCACAACAACCCTGTGAGGTAGGTCAGAGAGTCATTGACTGGCGCCATCACCCAGGGAGCTCGATGGTGGAGAGGCACCAGAGCCTGGACTTATGAGATCCATGCAAGCATTGAACGAATGCACCGTTGCAGGGCTAGCCCTCGTCTTCTCCTCTGTTTATTTAGTGACTCGATGTAATTGATATACTGATGTTTTCCCTCTTATAAGAAACTCAAAGGGGCTTCCATAACCTCGTCCTCTCCATTTTATCCTCACCACAACCCTGTGAGGTAGGTTAGGCTTGAGTGCTGCGAAGTCATCCTGAGACTCTCATGACTGAGGAGGGACCCAGGTCTCCCAAGTCCCAGTCCAACATTCAGACCACTAGGCCACACTGCCTCCCCAACCCTCGAACCATTCCACCACAGTGGCATTCTAACCACTACATACAACTGTTCTTATGAGAGCCATTGCCTTTGTCCCATCTGTGGGGGTATTTGGAGGCATCTGGGGTGGGGCACTGTGGGCCGGATCCAGCAGTGCCATCCTTAGCAAAAGAAGCTGAGACAGAAGAAGGCCGAGCAGCAGCGGTGAACCTGGATTGCAAAGGGGCTTTGAGAGGGAATTGCAGGAGGAGGGGGCTTCTGCCCTTCAGCAGAGCTGTGATCGCAGGCGTTTAGCTTGCCATCCTCAGCCAAGCACTGCTCAAAGCAGCTTTCGATGTGGTGGCATGCGGCTCATTGCGGGGCTAATCATTCCAAAGTGAAGGGCAGGCCTCCCTTCACAAATAGGGGTGCTTGGAATGTTGCTGAGGGCAAGTTGGCAGGTCCGGACCCCGAACAGGCACCTTAGTGCCCCGCGTAACGCTGGATTTCCCTTCCTTCCCCATGAGTCTTGCTCAACTGGAAAAGAGCCACCTTTGAGGGGCAAAGAAGCGTGCTGGGATTTCTCCCTCCCTTGGTGGGCACCCAGCTGCCAATCCAAAGCCCAGGAGCTGGGCTGGGGTGAGGAAGAGGAGGAGCGAGCAAACGAGCTGCGGCATGCAACACAGAAGCACTGGAAGAGGCCACTCAGAATAAAGACATCTTTCGATCTGACTCAAAATCATCTGTATTCATAATTGTTCTCAGCTCTCGCTCCCCCAGATCATCCTTAAAAAGCAGTGTGCGGATTGAGGGGCCTCTTTCCTGCCTTTCTCTTCTTTTTGTTTTATCAACAAGCAAGTGTGGAACAGTCACTTCGACGCCAGCAAGATCATTGATCTTGGGCTGTATGCTTGCTGTCCTTAACCAAGGGTAGGTTAATTTATCATCTGCAAGGTGGGGCGGGGAGGGGGGGAGCACGAGAAGCCCCAGCCCTTGAACATGTGCCTCTTGAACTTTAGGGCTTGAAAGTATGAACAGAAGCTGTTAGAAACATCAGTTTTGGGGTGGGGTGGAGAATGCAATTGTTTGTCCAGAAATCTACCACTCTGGCTAGGATATTACCTACCTTCTTGGCTAGTGGCCAGTGGCCAGGACAGATGGACGGAAGGAAGGAAGGAAGGCCAGTCAATAATTCTTACTCTTAAGTGTACATATATGCTTTACTGTAGCTCATGCTAGTGCACTAGAAAATTGCTTGGGTTTGCTTTCCATGTTTGCGACGGTGCTACTGAACCTCATCATTGCCATGGTCTGGAAGGCGAATCTGTCCACCTCATCATGGTCAAATTTGTAATGTCTCTTTCAGAACTGTGCAAAATTCTAGGAAATCACCAATCAGCAGTGAGAAATCCATGATTGTCCAACTGGGAAATCATGGGCCAGGAGGGCAAAGCTGGACCTTCAAAGGGCTAACATTTGGCCTTCAAGTCTGAGGTCCTGACACATCAGAGCCAGCCTGAGGTCTTCACGCTTGCCCAGATTGAAAAACATATGTCAACGGAACTAAAAACTAAAGCCTGCAACATTTCACCTTAGCATTAAGCCCCAATTTTTTCTTGAGGAATCTCGAGGCAAAAGAAACCGAATGACACAACGATGAAGGCTTCTGGCTTCTCCGGAGATGCAGCCACGCGAGGTAATTCCCCTCCTGCCCCCTTGCACACAAGCACTCGCGTACACACACCTGTCTGTAAGGTAAATGAGGTGAGAATTGTCATTCGGTGTGGCTTAGCTGAGACGGACAACTCCGGTTCCTCTCATGGAGCCATTGAACTGGCATTAAACAGACAAGACAAGCTCGCAGTCAGTTATCGGCCAAAAATATAATGAAGAAACGAGTTGGCGGAGCAAAACCAAGTCACCCGGACCAGCCAAGTGGAGAATTTAATTTCTCACAGGTTCTTCGGCAACGAAGCATCACTGCGGTTGCGGCCCTGGTGCCCGCGTGATCGGTGACAGCTCTGACCCACTGAGGTGAGAGTCTGCCATCACTCCCTGTCATACTCACAAGGAGAACAGGGTAGCCAAGGTGCAGAATGGGGCCAAGCTGGGAAGGGCGGGGCACTAAGAAAGAAGCACCCCTTGGCCCTCAGGCAGGGGCGTTTGGAGCCTCCAACGTCCCGGGGTTCTTCATGCAATGCCGCTTGGCTTCTGTGCTTTAATAGGAACTCTCCATGGTGCTGAGCACCCAAAATAGGTTTCTCCACCAGGGAGCACTGTGAGGAGCCCCTGTGGAGCTCAAGAGAAATGCTGCAATGGATAAGGATTCCCACTGACCTCGGAGTCACCAAACTCCCCTGCATTTAGGAGTCCATGATTTACAAACTTCAGGGACACAACCTCTCCCTCCATGGTGGCTATGAAGTCATCACTGCTGTAGTATCTTCTCTCTCCCCACCACCCCCATGGAAAACTGGGGTGTGGACCACAACATGCTATGCCATTGCTTCTTAACCCTCAGGCTGTGGGGTGTTCCATCCTGGCTCCTGAGATGATGGCCTGGCATGGCAGTCCAGATCCGAACCTATTATGTACCCAGTCCCTCTCCTCCCATGAGAACTGCCTTGCTGGATCGGACCAAAAATTTCTTGAGTCTAGGTTCTGCCTCCAACAGATCTCTCAAGGAAGCCACCAGCTGGAGTGCAGAGCATTCAGGGGCCAAATCCAGCCCTGCTGGGGTTCCCCAGACAGCCTTCCCTTGGCTCTGCTGGTTTTCCCCCACTTAGTGATTGTTTGGTCATTTCCCAACCTTTGCACATTTCCTTCCCATCCAAAACAATGGTGAGGTCTTTCCTGAAGCTTCATTGTTGGCAGGAAGGACTACAGGTTGCAATCTGCTGCCGTGTTTGATTTTCGGATTTTCGGGCTCACCTGGCCTTCCACTTGGGTTGCTGGGAGCCCTCCAAAATTGAATTTGACCCTCAGGCAAAGCAAAGATTCCCCAAAGTGGACCTCTCCAGATGTTTTGGACTATAATCCTCACCAACTTAGACCGCAGACCATGTTGCCCAGAGCTAAACGATGGTGTCGTAACTTCCCTACATGGACTGATCATACCCTTCCAAAGAGCTCATCTTCTATAAAAAAAAAAAAAACGGCCTTCCAAGAGCCCTTTGATAGAGGACTGACCTGTGTAAAAGAGGGCACATGCTCACCGTAATGGGCTCCTAGAAATATTTGCAAATACTCTTTTAGGAGATATGAAATAACCATGAAATATTAAACACAGTATAAATATCACCTTTCCATATTTTAAAATAGCTTTTGTTCCTAGCAAGTCTCTAGAAAACCCCCGCATCATTCCCTGTTTTCCTGCTCTATGCCCAATGTTCATTCACTAAGACCTTGCAATTAGTATGTGTCTTTTAAACGTATTGTTAGCTGGATGGTGGTTGTGTTGTTTTGGGGGGTGCATGTCAATATTATTATTACTTCAATTTGCTGCTTTTCTTAGCATGCCAAAGAGATCCTGGTTGAAAACATACAAGGCACCTTCCATTCGCTATTCTTTTTGCCCCGTCCGGTTTTTAATACCAGGAGTTCTTGTCCCCATTACCCAAAGTCCAATGCATCTTTCAAAGTTAGCAGCTAATTATATTTCTCCAAGCTATATATCTGGGATTTTTCAAGGTGGTGAAGGCAATTACTCCCACTGTTCCCCCCATTCCCCCTTTTTCATTTAGCATAACACTTTCCAAAAGCTTTATTGGAACCACATGGCAAGTTATTCTCTACATCGGAATCGATGGGAACTAGGGGTGCTGACTCGGCTGTTCTCAGCCTGTTTGTGTTTTCTTCTCCAACAAGGCCGGCTTCTTTTTGCTTTCTGGTTCTTGGAAGAATGACCAGGGAGGCCCAAACCTGATTCCACCCCCAGGGCAGGGGAGGTGCAGTTTCCAGGCTGTGGGGTGGGCATCTTCACAGGGAAGCTGGGAGCTAGGAGTTGTGCCAAAGATCCGGGGTCAACACCAAAAAACCCCTGCTAGTCCCACCCTTGATAGGAAGCCCAGAGGCTGAGAAGCTTCAGGCTGCAGCTGCAGTAGTTCACCCCATGCAGCAGCCACGCACGGGCTCAAGGGTCCCCAGTTCTGGCTCTGGAAGGCCATCCTGCAGGGCTTTTATTTCCGTATTTGTTTTTACATTTATACCGCTGCCTTTTCCTCAGTCACAGGCTGACTTCCATGAACCTTCTCCTCTGTGGTTTAGCCTCACAACAAACCTGTGAGGTAGGCTGGGCTGAGCGTCACTGACTGCCCAAAGCAACCCAGTGAGATTCACACCCCAGTGAGGACTAGAATCCAGGTCTCCTGAGTCCCAGTCCAATGTTCCACCCACTACACCACACCGCCTCTCTGGATGGGTTTCCCAGATAAGGGGTGAGCAACAGCCATAGGCTGGGAGGGCGCATTCTCTCCTCCACGACCTTTTATCCGGTTTCCAACAGAAGTGGCTACACCGCCATCGGGAAACAAAACTAGAAGGGACTAGAACCCAGTTCCTGAAATCCCAGCCCAGCTCTTCAAACCCTGCACCATGCTGACTTTTACAGAAGGCATCCCATGCAAGTGAAGACATGGCATTTGCAGATTCCCCTACAAGTCCTGACCCAGGGGCTGTGGGCATGGAGGGCTTCACCTAACCAAATGAATTCTCCAAGCAAAACAGATACAGAGCTAGTCAGAGGCAAGAGGTGCCTAAGGTGCTGTTTTCTAGGTGCTTGTTCCGTTTATTATGCAGAAGTGGTCCAGCCACGAGCTCTCCCCTTCTGCACTGCGATCCAAACCGTTCCCCCATGGCCTCTCATCCCGTCTCGTTCTTCCCTTTGCTCATTCGAAGCCTAGCTGAGTTTGGGTGGAGGGCTGCTGGATTCTAGCTCCAAACAAGAGATATTTGTGAGCCGCCCCGAGGCTTCGGCGAATGGGGCGGCATAGAAATTTTCTAAACAAATAAATAAACCGTAGGGTTTACCTGGGCTTTTAGTGGGACTGAAAACAACCGATCAATTCAGTGCACTAAGGCTTTGATTTGCAATGTCTCACCGTTTTGAATATTGACTCTTCCAGGCATGCTCTTGAAGGTAGTAGTTCAACGGACCTGGTGCAGCAAGGTAATGCCGGCCCTTGACGCAATTGTTTTAATTGTTAAATTATTTGAATTAATAGGATCTTAAATTTTTAGCCGAGAATGCACCGGGGCTTTTTAAACCATTTTTTAAAAATTTGTTGTATTGTTATTATTTATGTATTTATGTATCCTTTGTGAGCTGCCCCGAGGCTTTGTTGCGATGGGGGCGGCATAGAAATGTTTTAAATAAATAAATACATAGTCTTATGGGGGCAGCTGTCATGGGGCAATAGCCTCAGTTGTTCCATTAGTCTTCCGCCCGCCAGAACTTTGCAACTTTGCTACTGAAAGGGTGGAGCAAGGAGAGGGAGAGGAAGCTGGGCAGGGAGAGACACCCCATACAAGGGCAGATTCCCACCTGAATCTCACTCAGATCAGCATCTCAGCAGCTGCCCAGTGGGAAACCCCAGGCTGGACCAGGCTGCCGCATTCCCTCCTGCCCATGCTCCCCAGCAACTGGACTGCGTGGGTGCACTGCCTCAGATCTGGTGAGGGCAGATATTGATATGGGGAAGCGAGGAGATGGGGCGTAGATTCCAGGGGACGCTCCAGGCTCCTTCCCTGGTGACAAGCTGGGGGGCTGGAAAGGAGCTTCTGGAAAAATGCGGCGTGCAGGTCACAGCAGTGGGAGAGCTCGCAGGGGGCAAGGAAAAGGGGGCCCCCATAGCCGTGGGAGCAGCCCCACTTCTCTCTTTCGTCCTAAACTGGGCTTTGATTCAGATTTGCTGCGACAGGTGACACCAGCAGCAGCTGTGTTGGCATTCCCCACAATTCCCTGGATTCCGCTTCCTTTGGCATAGCGTAGCAAGCGGTTTCATCAGAAGCCCGTTAGGTGGCCTTCGGATGCTCTTTAATTTGCTGGCCGGGGATATTTGCTCCAAAGTGACTTGGGCTGCAATGCTTAACTCAAAGAGAAAAAGGAAGAGTCCCAGGCAAACAAATTCCCAGATAGTTTTCAAGGGAGGAAGCTATAAAAAGCTGCCGTAATGGGATGCTGTAATCCGATACGATTTATTTCCACCTCCGATGGGCTGACCTTCATCCCACTCCAGGCTCTGCTTGTCATGAAATATGGCCAATCCGTGCAGAAGTGGACATAAATTGCATCCCCACCAGTGAATGTAGCACATCCTCTGCATAATGTGTGGAGAAAGGGCCAGAGACTGGCCCAGACAAAAGTGGACTTAGTCTTCTCTCATGCCCCAAGGATTCTTCCTTTTCCCCCGTACACCGTCTGGGATTGACCCTTTAAACGGTTGCATCTGTTCCCCTGTCGTTCTGCTGCGGTGCTCTCCTTGGTGGAGCCGTCCTCTCCCATATAAATTTTCCATGTTTTAAGAGCACCTGGGGATGCCTTGTTTTGGCTTCCCTCTAGAATGTGAACTGAAATTTCTCGAATAATTGAGATGGTTCTTCTGAGAAGTTTGCTGACCTTTTTATCCATCCACATCCTCCTGAGAAAGAAGGGTCTGCTTCACTGAATATTCGCCACTATTTGTGTGTGTATGTTGTGTGTACACAAGGACACAGTTGCTGGGGTTATTTCTAGGCACCGAAAAGATTTTGGGCCCAACCCATAGGACTGAAAACTGTACAAATTAGCATGGAAAGAATTGCTAGGATATATTTCACGTTCACCAGCCAACCCATTAATTCCTTACCCACATTTTCTCATATAAAATAAATCCTTTGATGAATATGCATCCTACCCAGACCATTCCACATGAATAGAAAATGTTTCCTGCCTCCCCCCTGCCCAACTTAATGGGATTCTGTCCCCGGCTATATTCTCTTTCAAAAGGTCTTCCCACATTTCATGTTTGCTTAGATTCCCCCCAATTCACACCGATGGACCTTCTGGGCTCATGGGGAGAGATTTGAGGTACCCAGAAACAGATCCACAGTTCAGTAGCCCAAGTCTAGCAATACCACTGTTTAGGAAAAGAGGTGTTAAGGCCCAGAAAAACTCAGGAAAAAAACCCACTTCTCTGGGGAGTGTTGCCTTCTCATGATGTGTCCAAGCTGTGCCTTCTCAGTTTTGTCATCTTCCTTCCAGGAAAGCTCCACTTGATTGGATCTAGGACCCCCTCGTTCATCTTTCTGTTGGTCCAGAGTACTGGCAAAACTCCTCTCCAGCTCCATGTTTCAAGCACATCCATTTAATTTCTGTCCACTTCTTCTCTGTCCAGTTTTCACACCTAGACGTTCTGACTGGGAATACAGTGCTGTGGATTGTCTTATCTTTAAGATCGCATGCTTACAAGGCTACTCATGTTTAGACGGGGCGATCCCATTGCCCCAAGAATCCCTCAACAAGCATGGATGAATGGAGCATGCTGGGAGATGTGGGACTTTCCCCCCATGTCTTGGATCTCAAGCACTCCTTAGGGGACAATGCTATGCACATTTAAATAGGGGGAAACCTGCTATAACCCCGAGAATCCACCATCCAGCATGAGTGGCTGAGGGACTTGGGAGGTGGGGAACTTACCTTCTGTCAGAACATGCACAGAATTGCATTCTTGGTTGGTTCCGCTTCCTGGAGACTAAAAAGCCCCAGAGTGTATAGATTTTGCTTGTAGGGGGGCTCTTTAGCATATTTAATAGCGGGGGTTGTCCTTTGCTGCGCCTTGTCTAGCTTTTCTTCTTTTCAAAGGACTAACACGGTAACAACTGTGGAGACATAATTGATTGTTCAAGTAATGTGACAAGTGAGCCCATTCCTTCCAAGTTAGCGGGTTCTCTCGTCCCCCTCCCCACCTGCTTCTAAAGTCTCAAAATGTGGGAAACCGCTGTCTCTTAAAACCTCATCAATCTCTACAGTTAAATAAGCTGGCCAAATACATATTTTATTGTTATTCTGTCAAAAAAGAAACATAAAAATTTAAGGGCCATGTGATTTTGTAATTGCTGTGGGATATTTTTTTAATGTCCTGACAATAAATGTAAAACTTAAAAACTGTATTAAAAATCATTTGCTATTTCTTATGCCTTAACAGTCAAGACTGAATAATGGTTAGTATTTTTTTTTCTTTTTTGCATATAAAATATGCTCTCTTGTCATCTTAGAAAACTGACAGAAATAAATTCATAAAAAAGATTATATAATTAAAAATCTTTTCTTTTTCTAGCTTGGTTGGAATTATTTGTTTGTCACTGAGGTTTTTTCCCTTTACAGTACTAAATTGCCACATTTCCAGACAACTTTCTTTATTGTTAAATGTCTGTTATTGTGCAGAGCTTTCCTACAAGCTTTCTCTCTCCGTCAATCAATATCCTTCACAGCTTAGAAACCTCTTTAGGCAATGCCATTTCTTTTTGGAAAACCTCTTAATTCCCAAGACAAGCTGCAGTGTGCCTGAGAAGCTTCTTGTATCTGGGAGGAACATTGTTCCAATCCAAAGTCCAACCTAGAACGCAGGGGTACCTTCCATATTTGTCCTGCTGTGTGTCACCATATCCCCGTGCTCAGAGAAGGTGTTCCACTTTTGCAAAAGAAGGATGGTGTTTAGCACCGTGGGTAGCTTCTATAACGCTCAAAAGAAAAAAGGCAACAGATGTGGAGTCACACTGGTGAGTCTGGTCTGAGAAGCCCTCTGCAAGGGACCAGTTCCGAACATGGCAGGATGGATCTGACCCTTCCTCAGCAGAGCCAGAGACCAAAGAGTGTCAAAGAGAGAGAAAAGGTGGAAGGAAGGGACAGAAAGCTAGAGAGAGGGGGTAGCCCCCTAAGGTTTGGTTCCACCCCACACTGGAATATAGCTCCCAACAAGTTTCCTTCTCCTACCTGCCCCCCCCCCAAAAAAAAAGATTAAAAGAGGATTCTCCCACCTCTGCCATAAAATAAACCGATGGGTCCTTTGCTTCAGGTCAGGGTTAAGGGTGAGTCCCAGATAGAAATGTGTCCAAGCTTCTCTTATGGTCCCCTGCTGAGCCTCCAGGAGTTGCAGGCCTAGCCCAGTGGACGTGGCTTCTAATTTTCCTCCTCTGTCCCCAAAGAAAAGCAACGTTTCACCAGCATGGACTGTTTTAATGAATTGTCATGACTTTCTTCCTCTTTTTATGACGAGAAACAGTAAATTCCGCAAAAGCTGGCTGGGATGGCGGTGGGGGGCATGTGGAGGGGAAGAAGGGTGGGCTTTTTGAAAGACTGGAAGTAATAATGGTTTATTGATCTGTTTGTTAAGTTATTGGAGCCTTAATGGAGGTAATAAACCAATGGGATACATTCCGGCGGGATGACAACTAGCTCCCGAAGGCTAATTAACCAAGAATTCCTCCAAGGACACAACCAGGGGGAGGGAGGCCTTCTTGTTGGAGATCTGGAGACCCCAAAACACAAAGGGATATTACATTGTTCATCCAAAGGAGTCACAGGAGGAACAGTCCGCTCTAAATGGAACCAGATAAGGCACGTTTGCTGCTCTATGTTCAGTGCCATTTTTGGCCTCCGGGGGCACCACTGAGATGGTTTTGGCACTCACCTCCGGAAGACGTAAATCAGGGCAGCATCCGGACCCTGAGCCATGCCATGGGCCAATGAGAGAGAGAGAGGCAGAGGGTTGCAGTGCTGGCCTGGGATTCTGGAGATCCAGGTGCTACTCCACACCTGGGGAGCTATTCCTTGGACCACCCTCGGCCATCTTGGACCACCTTCCAAGAGAGGAGCATCCTCTCAGGGAGGACATGTGGCAACTCCACACCGTGCCTGTCTTGTGCATAAGTGTGCTGGGCTTTAATGGCAACCAGCTCTACTGGAATACCACCACTGCGTGTACTCTCAGAAGATGGAATATTTCCCTTTCCAGTGTGAAAGGGGGGCATTTCTCCTGTACCACTTCACTGTGCCAGATAAATCTGTAACGTGTCCAAAGGAATTCTGTTTATGTGAACCTGCAGATTCCAGAGCGGAGTAGTATTTTGTTGTTGTTGTTTTTGTTGTGTGGAATTCTTGGACCCACAGACCACTTTTTCACTCTTTTGCAGGGAGGGATACAATAGAATTAATGTGCTTTAAGGAACACAATGTGTGCATGTGTGTGATTGCCCCGTAGGCGTGTTGTTGTTATTTCTTGTCTATGCTACCCCAGAGCCAAATAGTGCAGACAGAATGAAATCCTTTAGAAAAGTATGAGATTCTAGCAATGAGCAGATGCTCTCTGGCAGAGGAACACGGGCAAAATGGATTTAACCACAACTTTATACCCCATGTGCCACCTCTTACCCTAGGACCCTTGGGCATCACTGGGTCCATCTACAAGGGCCTGAATGGCATTTCTTCTAACTGACTGAAAATCCTGCTGGGCCAGGTTTCAAATAATAATGCCGATAATGATTTCATAATTTCCAAGGCTTGTTAATACCTGCTAAACTTGCCTAGACCGCCATCTCTACCCAGTCATGATTTGAAAAGTTCATGCTCCATTAAAAACAGTTATTTAATACAATAATCATTCAATTAAAACCCTTTTGAAGCAGCTGCCAGACTTTATTTGTATCAATACCATATTTTAATTGTTAAAAGAAGGCTAAAGACTGAGTCACCGACTGTGATTGTCAAGAAATGTTATTGTGGAATTAGTCAGTCAAGTGATGGGACTCCCAAGGGAAGAGAGAAAGCCCTGTGGCTGCATGAATGGGTGGTAATTGGCAGCCCAGATAGACGTGGGTGGGAGTGGCACAACCTCCCATGCCGAGGTGCACCCCAAATCTATTTCTTTCACAGATACATTTAAGATTCCCACACCCCTACTGGAACCATTGGGTGGCATAGGAACCCAACTTGTAGAGGGGGAAGCAATTCCCTGGGACCCCTAAAATCCTAAACTGGCAGCCATTCTTAGGGTAAGCTTCCATGACAACTGCACATTATTTCTGTGGCCTATTTATGATATCCTAAGACACAAAGGCTTATGTTTTTGTGCATAAGTCTGAGGTCTGTGCACTCCGTCCCCATTTCTTCTGATTTCAAATAATCACGGTTCAACAGAGTATTCAAACCCTAAACTCTGGTTAAGCTGATCTATGGTTAGTTGAACAAGTCAACTTCATAAACCATGGTTTGAAGCTGGCTTGTTGCAATTAACCATAGTTAAGACTAACTGCAGTTTAGTTAAGATAAGCCATGACACTTTGTCATTCTGAACAAGGACTCTGTTCTCACGTTAAAGGTGTGATGTGGGTCCTATCCCCCCTGGTGCTCAGGCAAGGCTGGATGCTGGCAATCAGAGCCTGAAAGTACAGGAGTGGAGTGCAGATAGTCAGAGGCCATAACCAGTTCAGGGACTATATAACAGGCCAGGTCTTCCTAACCCTAATCCTTCTGATCAAAAGAGTTTATGCAAAAAGGGTCGTCAAATCAAGTCCAAGGTCTCTTAAAAGAAGAGTCCAGGTAGGATAACATCCTGAAACTAGCCCCAAATATGGACACCATTTCCAGAAACTTTGCACATTTCAACCCTCTATGAATTAATTCCTTTTTTTTCCAACAGTCATTTGAGCAATTGGTTTAATGTTTTATAGGCCCTGAAATTTTACCCAAGTTTGATCCACTCCCTGGTTCTCTTTCTCAAGTGTTTGGACCATTCTGTATTGACTGATTGTTCTTAACTGGGCATGGTAACCTGCTCTGAGTATTTGTTTGCAAACTTGACACATCTACCAGGGCGGGAAAGCAGGCTGAAATTATGACATCCACTAAGCTTTTAGAGTTTAGGGATATACCTGCTCATTTCAGGTTCTCTCAGTTTCACAGTTTTTGAGTCTGAAGTTCAGTTTATCTCAGACATGGAGAATTTCTCCTATCTTCCCTCAAGTTCATCCCAAACTTTTTTTAAAAGTTTGCACAAACATTTATGGAAACTTGTTGGCACAGTCCTCCTGAAATGTTTGCCTAATGCATGCCAATCTGGAAGCAGTTTTTCTAGGACAATGCATATCTTTTCTCTAATACAGGCATTTAAAAAACAGTAGAATTCCACTGCAGGATTCAGAAACACGTAAATTTTGAAGGGTGACTGAGTCTCAGTTCACTTATTGGTTAGAAAATGGGAAATTAAGTAAACCAATGTTTACTTGTGACCCAGAAGAATTTCTCTCCATCCTAGACACACCACATTGAAGGGTTTCTCAAGGTGCTCCACATAACACACACTCCGGGGATTCAATCACAGGAACATGGAACCATACATCAGGTCAGGTGGTGTGGAACTGGGCTAGTATGAAGCTCTCCAATTGGACAGATCTGTTCTAAACACTGGGCTCCAAGATCACTGCAGACGGGGACTGCAGCCAAGAAATTAAAAGACACTTGCACCTGGGGAGGAAAGCTATGGCAAATCTAGACTGCATACTAAGAAGCAGAGACATCACCCTGCCGACAAAAGTGCGTATTGTCAAGGCGATGGTTTTCCCAGTTGCAATGTATGGCTGTGAAAGCTGGACCATAAGGAAGGCTGAGCGCCGAAGGATTGAGGCCTTTGAATTGTGGTGCTGGAGAGACTCCTGTGAGTCCCTTGGACCGCAAGGAGATCAAACCGGTCAGTCCTAGAGGAGATCAACCCTGACTGCTGTTTAGAAGGCCAGATACTGAAGATGAAACTCAAATACTTTGGCCACCGATTGAGGAGGAAGGACTCCCTGGAGAAGAGCCTGATGCTGGGAACAATTGAGGGCAAAAGAAGAAGGGGACAGCAGAGGATGAGGTGGCTGGATGGAGTCACTGAAGCAGTTGGCGAGAGCTTAGGTGGACTCCATGGGGTGGTGGAGGACAGGAAGGCCTGGAGGAAAGCTGTCCATGGGGTTGTGATGGGTCAGACGTGACTTTGTGACTAGCAGCAGCAGTTCTAAACACTTGGATCCTCGCCTACTAACTTCAGCCAAAGTAGTCCAAGGACACAGACTTAGACAGACACCTACCGGGACTGTTTTCAGGGATAGCTACTTATGCTCCTATCTTGGCCCTAATATTATGCTTCCATTGGCGTCTTGATGGTTCATTTGCTTCTATTTCATCTTGCATTACCTGGTGCCTCCGCATAAATATTCTAGTCACTACCCTGTACTGTCAGACCCAATTTAGACAAGTCCCTGCCTATTACAAATATTTCATAGTGCTTGGATATGCAAGGTATAGAACAACCCCATGGAAGGGGACCGGGGGTGGGGATCGTTACAGAGTAATGTCTAATTGAAATTCTACCATCGTCATAGTAGACGGGAGAGGAAAGGAAATTACTATTCCAGGAAGTTGCAGTCCATTGTGAAGACGTAGCTGTTCCCTCTCTAAAAGAATCAATTCCCTTTCATCTCTGATGAAGATGTGAGTCGTGTCAGGGCTCTTGCCAAATGCATCTGGTGCTCGCTGGCGAGATGTGATGGGACCACCGATTTCTCCTGTGGCAGGCTTTGGCACATGAAAAATGTCCGTGTCTGGCCAACAGGAAGGGCTGTTGAAATCTGCCGTGTGGGCTCCAAGGCCATCCCACGTTGCTGTAGGAAATGTTCGGGCTGTTAATAGGTTTTTGAAAATGTTTTTTAGGGCATGACCCGGTGCGTGTGTCGAAGGCGAAAACAGCCTGCAACCCACAACACGCCCAGCTAGCAGGGATGTTGGCTTGGTGGGGCATGCTGGGAGTTGTAGTTTTGATGGCATTCCCTGGTGGGGTTGAGGGAGATGGATCCACTTGAGGGCATTTCGCCAAAGTCCATAGAGAATTCTGAAGAACTCACTGTGGCACAGGATTTAGGTCTGGATTTATAAGGTTGAAAGTGTGACTCCTTGAGAAAATGATGAGTTGGGATAGGATGGATTTTGCCAACGCGGCTTTACCACGGTCCCTCAGGACCCATATGTGTCCCCATCTCTGTTGCATCTCCCCTACTGCAATTCAGCCTACATGCTGCCTGGACCTGCTGCTTTCGCTTAAGCATCCCTGCAAGATGGCTTGGTGATTAAGAATGTATCCAGTAAAAAAGAGCAAATTTTACCCCAGAAGAAAATCTCCCCGGATCTCTTTTTGGTGCCAACCAGGTCTGCTTCTCTGCTCTTGCCTCCCATTTAAATTTCTATTAGTTGGGTCTCCAGACTTGAAGGTAATTTACATTTTGCAATGCATTCTCATCTGCTCTCATTAGCAGCCTCCAGAGAAAATTAACAATCCCATTGATCTGAGCTGCTCCATTTGGGGAAAGACAAAGAGTCTTGGGAAAGAACTGCCACATCCAGTTTGGCACTGCTTTTAAGTACACCCAGAAATGTCCAAGGAGGAGAGATGGTGAAGGATTTGCACTCATTGCATTCTTCCTCAAGTGGCAGGAAGTTCCAGTGGCTGCCGTGATGTGAACCCACCTCATGGAAGAAAATACTTGGAGAAAACTCAGGGCAGTTTAGGGATTTTGAGGAATTGATTTCAGTCAACATCTTTGATCTGGTTTCATCTATTTTGACCTCTCTGGCATCTCTGTTGGGCCTCTGTGATCCGCAGCTCAAATCCACACATTTCTAGGCTTGCGACTTGACTCACAGACGCCCAACATTGTGTTATGCTTGCGAGGTGTGCTTGAAAAAATGTGTCCATTTGAAGAATTCCTACAAATGAGCTTTAATCCATGAAAGAAGCGCGTGTTCCTTTCAGAGGTGCACAGACCGGTTGTTTGGGAGAAATATGCATGTGAGCATTTGCACATGAAAAGAAAAGAACGTGAAGATCACAGGCTTGGAAGTGGAATGTGGAGGCATTTTAGCTTTCCTTCCC
This sequence comes from Varanus komodoensis, assembly GCF_004798865.1. Lineage (NCBI taxonomy): Eukaryota > Metazoa > Chordata > Lepidosauria > Squamata > Varanidae > Varanus > Varanus komodoensis. Next base: position 2,686,207 of record NW_025335873.1, on the reverse strand, counting down.
CGGGGCAATTTGGGGTGGGGGTCTAAAGGGGGTGACTTACTTTGCTGCAGCTGAGGAGGGGGGGTGCAATGGAGGTGGTAACTTCACTGCCCTCACAGCTTGGCATCCACCCACTCCCAACGTTGCAAAAGTGTCTGCTGCTGCCTTTTTCCTGCTTGCAAACATGGCAGGAATAGCTGGTGGTGCGAGTGGATTTCATGATGCTGCAGTTTAAGCGTGGTTGTTTTAGCTCTCGTGGTACTTTGAATGCTCTGAAGATGGCATGATATTGCATTTATGCCCCTCCTTTTTGCTTAAGTGAGGAAGCCAAGCCAGCTTACATTGCTCCATTGTCTCCTCAGCACAACAACCCTGTGGGGGAGGTTAGGCTGATTGGCCTAAAGTCACCCAGTGAGTTCCACGGCTATGCAGTGACTGCAACCCGGATTTCCCGGGTCCCAGGGCCATCACACCACCCTGGCTTTCAGCCCAGAGTTCTTTTAAGATGGTTGGTAGTTTTAATGGGGACTTTGTGCCATGTTTGTCTTGAATGGCGACTTTCCTTTGTTTGAACTCGTGCATTTCCCAGGAAAGTTCAGTTATCAAACCATTTGCAAATGGAGTCTGCAGAACATAAAGCATGAAAACATGAGCAACTCATTGAACTGCCCCATAGTTCCATCCCGGCTTTGCCATCTTGTCTCTGTGTCACACAAACACACACACACACACACGCACACACAGGGTTTCCCTCTTAGGGAAGAAGGAACACAAGATTCTTCCCATATTTCCACTTTTGTCTGAAGAAGAGCCAGCAAAGCACCAGATCTTCACTTTCAGGGGAAATCGCCCCCTCCGAAAGGGCCTCCAGCATCCCTAAGTCAAAACGGCGGGATCAAGCGGTGACATTGGCGCATGCCCCTTTTGCTGTGCGTGTTCTCGAGCGGGGTGGCATTCCCGTGCATAAAAACAGGTCAGAAAATGCCAGGGCTGCCGTAGTTACGTCCTCAGGGAAGCTGGCGTATTACTTGTGGTATGTTTTATGGATAGGGCTGGTCCCATATGTCTTGGGGAAGGCATTTGACTAAGCGGTACGTTAACATTTTCTTGTGCTAAGGAGCCATTGTTTGGGTACTTTAGTTTTGACATTTAAATGCATTTTTCAAATACAGTGAGATGAATGGGCTGTCACCAGGGAATCGCAAAGGACTCTCAAACATTAAAGCTGATGGCTGGGTTTTAATCTTTAACGGCACACTGGTCGCACCTCCCAGAGGATCCCTTGCGAGGGGAGCACTTTTGCCTTTTAAGAAACTTGGGACCTCCTGCCAGGGATAGAAGGAATCATTTTCCTGGTCTGCATCTGGATGCAAATGTCATGCTCCTGAAGCAATACAGAACCTGCAACCCAGCTATCCTTCAAAATTTGCCAAGGCATACTTTGAGTTTTGCCAAGGAGTTCTCCAGCTCAGTACATCATACAAAATGTGCATATTGGGGAAAGTTCACATATAATGCATGTATTCATGAAAACAACTCTCCGAGTGTAGGGTACTAGGAACAGAGCTTGCAAAATGTGTGTGTTACAAAAATTGTAACACATGGTTTATATTGGAAAAAGCATGGAAAAAAGTGGGTACATATTTTCATACAAACCTGAAAAAAGTCCCCAAGTTTGGAATGTGCTAAAGTCTAATTGACAGATTTGTTTAGTTCTGTTACCAGATTAACAAGAAGAACCCCAGTTGGACTGAACCAGTCAGATGTCTCTTCTTCCTCCTTCACAAACCATCTAGAACTATTGACCCTGCATTGAGATTTGTGCCATTTCCATGAAGCCAAGACTCAGTTTTGATCCGAGTTCCTCAGGGACTCCTGTTGGGGGAAGCTGATCTAAGGTGGGTTACGTGGAGAAAGTAGGAACTGCCCCAAGATTACCCAGAAGGCTTTGTGGGTGCATGCAAATGGTTCCCTTGAAGACATTTTGAGAGGCCGTTTGCTCACACAGCTCCAACTTCAGGATGCTGAGCAAGAAAAGAATGACCAATCAATTTGATAAGAGAGGAAGCACTGGCTGAAGAAGTTCCATAAAGCCATATATGATGGAAGACCCCCATTTGAGAACCATGGGTCGTACAGTAACTGACCAGAGAAGGTCATTGGCAAAAGATGTTCTGTTCACATAGAATTGGAAGGATTCAACTTGGATTTTGGGATTCAACCTACAGGAAGAAGACAAGGCCGAACTTTCATCCTGGTGACCCTTTCTCTCCCCACCCCCCATTAGATGGACGCTGTGCCCTTGTTGAAGCTTTCAGCAGTCAGACTTAAGTGGCAGCTCAGGCTGTCCTACCTGCTGGATGAGTGCAGCTAATTGGCATATTTAGTCACAGAAGCAGAAGTTTGCCCATCATTTGGACAAACATGGTTGGAGGCCAAATCAGCTTGTCTCATGCCCATGAAAGGGCTTATTGGTGATGCTTTTCTGGAATGGGGGTTGGTCCTGGAGAGAGAGAGAGAGAGAGAGAGAGAGAGAGAGAGAGGGAGAGGGAGAGGGAGAGGGAGAGACTGTATCCTCTTCTAAAATCATGAAGATTGTTGCATTTCATGGAAGGCAGTTTTCAAACTGGATTTCCTAACCTAGGCCCCATCTTGCTGCTGCACTACAATTATTATTATTATTATTATTATTATTATTATTATTATTATTATAACATTTCTATGCCGCCCCTTGT
>NW_025335873.1:2559600-2683393 GCF_004798865.1 Varanus komodoensis | reverse complement strand
ACAAAATTAAAATTATCAGTATAAAATAAAAATATAGGAGGAGAAAGAGAAGGAAGAAGAAGTTGCCCAGGCCAGATCATATGTTTTAACAATTGAAATGATGTTTAAATAAAAAGGTCTTTACCTGGCGCCGAAAAGCCTGCATGGGCAAAGTGATGGAGATGATGGGTGTTTTGCAGTGCCTCCTAAAATGCAGGGGGGCTTGTTTTGGGAAATGGCCCTTTTAAGCTCCCTAGCACTGAAAATAGAGATGCGTTGAAGTTTTAAAATCCTTTCTGTTTGTTTCCAGGATTGCTAGGATTGTCCATTCACCAATGGAACTGGATTTTGTGCACTTGCATTTGCGCAAATATGAAATTGTGTGAATTCCTTCTCCTGGAAATGTACAAATTCCAAATATGCAAAACCCTCAAAAGCATATTTTCAGGTCTAGCCTAAGTGGGAAAGCACATTTCTGGACATAGTTTTCTCATTTTACTAAATATTATGAAATTGCACAAACTAAATTTTAGACTGCTTGGACAGTGAGGAAGCTCTTCCTGATATCTAGCCTGAACCTGGGTTGTCACAGCTTGACTTGATTCTTCCGTGTCCTGAGCTCTGGCATCAACAAGAAGAGATCTTGACCTTCCTCTTAGTGACAGCTTTGGAGGTACTTCCAGAGGGATCTCGTGTCCCCGCTCGGTCTTCTCTTCTCAAGGCTGAACATGCCCACTTCTCTCTGTCTCTCCTCACATCTCCTGTGCACACATAGCCTCTTCACATGCAGGAGTCCCACCCCTGCCTTTTGCTGTCCTTCCTCCATGTGCATTTAAGTGTGTTTTCCACAACCAGGAGCAATGCCAACCACCACCTTCCCTCAGGTCTCCCTCAACATGCAGACAAGTTACCTCCGGGATAAATTTGTCCTTGTATTCCCGCTCTCCCAATGACAAGTGACGATGCTTTCTGCTTTAAATATTCATGATGATTAGGCATCTCTCCACCAGGCAGAGAGCAGCAGAGGAACATCGCATTGGGAACGGCTCACAGTTAACCCTTTAAAGCAAGTCAACAAGTGAATGCTGAGGGGCAGAGCTGGATGTCTGCTGGTATGCTGTCTCGATCCACTTGGTGCCTTCCAGATGCTCTGGACCCACAACTCCCAGCAGCCCCAGCCAAGATGTTGGAAGCTGTAGTCCAGCCCATCTGGAGGGACACCCACAATGAAGCATTGCGGGAAGACCAGAGATCAAATTATTGTTCAGCCATCAAGTTTGTAGGGTAGCTTTGGGTCAGTCCTTGCGCCTTAGTCTTGCTTACCTTGTGGGACTATGGTGAGGATAAGAGGGGAAGTCGTCGAGCTCAGAGGAGAACACAAATGCTTCCTTGATCTCCTTGGATGAAAAAAAGAATGAGGGTCGAAGACACGCATGCCTTCTCATAGAGGTGAGGTTTGTACCATGAAACTTGTTGATGTTCTGCACATCAAGTCATCTTCAACGCATGGTGACCCCATGAATGAAAGCCCTCCAAAGGCCCTGTCCATGACAGCCCCACCCCGCAGGTCCACATTCAAGGCCGTGGCTTCCCTAAGGGAGTCCATCCATCTCCTATTTGGTCTCCCTCCTCTTCCCCTACCTTCGGCTCTCCCTAGCATGACTGTCTTCTCCAGAGAGTCTTGCTTTCCCATGATGGGCCTCCATCCTATCATTTTTGCTTCCAGGGGAAGTTCTGGCTTGATTTGATCTAGGATCCACTGGTTTATTTTTCTGTTAGTCCAGAATATTTGCAAAGCTTTCCACCAGCACCATGTTCCAAATATATCAGCTTTCTCCCCTGTCCATTTTTCACATGCATACACAGTAATCAGGAATACAGTAGTGTGGATGATTTTGGCCTTGATCTCCAATGAAAAGTCTTGATGAACTCTCTAAGTTCCCTCATTGATGCCCATGAAACTTCGTTCAGTTGCATCAGAGCAATAGATCATGTAGAAATCTGGGTCCAACCCAATATGGCAGACCTAATTTCCACATCTCCTTCCCATGGTAACCCCTCCAGTCCCCTGAGCCTTTTTTCACAGAGATTTAGTGGATTCTGCTAAATGTGGGGTGGAGTTGGGGTGCAATGGTAGAGGGGGTTCCCACATTTGGGCAGAAGATCTTTCCTCCTGTGAAAGACCAACTCTGGCTCTGACCACTGGAGGACAAGTCTAGCCGTGAAACATCTTCTGCTAATGGGGTATTATGAAGCACATGCCCTCAAAGGGAACCCAAATCAGGAGTCTGAGGGGTCTCTTCTGCATTTCAGGATGATCTGCCCCTGCTCCACCCCAAAAAAGGCATAAAGAGGACATTGATATCCCCGCCCCAGAGTTGCAAAAGGCAAATGCTGGTTTTAGCTTGATCTGAGATTTAGCCTCAGAAACTGAGCTCAAGAATGACCAAGGAGTTGCTCTGGAGCAACCATCAGGCTAGGCCTTATTTATGCCCGGTCGGCTCCCTCGATGAATTGCCAGTGTGGAACGCACTCCTGTTCAGGGTTCCAGCCAGCCATCCCTTCCCAAGGATCCTCCATTCCTTTCCTTTGCATTGCACACAGGGGGCATCTGTCCACTAAGGGAAGAAGGGTGGGTGTCCAAGTCTGCCCTCCTCTTGCAGCCACTGCCTTTCATTAGCTCACTGCTTTCCAGGGCTGGCTCAGGGGGTTGGGGAGAGTTACTTGGATCTTACATTACCGAAGAGTTCCGTCAATAGCTGCAGTGGCGCATCACAGATCATCAATCATCCACGCCTCAGCAGTCCCGGCCACGCCAAGTCGTGGCAGGTAGAATTAACAGATGAAATTAAAGTCATACTTCTTTTGCTTTTTCTTTTTTCCTCTTTCCTTTTGCCTTTTTTTCTTTTAAAGTGGGGAGGGGATAGCTTCTCAAAGACTTCAGGCGTGATGTCCGTCTTCAGCAAAGGGGGCACAATGATCCCCCGCCTTCCTGCGGTAACGACTTCAAAGCCAATTAATTCGAAAAGTAGCAGTTAATATTCCAAGCACTGGGAGGAAGAAACCTTGGTGACCACAAGTTTGACTTTCGGCAGAGGACACAAAACCAAAAAGAAAAAGAAAAAAGGACGTTTGCACTTGAGATGGGTTGCAATTTTTTTTTTTTTAACATAAGAGCAGATGTGTTGTGAAGTCCAAAAGGTTTGTCAGGGTTTGCCGAGCTGACCCTATCAGCCTAGTCGATACATTAGTAATTTACTAGCTGGCTGAAAAAGTTGGATTTATGCCCATGATCAGTGGTGTGAAATGCTAGTGTATAAAGTCGGTAGTACTGTTGAGGACTGTACCTAAATCTTTAATTTTTATGTCAGCTAAGAGGGACAGCACAAGCAACTTAAACTTGAGCATTAATCACAGCTTTGCTGATGGCAAAAGGACCAACGAAGCACCTCTGTCAAGCACAGGGAAGAGCCAAAGCTCGGAAATTCAGTTCATTTGAGCTTGAAGGATTTCCTGCCCACTTCTAATGTGATGATTGGAAGCAAGCGGAGTCCATTTTTTTACAGACTTCCATCTCAAAGCCAGCCATGACATGTGCATTAAAAAGAAAGAAAGCAAGCAAGCTAAGGAGATGTGCACAAATTGCAGGATTCATTCAAATGAGGCCAGCATGGTTTGCTCCAATGTGAAGCCTACAGTCACATCCGTGTAGCACAATTTGTGCAAAAGAGCCTTGAAGGACAATGTTTGCCTTCTGATTTGAGGAACCCCAATTTGCACAACTTGGACGGATTGCAATGTTTCCCTAGCAGGGCTTTAAACACTGTACAAATCTTAGCTTGTCTTAGAGACAGAAGCCCACCTGCTTGAGATCAAGCCAGCACAGGTGCAGGGCGGATGACCTGGAACCTACAGATCCTTTGTGCTTCCCTAGACGAATACGGAGCACTATAAGCCCAGGATCAGTTAACTAAAGGGAATTAGGGAGGTTAGGAAATCCAGCCAGATTCTCGGCCAATTCCTTGCGATGGGCGTTTCGTCTGTGCCCCTCACAGATCAAGCAGAAGCAAAAAATCAAGCCAGTGAAGTCACCCGCCAGGGAAGTAGCTGAAAGTGCAGGGTCAGTATCAGTAGCGAGAGCTTCCTGATGTGTGGGCAAACCTTGTGGTGAGTCGCTCAAAGCTGGACAAACAGATAAAACCGGAATAGCTCTGTCCTATCTGTGACACGGATCCCTCCCCATGTGTTCCCTCTCGTCTGAGTATGAATCCTCCTAGGACAAGGGATTCTGCTATGGGCTGTGTGTCTCTATTTGGGTCAACCTGCTGCCCTTCAGATGTTTTTGACTACAACTCCCATCAGCCTCAGCTACCATAGCCAGTGATCAAGCATTATGGGAGTAGTAGATGGAAATATTGGGTGGAGACCAGCTTAGCAACTCTGGTTGTGTACGATACTCTGCTTGCCCATCTGTGTCCCATCTCAGCAGCCAGTAGTCATGATGTTTAAAAGGAGTATTCCTTGTTCTGGCCATGGTGAGAGACAGAATACTAGCTTAGATGAAGCTGCAGTCCAATTCAGCAGGGATCTTCTGATTTGAAGGTCTCCTGGCCTCAGGGCTTGTGGAAGGACTCCCAAGCCCTGGACGAGAAGATAGAAAGCGCAGCTGAAGACAACCAAGAAGATGCTGGAGTGCAAGGGAGCTGCATTCTTCTGAGGGCTTTGCCTGCTTGTAGCTGCAAGAAGCAACCACCAATTCTGTCCCCAGTACTTTAAGAACTCATTTTGTGCTGGGGCAACATCAGCTACCCTTAGGAGCTCTCCACTGTGGTGAAAACTGACTTGATCTGCTCCCCGTAAACCCACTCCCTCCTCTCCCTGTTTCTCAAGGCTTGAATCCAGCCACCTGTCTCCATAGTTCGCCTTTTCAGTCCAGTCCCCACAGTCCTTCCACCAGGCTGTAATGGAGCACCAGCAGTCTTACAAGGAAAGTGACTGTAAGGGGAAATTCCTATTTCAGTACTGCAAATGTAAAAGAACAAATATATTCAGAGGATGCCAATCAAACTCAACCACTAATCAGTCCTCAGAGGCTGGGTTTTTTTTCATAAATCTGCTGATCTTTTACATAATTCTTCCTGATGGCTTGGAAATCACTCCAGGTATGTGTTACTTAAGCCCAGTAACTCAAAAGCAAATATCCTCTGTGTGAGTGTGAGTGTGTGTGGGTGTGTTAAAGCAAGCCATTATTTTGGCAAGGAAAACAAGTGCATCCAATTTTCTCCTAATTGTGTGTCTCTCCAAATGTGGAACCTACAAAACTGTCTTATTCCAGGTCAGGCAATTTGTTCATCTGCCCTCCCCTCCCTCCTCTGACTGAGAGACACTTTCTTGGGGGTTAGATGAGGAGATGTTTCTCCATGCCACTGGGGAAGTCCAAACTTTCACCTGGGGCTTCTCTCTCTCTCTCCTTTGTGTGAAGAGTGAATGTAGTGGTTCTCGAGCCATGGCTGTATCTAATTTGGCATCCTGTTTCCCACTGTGGTTAACCAGATGTCCATGGGGAGCCATTAGAAGGGCATGAATTCAAGAGACCCTGGACTTCTTCCATCAAAAGCATGTGCTCTTCTGCTGTTCCTTAACACAAAGAAAGAAAGCCTTGATTACAATTTTGCCATCATTATCTTTTGCTTAGTCGGTTGCTTCCAAGAAGCCTGTCTCTTACATGTACTGCAAAGTATCAAATGATATCTAGCAATATGACCATTCCAACCCCACAATAAGAGCTTTTCCAAATAACCATGGATTTGCATAGAAACAGTATTTATCTATGAAAACTGCCAATTCCAAGGGCAAAACTCCCTAGAAAAAATATATCCACAATGAAAATCTTTATTTAAGTCCTCACAAAGGGCAGGGGGAATATGCGTATGTCAGGTAATCCAGAGAAATTAAATTAAGGTTTGTTACAATTGTTGCCTCTCACTTTTAGAAGTATTTGAGAAGCAACAATTTAGAGGAGTTTTCATCTCTGATATTAAATATGGAGGCCCTGTCTCACTTGGGCTTCAGATGCCTGCAGATGCAAGCTTTTATATGTGTAACCATTTTTATTTTATTTTATTTTATTTTATTTTATTTTATTTTATTTTATTTTATTTTATTTTTTGGATGAGGATATGGGGACAAATCGATACTATGCATGGATTTCCTCCCTAGAAATTTTACAAGTTGTACACACACAGCTCTGGAGTTGTCTGTAGTTACTTATTCAGTAGGAGTACCAGACACATAAATTTAATTCCCTCCCCTCACAGCTTAGCATTGTTCTAATTTCAATTGTCCTCTGTCTCCCCATCTCCATTATCGATAGCTTGATAGATATCAGAGATAAGATCACAGATCTCTATGAACTCCACCTATTCTGTCCTCTAGTCATATAAATAATCTGTGCCCATAGAACTTAACTAAGCAGAATTAAAATGTGCTTTGGGTTTTTCTAGAGGATTTGGGAACCATGGTCCTCCCATCAATAAATAAGGGCTCACCTCTTCCATAAGAGACAAAAACCTTCTAAAAATTGCAGACGGATCATGAGTGAGTCAACAAGTAATTGGAAGGGTCTCTTTCTCGAAAGGCAGCTTTTTGTGTTGCTTTCATTTTGTTTTCGCATTCCTCCCTCCGTGACCCTGGTGGAAAGGGAGGCTTACATCTGGCCTCGGTGAAAAACACGTTCCAAGGTGGGTTGGTATTTCCAGGAAAGCTGAAATGCATTTGGCAGACTTCCATCTCTGAAAGCGTGACACTTAGCCCGGCATTTTGAAATATGTTTAAACCACCACATGGCGCGAAGGCCCCGAGGGAACCCGGGAGCCAAATGAGAAATTCGATGTCAGAGGTTAGTCATAGTCCTTTCCATTTCTGCTTAAATACCGAGCAAACAAGCAAGCATTCTGAAGCCGTGTCAAGGCGAGGTTTCAAAATAAAACGGGAAAATGCTTAGGGCTCCCCTGAGGGACTTTGGCATGGCTTCGGTATTTGGGAAAACAGGACCCAGAAATCCCACATAGCTGTGCTCGCTGCTGCAGGGCTTGCTCTGCTATTCAAGTGGAGGGCACAATCCCAGGTCTACAGAAGCCCCTGAACGCGAATTGTATGGGCTTCCCACACCCCAGACAAGATGTGGCAGTGGGGCTTTCACATCCTGGATTTTCCCAAGACAGCCATTTCTTGCTGTCTGCAGGGACTGCAGGTGGCGCAGTGGTTTAAACGGCTGTGCTGCTGGGCTGGTTGATCGGAAGGTCGCCAGTTCGAATCTGCACAACGGGGTGAGTTCCCATTGCTCCGTCCCAGCTCCTGCCAACCTTGCAGTTCGAAAGCATGCAAAGGCAAGTAGATGAAAAGGTACCACTTCGGTGGGCAGGTAACAGCTTTCTGTGCCCCTCGGTGTTTAGTCACGCCGGCCACATGACCACGGACTGTCTGCGGACAAACGCTGGCTCCCTCGGCTGGGAAACGGAGAGGAGCACCGCCCCTAGAGTCAGGCGTGACTGGACTTTAATGTCAAGGGGAAAACTTTACCTTTACCTTTAGAGGGGGACAGCGAGGGAAGGAGGCCGGGACACCACTAAAAAGGGACCATAGGCCCTCGTCACAGCCGTCCTTCCTCACTTTCCCTCTGGGGTGCTCCTTGATTTTATAACACAAAGGCACATAGAAGCAAACACTTTTCTACCAGGGTTCATCTGGATTTTCCCCACACCTGTCAGGAAGGGGGGCAGGAAGAGCTGTTGAGAAATGGCATTCCTGGCAACCAACCTTCGTCACCACCTGCTCCCTCCAGTGGAGGAGGAAGTGGGCATGCAAGGAGCGCACGGCAGTGCATGGAGCCCGGTTTCTAGAGAGCATCCTGCAATGAAGGCTACATACGCTTAACTCCTGTGCAAAGCCACAGTTGCACGTCCAGCCAGTGCTGGTGTGCAGGACAGTACGATGTATAATATTTGTCCGAACTCTAGCAGTGTCTTTGACCCTACAAGCAAATAATCTCCAGAGAAGCTGCTGCTGCTATCATCATCATCATCAGGTTTTTCGTAAGCCATCCAGAGGCTTTTAGTATTGAGATGGCATATAAAAGCTATAAATAAATAAATGTTTTTAGACATAAGGGGAAGAGGGGCTATAACAGCAAGGCCTGCTGAGTCACAGCTCCCTATTCTGTCTCCTTCTATGGGAATTTTGGCAGTGGCGCCTAGTGATATTGCGTAAAAATCGTCATTATCTGAGTTGAATTGCCATAGCTGGAAATGCTTGTATGCAATGCAAAATTAGCATGAGCCATGTTTCTTCTAATGAAGGAAAACACAACATTATGGGTGAATTTTGAATCCTTGGTGATGGCAGAGAGAGATGACAAAATGGTTTAATCAGGGTTATCCAGAAACATGTGTAAACAGGGAAGGGGCATTCTGGAATTGAACTGCCATGATGTTTTATTTGACTGTCTTTTAAAAAATTATAGACTGCCCTCTGTCTGTTGATTTCAGTAAAAGAGACTATTGATCCATTGAAGTGAGGCCACGAAGAGATCGGACCGACATGTTAAAAAATAAATAAATAGCAGCATAATCTATCAGTGACTGGCTGCCTTGCAAGGCCAATGACAAATGCCTTGTTTAAAAAGGAAGATCAAAACATCAAGAAAAATTAGATGAAATGGTTATGAATCTCCCCGTGGAGCATCTGTCTTGAAGGAGAATTCCCAGTGGGAATTTGGTAAAGTTGCAATTATCCCCGTGACTGGTGCATTCATTAGGACTCAGGCAAAAGCCATTTCTGCATCATTGTCACCTAACCTCTAGAAATGGAATTTTTTAGCAATGCTTAGGAGAGTCAGAAAGAGTAGAGAAAGCCGTTGCAAGACTGAATGTGTAATTGTGCATGTCTGCTTCAATGCACTTTCTGCTGCATTCACAGTTCCTCCAGGGTACGGCATGTATAACAAGGACAAAAAACTGCTTCGGCCCAAGGGACAATTTAGCTCTGTGCAACTAGATTGGGCACTGAATACTTGCAGTGCTGCGGGCTGCCCTACTGCTCCGACAAGCCCACCGATGTCTTTTCCCTGGACTGCATTCACACACGCGCACAGAAGTGTGGATACAGACTCCTCCCAGTGCTTTTGCCCTTAGGCACATACATGCCATGTGTGAGAGCCATTCACACATACCTGCAAACGGCGAGTTTTCCGTCTTCCTCGCCTTTTCTGATTAGCAGATAGGAGAAGAAAGTGAAGCAGGCAAAGCTGTCCATTTCCTCACCCCGTCCTTCCCTGAAGGGGCATGGGGGCTTCAGCGGAGGCCTTGATGAGCAAGGTGGAGAGGAATGCGGGATAAATTTCAGCACCATGGACAGTGGCTTAAAGTTTTGCGTATGATCGGGAGCAGCTAAGTGGCCCCACTGAGATGGAGCCACCAGGCCACTCCTGAATCTCTCCCACCCACCCCAGAAAAGAAGGAAACTCATCACCAAAACACAGAACAAAACAAGTCATCGATTTGCTTAACATTTCCACATGCTGGTGTGTGGATGTTGGTGCATATTTCAAATTATATACAGTTGAAGTAGAATTGAAGTCCATTCCACCACAGTGGTGAAAACTGTCCCCAGGCACCCTCTGTTCCCAGGGTACTGCTGGGGCAGAAACACGGCCTTTAGGTTTTCCTTCTGGTTATTCTGCATCTTCAGATCAGGCCTGGAATGGACAACCCTCCAAAGAGAGGACCCAAGGCCATGTTACAAGTGCTGAATTTAGCCTGAAGGTCAGATATTCTCCCACCATGACGTTTAAGAAGCCACTGGAGAGCATTTATGCTGGTCCAAGAGTCACACTGGATTCCATGCAACTTGTTTCTGCTGCTCACTGCATTTGGCATGGGGTGGAAGGTGGAGATGGGCGTTCAAGACCCCTCAGAGGGGAGGGAGAAATATGGCCCCACTCACTTCCTGGGAGAAGAGCTGAGCAGAAAGAAAAGCCACCTTCAGCCCATCGCACCCCCAAGCCAGTCTGGTCAAGAATTCCATTCTCACTCTGTGCTCTACCTGGAGGTCTCCATTTTCTTCTATATTCTAAGTTGAGGCAAAGTGCGTTGAACTGGCATGTCATGACGTCACTACGTGTGGGGCTGCCTTCCCACACCAGCTCCAGTCCTCAAGGCCAGAACATGGTTAGGTGATCTCAGCGGCATTTCTGTGGGAGCTTCCCTTCTGTCATACAGAGTTTGGGAGGCTGTGATAGTCAACTTCGATGTGCTCCTTGTGTGGTCAGGAGTCTGAGAATAAAATTGCAAACCATAGGAGCTGCCCTTTCACCTTCCTCTTCTACTCTAGGTTGCTGTCAAGTCTGGGGGCTTCTCTATCCTGTCCTATTTGGAGACCCTGTCTTTGGATAGCATTGAGTATTTCTTTGTTACTTTGATCCAGCATTCTTCCAAAGGGTTTCTCTGATTCTTGTATATCTTTTTCTCCCTTTCTCCCATGGAAATTAACTCTACAGCTGTATGCACTTTCTTCTAGGCAAATCAGAGTTCCAGGTTCGTGAGAACCTAAGAAGAAATCTGCTGCATCAGACCAAGTGTCCGTCCAGTTCAGAATTCTGGTCACACAAAGTCCAACAGGCTCCCTACAGGATCCCCAAGCAGGATGTGAAAACCAGTCAGTCCCCGTTAATATCCTGGCAGCACTGTCCTGAACCTATTGAAGTATCCGGACCATCTTCAAGGGCAGCCCCATGTAGAGCACATTACAGTAATCCATTAAGTGAGAGTAGCATCTTTTAACCACAAGGGATGCACTGCTGAAAATCATCCAGAAGCTTAAAAACACAGGATTCTGCAAAGCTTCCGAAAACCATTTATATCTCAAATTGTCCACTAATTTAATTTTTCCTGTGGGGACAGCAAAAAGGTGGTTCTTGTGTCTGTGCAATTGGTTTCTCTCCAGCCTCACTCCCTGTTTCTTATTTTGGGGTTCCAAATCTGCTGCCACCAATAAACTCACACAGCCTGTGTTGTGACACATGGAATATTATTAATTGTCAATCACAGACCGCTCGCCTTGTCAAGATGTTCTCTTGCTGAACAGCCTGCTTTAAGGCCTGAAGAGATTTTTAATCAAATGTTAATAATGCAGCATCTGCCGGTGGACTGTCGGTATCGGGCGATAATAAAAAGTTAACATATGACGTGGCAATTCTCTTTCTTAGCACTCTCCTTTTTAGTCTTCTCTGCTCAGCTGTGAAATGTTGCCCAAGATGGAATGACTGGGGGAGTGGTAAGCTTTATTGCCTCCAATAAATGAAGATGTTGATTTGCGCAAGGAATCTGTGGTATTTTGGTGGGCTGCACCATCTATAGAGGGACAGTGAGTCCATATTTCATACCAAGCAGTATGTTTGTATCTGTCATGGAGAGCCATATGTGCGAACATCATTTGGTTCTTTTCTGTTTGGAAGAACTTGCCCAGATTCATAGTTTTCTGCATGCACAGGACCGAAATAACTTGATGTGTGAAAACAAGAACCACTTTGCATACGGGTGAAAGAAGCACTGACATGTGTCCATCCAGGGAGAGGGCTTGGAAAGCTTTGCTCTTAAGCATCTCATTTGGAGTCACATTTGGGGCATGTGATGCCTCCAGACAGCATCCTAACCTTTTAAAGACTACCTGGAAACCAGTATAACATGGCCCTTTCCATGCTGGGAATAGCTGTGCTTACTGAACTTGGCTGGTGACAATTTTATTTGGTTCATTAAGAAGAAGAAGAAGACCTTACCAAATCTGCAAGTTTCCTTTGAACAGCTGAGAAAAGAACATGGGAGTTTTTATTTTTTTAAAAAAATGGATCTGGGAGAAATTTGAGCTGACAGATCAATCCAGCACAAGTTGTGGGCACCACATGCCTATCAAAGGATCCTAGGGCACATTTTTGGCTAGTTTTGAGCTTAGCAATGGAGCACCCTACAAACAGAAGAGACTCCTTTCCAGGAACAAGCCCGTCAGACCTTGGAAGCACCTCCTGACAGTTGGGACCCCCAGGGTGTGGAAGGGGCTTCCACCGGAGGTGGTGGAGGCCCCATCGGTGCGGGTGTTCAAGGACGGGCTGGACATGCACATGGTGGGCATGTTGTGAGTGGAGCCGGGGGTCAGACTAGATGGCCTGAGAGGCCCTTCTGACTCGCTCTGTTTCTATGTTCCTAAAATAAGGCTGCACTCATCAAGCTGAGATCTGCCATGGATCTGGCCAAGACGAGCTCAGCAAACCCTTCCTAAACCCCTCCTAAAATGCAAAACACATGTGCAGACCTCCCCATGGCTCCGAGGCACATCAAAACTCCGTGTGCTTCAAGTTGTCGGCTCGGTAGATTCAATTTGAGGCCATAGTCAGACTTTGAAGGGATTTCTTGCATCGAAAGGCAATTCCACAGCCATCACCTCTTCTCTGACCTGTCATTACTTATAATGCGGAACTTTGCTATGTTAATTCTGTCTTGCGTTTCTTTAGATATTTTACGGCACTTGGATTAAACATTTTTTAATCTACGTATCGGTTGATGTCCACCTAAATTGCCATCGCTTCTGAGATGAGCAAGTGGTGAGGACATTGAGCCCACGAAGGTGGGCAAGTAATTATGATGGCCCCTTGCTTACGTGAATTTTGCAAAATCTAATAGTTTCTTCCCTTTGCTTATGTTGCATTCAGTGAGTCTCCCTGCCAGAAACACCAGTCAAAAGTGATCAGATCTATGGAGAAGGATAAACTTAACTACAGAATTAGAACACTTCCAGAATTGTTAATATGTTAATTAATTAATAATAATTATGTAGCCAGAATGTCCCTTTTTCTCTTTCTCTCCCTCTCCAACCCTGTTTGCAAAGGTCTGACTCAGTTTCTCGCACTTTCTCTCTGGTCATGACATTGCTGCTTGAATTTTAATATCCACCAGAGATCCTGGAGAGCTGATATTTTCCATGCAACGATCTATCCTAAGGTGGTTTTATCATTTTTGGGGAAAGAAGCCTAGGTGAGGGATGGGGCCTGACTTGGCTTGAACCTGCACTGTATGGGCTGGATACATAAGGTTTATAGGAGCTCTCCGTTGTGCTGAACTCCACTCCCAGCATAGGCTCATCACCATGGAGCACCATAGACAGCTCCCGAGAAGCTCAAAAGAAAAGTTGCCATGAGTAAGGAGCCTCACTGGCAAGGCGTTCCTACTTTCCCCTTACTTTTTCTCCACCAGTAGCTGCAACAGCAAACAGAAACTTTGAAAGGGAGTTTTACTGAGAAAAAAGGCACAGAGGGAAGGAGTGACTCCCTCACCTAGAGTAAAGTTCACTTGTGTGTTGAAGGCACTATGTGGCCTGAGTCCAAAAGGAGCAATCTGTCATCCTGTTCCAATGGCAGGTGGTGTGACATCTGTACAGATGTTTTCCAAATCAAAGCCACATTGGCCACATTGGAGAAATTGCTCAAGCAGCTCTCAAAGGTGGAGGAAAGGGGGTGGCTTATTTGTATTTTGTTGGGGCTGCCAGTGGGGAAAAACCCTTTCCTGGGTGAATTAATTTGTGGAGCAACAGAGCTTGAAGCCAACAGTGCTGAACCAAAGCAGGCAGTTGGCCAGCTTGGAAAAAAGAAGAGAAGGCCATCTCATGTGGGAACCTTGGCAGGATGGATGGCATCTTGCAGCTGCGTTCCTTGTGTTTTTCTGGCCAGCACAATAGAAACAGAAACAGAGAGAGTCAGAAGGGGTCTCCTGGGCCATCTAGTCTGACCCATGGCTCCAGCCAGTTCTACTTATGGCATGCCTACCATGTGCATGTCCAGCCTATCCTTGTACACCCTCACCATTGGGGCTTCAACCACCTCCTGTGGAAGCCCATTCCATACCTTAGGGGTCCTAACTTCCTGGCATCCACCCTAAATCTTGGTTCCCTGAGCTTTGCTCCATCTTCAAGAACACAGAACAAGATGACCTTCTGTTTGTTTCCATCCATTCTCTCACCCTTTTTAGATCCCTTTACTCCCCATTCCTACATTCTCTCTCTTTTCTTTCTTGCAACAATGTCATGGATTCCCCCCCGCCCCCTTGATGAACTTCAAAGTCCTATAATGACTCTTCATAAAAGAAGAAGAAGAAGAAGAAGAGGAGGAAGAGGGGGGAGCAAAAGTTGAGCAAAGGAGATGATTAAAGGACCTTATTAAACGCAACCTTGTAGAATTCTCCACATGAAAGCGAGCGCCATTATGGAAGCTTATCCTTATAAATGACACTCCGCTTTTGCGAATGCGCCAAAACCTGATTGGAGTGGCAAGCACTGAGTGATACCGCAAACCTGTTAATAACATGAAAATTAGAAGAGGCTCATGCAAAGAAGGGAGATTAATTTAGCCCGAGAACATCTCACACAAATTGCAAAGTTGTGAATATGTTCCCGGATAATGAGCCTTCCCAACCATCAAGTCGCCTGTCATTTTCTGTAATTAATGTTAAGGAAGACTCCTTCCTGATGGTTCGTATTACTCATATACCAAGAAAATTTCTTCAGAGAAATAATTTACATTTATTATCATCGGTCTGTTTGTGTGCTTTATTTCGTGGTGGAGTAATTTATGGCAGCGCCGTTTCACTCGCCTTGATTAGTCACTTGTCAGGCCGAAATGCAATTTTTTGCTTTCTCTCTCTTTCCTGATGGCAGTGTCTAGGAACTGACAGCAACACGATTCCATCTTCTTCATTCCGGTTTTGTTCTGGTTTTGACTTCCACATGGTGCTGGGTTTCCTTAACTTCAACAAACTTTTGGTGAGATGACCCAAATGCTTCCTGCTGCTTTTCGACAATGGAGCAACGTGGAAGAGATTTTGCCAAGAGCGGCTCCTTCTCCACCCAACTTCTCCTACAAAACTCCACCAGGATCTGGCATCGCCACTTGTAAAAGCACAGCATCCTCTGGTTCTTGGGTGGGCAGGAGATTGTCCTCCAGATGTTTGGGGCCTCTCATATTTGCTGGTCAGTGGCCATACTGGCAGGAGCCTAAAGGGGTGGACATTCACAGTCTCTGCAGACGTACCTTCTGTCAGCTGCTGCCCTGCTGCCCTCAGGAGCCACAGAACAGCTTCGGGGGTACAGGTGAGGGCAGGTCGTGCCCAGAACTCTGCTCTCCACCACCTCACTTCCATCACCCAGTCAGAAGCATGTGCTTCTCTTTTCCTAATGACACAGCCAGTTTTGCTTACTGGATGCTCCACCGCTGATGTGCATTTGATGACGAGACTTGCTGCTGGAGAAGAGGTGAAGCAGGCAAGCTACAGACATGTCAGTTACGATTTTGGTTGCAAGTGCTTGGAGGAAGGTGCCTGAGATTCCCTTGGCCCCTTTCTTTGCTTCCGCGTCTGCTTCTGCCTTCGCTTTGGCATTGCAAAGCATCGTGTACATTGATGGGGCTCTTTATTCAATCCTTCTCGAGTTCCTGGCATTGGCATCCTCCCTTTTGGCCCAGAGGGTAGAAACAAGTGGCTGGAATTGCAGGAAAGCAGCATTAGGCTTAACCTCACAAGAAACATCCTCATGATAAAAGCAGCTCAGCGGTGGGTCGGTCTGTCTGAGAGGTAGGAGGACAGCTTCTGCAGGTGCTGGGCGGCCATCTAGCAAGGTTGCCACCACTCTGCTCGGCATGGTCAAGCCTCCACTGAGCAGGGGTTGGACTAGATGATCTTCAAGCTTCCTCCCAGCTCCAGGATTCCCGTCCCGGGAGCCCATCCAGGACATTGAAATCACTATGTTCCTGGGAAGGAGGGAGCCTTAAATGATGAGATGTCCCCACTCTCGAAGCTCTGATTCAATTTTGGGCTGCACACAGCTGTTTCTCATTACCCGTTTGGTTGCCTTAGTCCCTCAGTTGCTACACCGCAGGTGCTGCAAGGAAAAATCTCCACCCCACCCCCTGAGCCCATATGGTGCAGAGCTTAGAAAGTCACCCAGATACACACCAAGGTCAGCTTCCTTTCAAGCTGTCTGAAGTGGGCTACATTTCCCCATTTTTAAGGCATCCAAAGGCTATTCTGCTTTTTTAAAGTAATGAATCCTATGTCTCCATGCACAGGGGGGTCTTTTCTGTACTGATTCTAGAGTCATCGTGTTTGGAAATCCTATTGAAGCAAAGGAGGGATATGGGACAGGCAAAGGAGTTAAGAACCCAAGAAAAGCCCCTTTGGGTCATACCATGTGTCCCTCCTGGTCTAGCGTCCTGTTCTCTGGGTTGGCCTTCAGGAAACAGAAACAAAGAAACAGAGCGAGCCAGAAGGGGCCTCCCGGGCCATCTAGACTGACCTCCGGCACTGGCCAGCTCCGCTCACGACATGCCCACCATGTGCATGTCCAGCCTATCCTTGAACACCCGCACCAATGGGGCCTCAACGACCTCCCGTGGAAGCCCATTCCATACCCTGGGGGTCCTAACTGACAGGAAGTGCTTCCTGGCATCCAAATTGAGCCTTGGTTCCCTGAGCTTGGCTCCGTTGGAGTGTGTCCAGCCTTCCTCTGCAGGGGAGAACAGGTCTCTGCCCACCTCCATGTGACACCCCCTCACGTACCTGCATGTCGCCAACAGATCCCCTCTGAGTCTCCTCTTCTCCAGGCTGAAGAGACCCAGTTCCCTCAGTCTCGCCTCATATGGCTTCCCCTGCAAACCGGCCACCAACCTTGCAACCCTGCGCTGCACTGACTCTAAAGAGAGGCATTAGCCAGCTGGGCCACAAGTGTTGCAGGCAGAGGCAATCAAAATGATAGAAACTTGCAATGAGTGGCCTGCGCTTTTTTTAACCCCCACACGGCATGGATTCACCCTCCCAAAGATTCCTCACAAAGGAATGCAGACTGTGACCCTGAAGAAAATGGGAGGTGACACTGCCTTACCCTGATTGAAAGGTGCTCTCTGTGGAAATATTTGGCAAAGGGCCCAGGACTGACCAAGCTGTGGGGGCTCCCACACTAGAGGCATTCAAGGAGCAACTGGGCAGCCATCTGCGAGGGATGGTTTAACTGGGAGTCCTGCACTGAGCTGGGGCTTCATCCAGGGGCCTTCTAGGCCCCTGCCAAGTCTACCCTCCGGTGATTCTGTGATTCTATGACAACATATATTCTAAACGCCTTTTAATATAAACATGCAAAGAATACGATTTATACAGTAAAATCTCCAGTGAACTTCAACTGAAAAAAAAAAGCTGGAGATTTTCCGTATTGCTTATTAAATCTTCATTACTACTATTCTCAATAAAAGGTGGGGGTGGGGGAATAAATAAATGGCTGCACAGCAACTTGAAATTCATCCTTCCACAATGCCACAAACAGGATCCACATCTTCATGAAGCCAGCTGAATTCCCGAGACAGAGGAATACCTCCCATGGTTTGCCATCCAGAACTTTGCTCCAGAAAGAAAGTTGAAGTGCGCAATCTAATCTACTCACACTGGAGCCACATGAAGCCCGATGAGGCTTTTTTTCCCACAGGTAAGTCTGTCCAGGACAACAAGAAGTCAATTCCGGATCCATTTCAAGTACCATGTCCTCTCTATGATAGGAAATGACTGATTGAGGACCTTCCAGTACCAAACAGCCCAAGCTTTATTCTAAGTGGTTTCCCTTACAATGCATGGCTCTTTGGAACCCATCAGTATGACCAGGGTGCTCAAATCTTCCAAAGTTCTCCCAATTCCTCTTGACAGCACGGTTTTGACTTCTGCTTGTCCTTGTGTCAGCCTGGCTTTTTGGTCTTTTTGCTGAAAGAGGAAAAGGACACATCTGAGGCTAAGAAGGGGACACGTATTCAAGCTCCCTTTGTCCATTCTCCGTTTCTGAAGTGGCTTCCAGGCTCAGAGTGTCATTTTCCCAAGCCCTTCGCCAGCGATGAAGGGGTGGCCAGTGGCCAGTTTGTAGCAGGGGGATGTCGGCCGTGTGGGGCTCAGGCTTGCCCCCTCCAAATATAGGAAGTGTCAATGAATGTGCATCTTCAGATGTGGGACTGGAAGAAGACTAGGAGAGAGGCAATGTATCAGTCTCTTTGGCCTGATGAGGTTTTCGCATGGCAATCCACAGGAACCCACGAGGCTCCAGGGGTTCCCTTTGAGTACGGGAAGAGAGTTTTGCAGAAATCCATCTAGTCCAGCATTCTCCCTGGGGAGCCATAACTACATCTGCAAGAATATTGAAATCTGCTTATAATGACCATAAAAAAAAACCTTGTCAAGTTTTGTGGTGTTGCGCTTGTGTGAGTTTGTTTGCGGGTGATGGAAATGCAGGTATAAAAAATGGGAAAATCAGCTTGGAAGTGAGTTGGACCTCCAGGGAATGGGGAGATGGACCCCTAAGGGAAGGCCTGGACCAGAACCTGTAGTTATGGATGTTTTCACACACAAAAACACATACATATTGCCCCATCTCTAGCCAGGAACCAAACAACTGGGATAACAGACTGCAGTGTGCTCCAAGCTGATGTCCTCCAGATATTTTAGAATACAAATCCCAGCATTTCTGACCATGGGCCATGCTAGCTACGGCTTGACAGGAGTTGACATACAAAACATCTGGGGAGCACCAGGTTGGAGAAGCATGATATACTGGGACTGTGTGCCATCAAAGCAGGGCTAAATGAGCAAAGCACAGAATTCTGCCTCATCACAAATTAAAAACAGAAAGAGAGCGAGCCAGAAGGAGCCTCCCAGGCCATCTAGTCTGACCTCCAACACCAGCCAGCTCCGCTCACAACATGCCCACCATGTGCACGTCCAGCCTATCCTTGAACACCCGCACCGATGGGGCCTCAACGACCTTTCGTGGAAGCCCATTCCACACCCTCAGGGTCCTGCCTATCAGGAAGTGCTTCCTGGCATCCAAATTGAACCTCGGCTCCCTGAGCTTGGCTCCATTGGAGCGCGTCCTGCCTTCCTCTGCAGGGGAGAACAGGTCTCTCCCCACCTCCATGTGACGCCCCCTCACATACCTGTATGTCGCCAACAGATCCCCTCTGAGTCTCCTCCTCTCCAGGCTGAAGAGACCCAGTTCCCTCAGTCTCGCCTCATACCCCATCCCCTGCAAGCCGGCCACCAAGATATTATTAGGACTTAACATCTTCAGGAGTGCTCATAGATTGCTGCGGGAAGGGATCGTTTGTACCTAGCCATGTTTCCAAAGCAGTATTCTTTATTAAAGGTACACCATGGTGCAAGTTTTAGGCAGAAGGAAGTCCACCATTCCTGGCATGTCCCAGCTACCAGGCTTTGTGTCTCCAAGTTAAAGTAGCTCATGAGAAGCTTAGAGTGACCAACAGGAGGACAGGATAACTGCCATCCCACTAGCTGCACATGGAAGGGGCAATCAAGTCTTGCTACATGAATAGCTCTTCTCCAGGTTTCTGGATGCTCTCTATTCCAGAAGAAGGCCAACCTGGAGATGGATCTATCCATAAAGGAAGCCACAGCCTTGAGCTTGCCAGAGCTGAGCAAGGCTGTCAAGTTTGGGGGGCTCCCCTTCATAGGGACACCAGAAGTCTGAGATGACCTGAAGGAGCGGGCCAACGTTGGTTCCTCCATGGCTGCTCATGCCTCCTTTCACGCATGTACACAAAGAGGATGGAACTCTTTTCCTTAAACAATGGCACCCAACACTTAATGAGCAGAATAGGAGGAAAAGTTTTGACTGGGCGATTCAGAGAAGTTGTTTCTTGACATTGCAAGCACTCTAGAAATTAGTGCCAGATGATCTCCTTTAGGGAAGACATTCCAGAGCAAACTGTCATGACTGAGAGAAGACCTTCTCTATGGTGACCTCCCAACTAGCCTCAGTAACCACGAGTGGCTTCCAGTAACAGCTCCAAAGTTCCTGAAGGTTCAAGTGGTTGGTGCTGTTCCTCCAAGTCTCCAAGCTGTTTAGTCTGGGTCTGGGTCTTAAAACTGTTTAGTCTGGGTCTGCACCGTGACTTGGAGTGCACCCGTTGAATGAATGGGATTTAATTTGGCCATGACTAACCCAATGCCTATTGATTTGGAAGAATACAGGTGGATAACTCCAGATCCACGTCTCTGAATTCTGTCCCAAAGTGGACCAGCATCCAGTGAAGCTATTCTAAGAAATGGTGAAAAGATCTGGTGTCCAAATACAAGCTTTTGTACTACACAGAACTCTTTCTCAGAGGTGGAAATATGGGACTACTGGGAAGCTGCCCTCCTCCCGAGTCTCAGAAAGATCAAGGAGGGGGAGGTGGGACCAAGCTGGCTGCATATTTTGTCCAGGGAAGGAACTACTCCGAGGAGTTAGCTTCGCCCTTCTCTTCCAGAAAGAACACTTATCAGAAATTTGAATCAAGGAACGAGTGCCTGGGTTTTCCAGTTTTCCTTCTCCATCCCGATCCCGTTTCCTTTTGCTTCATGAAGTTTACATCGCAGGTCTGGGGGCGGGCATTGCCTTCCTTTTAATCCATGTAAGAATGATGGCTGAAGAGTGGGTAAAAATCTGCAAAACAATAAATAAAAAGTGGGAAGAATGTGTCTAAAGGCAGGGAGACATGGATCAGTGTTCTAATGGCAGCGTATTTCCATCTGATATGATCTCATAGGGATGCCGGCAGAATCTTGTGCCAGTAAAAAGGGGGAAATCTGAGAGACTTTTACCAAAAGGACCATCCCATCAGTTTAGGCACAAAAGCAGTAATTGCAGGAGGCAAACGGAATGCAAGCTGTGATGGAATATCAGGGCTGCTAAAACCAAGAGAGAAACTGGAGATTTGCAACAGCAATTCAACACCAGGAGAGAGATGAATAAACAGCAGGAAAAAGATGACTTCCGGCACCCAGCATGGGAGCCGCTGTCTTGATTGGGCTGCTGGAGGAACAACCCACTCATTCAAAATCTGGTGATGTTTAGTGTTCCATGTGGGCACATCTGGAACATTTGGAGAAGGGAACATGTTTTTCTCCAGCACGCATGCGCAGAAGGCTCCCTCTGAGATGCCCGCCCCAGCTCATTTGTTCTCGACATCTACCATCCGTTTTATGCTCTGAAGGTGGGCCCTCACCTCTACATCCTACTAGGGACTTTTGGGCAATATTTGCTTCTTTTCATCTCAGCTCCTCGATTCCTCGGAAATGCGCCTTTTGTGCGTGGCCAACCCTTCCAGGGCAGGTATTTTATGATTGGACAAGCTCTCATAGCAGCCTTTAGTGAGGTCAACCATGTAGCAAAGCTTTGGGAAAGTGCCCCGTGATGTGGTGGGGTCCATGCTGGCCCAGTGAGCAAACTGGCTAGAAGTTGGGACAACTGTCTGGTGGATCCATAGTTGGCTCCAGGATCAGACTCAGAGGATGCCTCTTCATGGCACCTTCTTGTCCTGGGGAGGTAATGAGCAGAGTAGGACAGGACTCTGTCTTGGGCCCAGGGCTCGTCAACAGCTTGGCAAATTTGCACCTGACACAAACTGTGGAAGACAGAAACAAAATTCAAAGTGATCTTGCTAGGTTGGCATGCTGGGCTGAAAACAACAGAATGAAGTTTAACAGGGACCAATGCCAAGGTCCGCATCTAGGAAAAGAGAGATCAAATGCATCGTTACGAGATGGGGAATACTCCGCTCAATATACTGAAAGTGAGAAGGATCCTGGAATTGTTGTAGATCACGAGCTGAAGACGTCAACGAAATGATGTGGCTGCCAAAAAGGTAAATGTTATTTTGGGCTGCATTAATAGAAGTATCACTTTCAAATCATGGGAAGTACTAGCTCTCCTCTGCTCAGCACTGGTTAGGCCTCTGGAACTGGGTGGCCATTTGCAACCCTTAGGGATGCTGGAACTTGGAGTCCTACACTGAGCAATGGGCTAGACCCAATCACCTTATTGTCCCCTTCCTTTTCTAGTATTCTATGATTTCATGGCATTCTCTCAACCTTCTACCTGTTCTGAAGAACCACAAAAGTTTGGGGGCACCTTGCTCTAAGCAGTTAATTTTCTCAGCACCCTGTTACTTGGATTCATCCAGACTGGAGATGCTAAGAATGGAACTGGGATTTTCTGTCCAACCTTCTTGACCAAGCCATGGCACTTTCAGTGGACAGAAGAAGACATGGTTGCCCCATGGAGGTCATCCAGTGCTCCCCAAATGGACCATCGCAGGTAATAAATGTTATTCTGGCCATTTCATTCTAGAGAAGGAGGCAATTCTCTCAATGGCTGTGACTTGGTTCCAGATTAAAATTTCACAAATCTGAAATGTGAAAGGGAATGGCCACCCAGCGGGTGAGATCACAACCTTTCACAAAACTTTCCTAGCTACCTCAGAGGCCTGCTTAAAAGCAATTATGTTTCTCTGAAGATATATTAACAATGCTGTCACATACATTAATGTTGTCCATTGGGGAGTTTTTCCCCCTTTTAGGATCAAATTGACATCTTTTTAGCTGCAAGAACTGCTTATTCATTTTCGTTTGGATAGCTTTTCCTGGAACGACCCATAAATTATGTTTATTTTGTTATAATTTCTCCCTTGTCAGGAGTTATAAATAACTATGTTACGCTGAAGTTATGAGGAAGGTTGTGCTCTGTGCATGGGCCTTTAAGATCATGGATTTGGGGCTCAGAAAGCCCAGCGGAGCATTTGCTGACCGGTCACCAAGAGCGGGTGAAATTAGTGGCACGCCAGATGGGAATTAGTGGCTCATCATACCTTCGGCCACAGTTTTCCCACATCAGGCTTTTGTTCCTTTAAATGCCAGCAGCTCGACTGCATCTGCTTTGTGCACACACGCACACACAGGGAGAGAGCATTTTTTATGCGCTGTATCTCGGAGCACTTTACTAGCCAATTAATTACCTGCAGTGGAGTGACGGAATGAAGGCAGATATGACGGCCTGTATATACTCAGCCGGATCCTGCACTCGGCTCTTTGAGCATTTGCATTCATGACATTTAATTTGTGGCAGGCTTAATGGGAGAAGGAGGAAGGGAGAAGAACAGAGAGCTGGGGGAGGAGGTGGGCGGCTTTTGCTCTCACGGGCTTTGCTGCAGTATTCCGAGCAGGTGGACGCCACTCCAGGGGCCCTTTCCACCGGCTTCCCACCCACTCCCAAATCCTACACAAGCTCCTTGTTCTTCACCTTCAAAGCTTCCCATGGCCCTGCTCATCCCTTGGCGACTAGATCCTGCCGCATCCCATCCCGGGACCTTTGATTATTCTGTTCACCCATGCTTAGCTGCCTCCTGATTTTCCCAAGAGAAAAAATTTTCCCAGGCGAACAGAGAAAGCCATTCCGTTGGTGATGTGCTGACTTTCGTATGGCTTTCACAGTGCCACCTGCACATTCGCGGATGTGGGACTTCTCCAAAGGGTTCTGCAGGCATTTGCAGAAATGCACACCCTCAGAAATGTGCGAATAACAGAAAATGTACCTTTCCCCCATAACACGTATTTTCACACTTTATGGGGCAACTTGCACATTCCGTAATTTGCGGGGCATTTGTGCCTGCCTGGTCCGTGGAGCAAGCTTTGTGAACACCCGGAAGCAACTGAACAGCGAGCAAGTGGGTCCTAGCTCAGATCAAGCTGAAGTGTTCTCTATCAGCAAAAATGGAAAGACTGAGGCTGTCATGCTTTGGACATCCTGGGAAGGCAAGACTCCCTTGAGAAGGCCACTATGCCAAGGAAAGTCGGAGCAGAAGAAGAAAAGGAAGAGCAAATTAGAGATAGGTGGACCCTATAAAAGAAGCCACCACCTTGAATTTAGGACAGTCCGAGACAGCACATTTTAGAAGGCTTTCAACCATAGGCTCACCATAAGTGAGGAATGACTTGATGGTATGCAACAACACTGAATTTGCACAAAAATATGTAAAATAACAAACTAGAACCCGTTTGACTTGGGAAAGGTGTCCTTCTGTGGAAGACACCAAGAGGTTTCGGCAAGGGGTGGCATAGAAATGTAATAGTAATAATAATAATAATAATAATAATAATAATAATAATAATAATAATAATAAATTCCAGACTCATGTGAGTCCATTGCCGTTTGCTCAGACATTCCTACATCACGGCTTCCTTCAGAGCAAGAGCCGTTGCCTCACCAGGTCCCTGACCCCATGACAAAGTGTTGGGACAGACAGGGTGCCCAGTTAGAGGGTATGTGTGGGTCTCGCTGGTTGGATCTCCACCACTGGGAGCCCCCCTGAGTGTTGAGCTGCAAATGAAGGGAAAGGGCTGGGAGAAGTTTCCAGCTTGGGATGAACATCCACACACTCTTCACATGAGCAGAGTGAAGCTTGCTAGGAGTTTCTTGAGTGGCATTGCCTTGCTAGTGGTGAAGTGCTGAGAAAGTTCTGTAGCGTGAAGGACTGTCTGGTGTTTTGGAGCCTGGGGCAAGACAGGAAGGGCTGGTGACCCTTTCAGCCAGTCTTTCTCATCCTAACTGTGTTCGCAGGGCATTGTATGAAGGTAAACAAGGAGGGCAAAGATTACAGACACCATTCCTCAGAAAGACCTTCTGCCTGCAAACCCAGAGAGCTGCTTCCAGTCTGGGGTCACTTGGATGACAGGTCTGACCCTACATCAATCAGCTCTATTCATTCACTTATGGACCAAACTACCTCTCTCAAACCCAGCCTTTGAATCTGCCCTGATGAAAGGGCGGGCTCCTGGGTGTTCCGAAACTACTATTTCACCATCGAGGTCACCCTAGAACGCGCCAGCTACTGTCCCATCCATCTCAGAAGACAACAATCTGGCACACACCAACGGATGGATACCACTGGTCTAAATATAGCCCGAGCAGCGCAACCTGTCCATGGTGTGGGTAATAAAAGCATCCCATCTGTTGGCCAATGACTGAGAATCACTCACCGGGGTGGCGCATGTGAATCTCGCAAGGACGCCTTGTGTCGCAAAAGCACGAACATGCACTCAGAACCGGGAGCCATCTTCGTCTGTTCCCTCGGGCTGCACTCCCGTGGGGTTGATCAGCCACCAGCGCAGCTACACGGGGGACAGAGCTTCACCTGGTGCCTTCGTTATGGTCTTTCCGGCACCAGACAAAGATCCAACTCTGTTTTCCAGAGCTTTTTCATCTTGCTTTAAAACACAAACAAAAGCCACGGGTTGTTTGTTTGTTTGTTTGTTTGTTTAAAACATTTCCATCCCATCCTTTGCATAGCCTCAGGACAGTTTACGGTTGTTGCATTTTTCATTTTTGCAGTGCCGCTGGATCTGACTCTAGGTTTTCATTTGGTCCTTTTCTAAACTTTTCACGGTTTTATATCATGTTTGGTTATATTTGTATATTTTTATGCTTTTCAGGTGAATTGCTTACTGGGGGAGGTGAGCTAGGATCACAGCAATCTCTGGGAATAGCCAGGGTATCACTAAATATAAAAACAATTTATACTAACCTGAGAATGAAAACGAAAAAAGAAAGGACAGACGGACAGACAGGGTTAAGTAAATACACATATACCAAATAATAATGAAATGCAGAAAAGCCAAAACAGATGATAAAACATATGCCACCTAACATTGCAGGTATTAAAAGAAAAATAATGACTTTTTTTTTTAAGACAAAGAAAAAGTTTGTATTTTTCTTCTAAGGCTCCAATCCTATGCACGGATAAACTGGAGTAAATTAGTGAGGTTAACTTTTGAGCTGACAGGGATAGGATTGCATTGTAAAAAAAATCCAAGATTGCTGTCTAGTTCCCTTTGTGAAAGGAATGGGCAGACCTGACAATCCTGGTCTTGCTGAAATTGTCGGGTTTTCAAGGTCAAGGTTGTTCTATCCTGTTTCTGCAGGAGCTGGAGTTTTTATTTTTTTAAAGGAGTAACTTTTTGGGAGTAAATTTACACTTGTTTCAGTGCATTTCTTCCAGTGTGCACACATGTTATGCATTTTAAATGTGCAAATACTTTAAATTGCTGAACTGATATTTTTTGCACATTTTCACAAATATGCATATATGATATTTTCTCTAATTGGCTTATTTTGGTGTGCATTTTCATCCACAACAAGCTGGATCAGAAAGCTCACAAAGATACCAATGTTGGACCACAGCTTGGCTGACTGAAAAGGTCAAGAGGTTTTAATTGTGCAAATCCATTTAAATCAGTGGGTCAAATTTCTCATCCATTCCTCCCTTAAAAAGAGTTGGGTGCTCCTCTATACAAGAAAAAAATGCAAGGCCGTAGGTACTTCTCTGGCATTTTAACTAATTTTTATTGTGGGTTTCAAAGATCAAAGGAAAACTAAAATAAAATAAAAAACAGAGGAAGGCAATGAAGTGTTACAATTTTCTTACCCAAAATTTGAGCAAAACAAAGATGGCCTCAGGCGTACATTTATTTATTCATCATAAATTAAGCTTAAAAACCATTGTTCAAAAACAAAAAAGCATCATCAAGTTTTCAGCCCACTGAGTTGCTGAAGGTAGCTCTTTGTCTTTGTGCTGTGCTGGTCCTTTAGCTCTCAAAAGGGTGTGGAGCATCTCTTTGTGTTCACCTTGTGATTCATTCCAAGAGAGAAGCAGTTGACTAAGAATAGGTGTGTCCATAAATATTTCTGAACTCACAAAATTTATCCATATTATTACCTCCCCCCAAAAAGAAGCATCAATTGGGTGATATCCTCCTGCATGCTGGCTTCCTTCATTCAAAAATGTTATATGAGGACCCACAGACAAAACCCAGCAGAAGATCTACAGCCCGACATGGGACAACCTAGACACAGGTTGACCACCTGAAGGAGAGGTGGGTATGAACCTAAACCCTATGACTATTTACACAGGAATAAATCCCAGAACTGGCTCGGGCACACTGGGCATCAAAGGACTTTTTCCTACGAAGCATGGATAGAATTGTGCCTGAATAGCTCTTGATTTATTCTGAAAAATGCAGTCTAGGTCCACCCTGCAGATCTTTCTCAAGACCACTGAGCCACAGTAATCCGAAAATACATTTTTAGGTGGATCCCTTTTAGAACATTCTAACTTGTTCTCTTACAGTGAAAATGGATTGCTTGCTATTTCTATAGAACTCATGAATCTAGTTGAAAATTAAAAAAGCCTAGTGAACAGATCTATGCAAGGAAGGAATGAAAAAGAAAATATTTACATGAAAGAAAGGAAGGGGAAAAGAAACATTTCCCTCAAAGAAAGAAGGAAGGAAGGCAAACTGACACGGCAAATTTACAAGCTGGAAGGAAGGAAAGACAGAAGGAAGGAAAAGAAAACATCTCCCTCAAAAGATACCGTGTTTTGCTATTCTGTAGTCTCATCAAGCAAAATAAAATAATTTATTAAAAAGAAGATATACCTTCATAGTTGCCCCACTGCTTTCTTTTCCTATAACTCAAATTATATTCATCAGAGGCATATATTTAAATCATAGCTTACTTTGCTTTTGTGCCCCGAAATTTATTAGCCTAGTACTTAAATGTTTTATTCATTAGGCCATGTAAATAATGCATGCTTGTTTCCATGGTAATTTAACCCCTTCTTGTTGAAAAAGCTCGCTCCGTTTCTGCGTGCTACGCTTCCCCATTAATTGCTATGATCAAGATTCAGGCTCTCTCTATGTCAAGAGGAGGGCCGTTGTTGTCCCTGCTGCAGTCAAATTTATAAGAATCAGCTTTCAGCCAACAAAGGTGACATGGCTGGCTACTGTCAGGAGAAGTTTCTGCACCAGCATCTGAATAATATTTAGAGAACAGGTGGACTAAAAAAGGCAACAGAATGCCACATGTCTCATGTTGATGATTAAGCACCAGGCTCTCGCAACACTTGTTTGGGGATATAAATATGCATAACAACACCTTCAAATGGGCCATGTTTGGACTGGGTTGCCCCATGGCCAAATCCAGCAGGGTACCCACTGGTGCCAGGGACTTTCGGGGTGGTGATGTGCATTTGTTCTGGAGATGCACTGATAGGGGGGAGACGAGCTCGCCTGAGCTCCAGTGGACCAAGCTGGGAGATTCTTCTATGGACACGGTGGTGGCTGAGCTTAGATTGTTTGAGGGTGATGGGGTTGAACGTCTTTGAACTGGAGAGCCAACTTCAGCTTCAGAGAAGTGCCCAAGGCAGACTTCCAATGGTGAGTGAGGCTGAAGTTACAAGGGGCACAGCCAAAAATATCTGTATAATTTGATTCAAAGCATTTTACGCATGATCCTATGCATGTTTAGACCAAAAAAAAGTCTGACAGTTCTCAGCATGAGACTTTTTCGGTCTGAACATGCATAGGATTGCATCTTCCAGGGTCAATATCTCAGCTTTAGCAGGGGCAATTAATCCTTTTAGAATGTGAGGTGAAACCATTAATCATGGCACACCAAACCGTTGGTGGAGAGTTGAAAGGGACGGGGCAAAGGGAAGCAGCCCGGACCTTTGGGGGATCCCAGGGGGCTGGAACTGAACACCAGGTGGGTCAGGTTTTTTCCACTGACTTAACATAGAAACAGAGTGAGTCAGGAGGGCCCTCCTGGGCCTTCTAGTCTGACCCCTGGCTCCTGCCAGCTCCATGTGCGTGTCTGTCTCTGGGAGAGGCTGTGGTTTGAACCCTTTTTAAAAGGACATTGTACATTTTGTATAACTTTTCACAAAGTGTGTAACCTTCAGCAAGGCACGTAAATCATATTATTTTTGCATGTTTTATGCAAATCAGCACACAAACCCCTGTGGCTTATATTTGCATAAAGCTCACTGATTTATGCAAATCACACTAGCTCACGTGCATCTCAGGCACTGATTTTCACAAAGCATGTAAACTAATGTGCATTGTGCAAAAGTAATGCAAATTCGGCATAGTTATATGAATGGGACAAATTGTGCCATTGGCACAGATTCCTTGAGCATTTCTTGGTGAGCTGGAGCCAAGGGGGTTGGGTGCCAAATCATGAAAATGCACCAGGGTTTACCTGTGAGGTTCTGGGGCCGCTCCAGGGCTCCCTCTTCTGGCCAGAGACCAGAATAGCAGCCCTGGTGGTTGCAGGACCGGGGCCACAGTCAATCGCAGCCACCTGGGATGTTACGAGCACCACCTGGGAGCACTGAGGGAAGAGCTATATAAGAACCGGCTGGTGCCTTCAGGTGCTGCCTCGGCAAGAGAGGCTTTTGCTGTTGTTGGAGCACCTTGTGCCTCCTGGAGCCTGTCTCGGGAAGCGCTGCCCGCTGCCTTGCTCCTGCCTCTGCTTCTGGCCCAGGCCCGGCTTCCCCTGCTCCAGCTTCCCAGGTATCTGCTTCTCCTTGACTTGTCTCTCTGGCTTTCAACTCCTGACCGGCCTTGACTACTCTGCTCTATTTGGATAGACTTACCTTGCCCCTCTGTTGCCCGCCTTGATCTCTGGACTGCCTGACTGTGATTTGGACTGGGCCTGTATATTGTGCTGGTTGTCTGGGTCCTGGTGCCCCGATGTGATTCCTGGATGCCCACGCTCCAGATGCTGACATTATCTACCTGCCAGATTCCTCGCATGCAACCCTCATTGTGACACACCTTAAACTAATGTTCATCTGGCTCCAGGTTCAGAAGACCCTTGGGCAAGATACCTTGCACCAGAGCAAGAAACAGGTAAGCCAAACGGTCTTGGTGACGAAGAGGAGCAAGTCCAGGCAGCTCCATCAATGGGGCTTGGCTGTGGTGTGGACCTTTGGAAGATGCCCATCTGTGCCCCCTGGTCTGCTGCATTTGGGAGCCCCAAAAAGGGCCTGGGGCTGCTTCCCCAACGTCTTCCCTTGGCAATCCCACCAGATAATGGTCATGTTCCTCCCTCATCTCATCCAAACTTCCTGCTCGTTTGGTTCCATCTGAAAGAGAGTTCAAGCAAAGTGTGGTCACTTGGCCACCACCTTCTTATGATGGAGGTTGCTACAAATTTTCTCATGTACCACAGCTGGTGGGAGACCTTCATCTCCTTTGGAAAAAAAGCATGTGAGCACGCCTTAAAAAATAGGAGATAATACAAAAAGCTGCATAATCAATGTCTCCATTTGGAAAAATGGGGAATCAAAAGAGACATGGATGTTCATACATGAAGGAAAACATAACTGAAGTTGGCAATCTGACATGGACACAACCAGGATGGCTCTTTGAGGTAGAACCCAAAGACCAGCTTTCCCAGGAAGCATGTACTCCATGGGTTTTGCAGACCAATTTCTTAATGATGCATATTTTATGCAAATTTAACCACAGAGTAGAAATGCAAAAATAAATAAAAGCCCATCAAATATGCTAATTCCTCCTTAAGCGTGACAATAGCTGTTATGGAGGGGGTGGGATATTAGCCTGGGTTTTCAGGAGCACGAATTTCTGTAAATGCGAATTTGTGCAAATCCACATGAGCATATTAGTGCAATTTCCACGAAGTTACTTGTAACTCTCCAAAATACTGGTAGTACCTAGATGCATCTCCCTAGATGAAACCCTCACATTTTCTACTAGTTTAACTTTCAGCAAAGTATCCACATCTTCCGTTTTTTGGCTCAGATGTATTTCACAGGTACACTTACTACATGAAGTGTCCTTGCTAAACAAAACAAACCTCCATGTTCAAACATTTTAGCATAATCCAGTTTCCCTAGAATGACTCAGTCCAGAGCAGTGGGAAATGATGTGATACTTTGAAAAACATGGCTGGGGACCTTGGCAGTATTCCGCTCCTGCAGTTGTGACTCGCTTCTCCACTCGCGGCAAAAAAAAAAAGAGAAGAGAAGAAGAGAAAACGCACTGCTTTACCAGCAAACACAAGCAAAGTATTAAGGGGGGGAAGTGTGAGCAAGAAAACCATGGATCTAAGCAGAGATGATCAATCAACCATGGCTGTGCAGATGAGAGTTGGGAAAATACAGCTGCAAAAGTCTACTGAGACTTGTAGATCTGTCCAATGGAGCTTCTACCTGGTGATGAATAGAAAGAGAGTCTCTGGCGCTCTCTCTGCGTTTTCTGCATTGGCTATGAGTTAAGTCACATTTGCTACTGAGGGAGAAACAAAGAAAGGGACAGGAAAAAATGGGTCGCTTTCAGCTAATCCTGGAATGCAGTTCAGAGGGAAGGTAGATGAGGATCTTTGAAGAGACTTGTGAGTGATGTGTGGTGGACCAGCGAAGCTTTCTGACACCAGATTATTTGAGAATCGCAGCAACAAAAAGGCTATAGACTATACAGACTGACTTGCCTGATGGACGGGCAAATTGAGTTTATCTGATCCCTGGTGTTGTCCAGCTGTAACATGAGATTTTCAGTTAAAAGCCTAAATGGCCCACCTTCTCCAGTATATGCCCACCCAACCATTCAGATCTGGCCAAGAGCCCCTTCTGACTGTGCCTTCCCACAAGGAAGTGAGAGGGGTGGTAAGCAGCAGGGCCTTTTCGGTAGCTGCCCCTCTCCTGTGGAACAGGCACCCCGGGGAAGGTTGTCTGCTGCCAAATCTTCTCTCATTTCGGCTCCATATCTCTTCTCAGCCCATTTTAATAATTTTAATAATTGATTTTAATACTGGGGTTTTTAGACATTTAATGCATTTTTGTATTTGACTGTCCATCTCACCTGGGCATGTTTCTTCACATTGTTCTAGCCTATATTAGTATGTTAGTATTATTAAAAGGTTATTTTTTAAGGAAAGTCTTAATTGGTTGGTTGTATTCATTGATGTATGCCACCTAGTTCATTTGATCTATTTGGCAGCTTATAAATGTAAAAATAAATACATACATAAAGGCACTGGTACAACATGCCAAGGCTTAACACTGCAAGTTCTCCACATTACAAGTTTGGCTAGCTCTGACAGTTTTCCTCAACTGTAAAATTTCTCTCTCTATTCCAGATCTTTCTGCATCTCTGCTGGGCTATTTTCTACTATTGCAAAGCCATGTTGATTCTATTTCAGCAGGGCTTGTCCTTCCTCACACTCTTTCCACCAAGATAGCGGGAATAAGCATGGGAGCAGTGGACTTATCTTGGGGATAGACTTCAGCCCCACGGACAGCTCCCAAAAGTTCAGAAATGGCCCTGTGGATGTGGAAATCACCACCCTTCCATGATAAGCACCAGCTTTCCTGTACATGCATAAAGAGAGAATCAGAACTTTGATTCTGGGCTTGGAATAAATGGATCTGTTGCATCTGGATCTGAATGCCAGGCATTTGAGCTATCTGAATGAAGTCCTCTGTTCTCCATTTACCTGAGTCACAACTATGCTGAAAACATTTTGACACAATTTGGAAGGGGGGAGATGGGGGGATAAGCATTACAAGAGAGGGTTAATAGTTTATTATATTTTTTCTAAATGATTTTATCACTGTCATTAGAACATTCCTTGAACTAAGTGAGAAATCCATCAAGACGTGACAGCTCATGTGCAGACTAATGGCTGCTCAACGGTAATAATTTTTAATATGATTTTTATTTCACTTAATTTCATATGTGCTTGACAAAAGGTCCTGTGTCACTAGGGAGCTGTGCAAAATTGGGAGCATGTTGATGAGAGGCCTATTAAACCAAAGGGTATCCATTTATGTAATCTACATACATAGAAGTAGATACTTGATTTGAACAAAAACGATGAAAAATTCTCCATCATTTGCCAAGAGTTCGAGAAGACAGCTCAGGAAAACACACACACACGTGCACACCACCGCCCCCAAATGATCCTCTCAAAATGTATCCTGTTCTTGTTTTGGCCTTCAAAGGCTTTCATTTATTTTCTCTTGGGTGTTCCAGATGTTCAAGATCCATACAGTCTATCTATCTGTTGGAAGCATTTGTACCTCACCCTTCACACAGAAAAGAGTGGATAACACGGATCAGTATTAACATATTTAATACTGGTGCGCCATTCAAAGGACATGATACGAAAGGGGAAGTGACTGGGAAGGTGGAATAGCAGCCTTGGGCACCAAGGCTACCGGGGAAGATGGTGGAAGAGGTGCTATGTCCTCGTGTGAACCTCAAGGCTTTTGCCACCGGGGTCACGATAAACCAGGTATTGGTGTGTTTCTGGAAGAGGATGCTGTGCAGCTATATCAGCTCGGACTCCACAGGCCTCCCACCTTCTCCTGAGGACACTTCTGCCTTCCTGTGTCTTGGCATCTCTCCAGCCAAGCTGAGAAGACGCTTGCCTGGCTGCTCTGCCCACAGCCACAGGACTGTCCAGGGAGCCGTGGCTCTGGAAAGTTCAGATTCTTCCACTTCAAGAGATGGAACGAGAGCTCCCTTCACATGTCCACCTAACGCTCCCCGAAGAGCACATGAGAGGGCTGTCAAAATCTGCCCGCGAAAAGCACTGCCATCAACCTGTTTCCTCCCCACCACACCTTTCTCTCGCCTTCATATTCTGAGGAAGAAGGGCACCGTTGCTTGTCGGCCCACTTCAACCCGGCAAGAAATGCCGGTTTCCTAAGGGGGAGTGCGTGGTGGACGTCTTGCCATTTGTTTCCGCTTCTCCATGAGAAGCATGGCAGCTACAGGACACCGTAGCTTATGTCTGGAAGCCGGCACAATCCTCAGTAAGGTGCTCTTTGTACTCACAAAGCATGACAGGAGAGCTAGCAAGATCTGTGGCTCAGAAAAGGTTAGAGAGAGGTAAGAGTTGCGCCAACCGGAGTCCATCGGCATTTCCATTCCAGCTAACCCTGTAGCCTTGAAAAACGGGGCATGCGGCATTTCCAGGCTGCTCAACCGACATGCAACAGCAGGGAAATTCAGGCTCTGCTTGCTTAGTTTTGCCAGTTCCATCAAACTGCATTTCATTTTATTTCTATGTTATTTCTATTTATTTTATTTTATTCATTTCTATTTCTATTCATTTCATTTTATTATTTCCAGTTTATAAAATATTTCTTTTCTTTTCTTGTTAAATTATTTTTATTTTTAATTATTTTTATTTTTAAATTATTTTTATTTATTTTTCAATTATTTAATTATTTTTAATTTTTACATTATTTAATTATTTTAATTTTTAAATTTTTAATTATTTTTATTTTTTTAAATATTTTTATTTTTAAATTATGTTTATGTTTATTTTATTAGGATCCCTTCAAAGGTGCAACCTTGCAGCATCCATTGGATCTTTTTGGCATTTGTCCACATGTGTGCTGTCCACGTGTGTCCACGAGCAAACTATAAGTTATTCAGCAAAAACTCTTGTGCCTTGCCGACTGGTCAGTACATGGTATCGTTCATAAGGGTTTGCCTAAGACAACTGCTCCAGTGTGAGACAGACCCAGTGAAGGACTCTCCCAGCCATATGTTTTGGCAATGCACAATAACCTCCTCATTTGAAGGAGGAGGTTATTATAAGGATAAACTTTATGTTGCTGTTGCTGCTGCTGCCGCCATTTTCTTTCTGAACTGCCCCATCACCCAAGCTCTCTGGGCAGTTTACTCTTTACCATTGTGTATGTCCTCTTAAATTCTCCTCCTGCTCACTTTAAATCAATGTATGGTCATCACAAATGGCTTCTCAGATCAAAACCTGCCATTACAACATGGTAAGAAGAATGCCCAGCTCCCATTCAAGGCCTTCCAACATTTGAATGGGCGCTTTGTAGACCCACCTGTGAACAGACACTTGCTTGAGTATCTGGACTGCTGAGGATTAAGCATATTTCTTAGAAAACTGCATTTACAGACACACGCATCATAGGCATGTCTGAACCTGATGCATTTAAATGTTTGCAGCTGCATCTTGTCCCCTTTACGGCTCAGCCAGGCTGAAATTTTACAATGAGAGCAATGCAGAAAGTCCTTTCACTGCTTGCGTCCTCCCTAAATCTGTCATTCTGATGTTCAAGAGGACGAGGTTCAAGACACCACATGTAGTCCCGGTTGTGCCACACTTGAAGAGGCACATTTCAACAAAGCCCACCAGAGTGTATTTATTTATTTGTTTTATTTAAGGCATTCACATACCATTCAATTAGCACGACACTCTCAGAATGGTGCACAGAATACAATTTTTAAAATATGCCCAGTAACGATCAATTTAAAAACAGATTTAAGACAGACTTTCCTGTCATAAAACATCCACATAATAAAATTCAACAGGCATGTAAGCAAACAATGAGCAGCTATTCCCCCTGGGCCAAAGACATGGAAAAGCCAATATAAAACCAGATAACATGATCGACAATTAAAATGGTGAGAAAATAAGAATGTTTTGACCTGGCCCTGAAACATCTATTAAGCGGCTTAGGTCCAGACTACCTGCAGGATCGCCTCCTTCCCTATATGCCCTCATGCCCCTTAAGATCAGTGGGGGAGGCCTTGCTCTAGGAACCCTCTCTGAAGGAAGTACGGAGGGTGTCTACCTGGAGGAGGGCCTTCTCTGCAGTGGTGCCCAGACTACTTCCAGTGCCAGGTAAAGACCTTTTTATTCAACCTTCATTTTAATAACCAAGGCTTTTAGATGTTTTAAGATCTTTTTTCTTTTTCCCCTCTCCACAGTCGCATTTTCTAGTCTTTTCCTCCCATTTCTTTTCTAAGTTCATGATGTGTTGTTTTATATTGTTTTAATAACTGAGGCCTTATATTGTAATTTTATATTGTGTAAGCCATCCTGAGCGCTTGGCAGAAGGACGGGATATAGATGCTTGTAATAAATGAATAAATGAATAAATAAATAAATAAATATTACATTGGTGCCAGGTGTGGTGCCAAGGGAGCAAATTCGACAGGCAGGGCACCACAACCAAGAAGGCCCTTTTCCTTCTACCCAAGCCATGGCAGTAGCAAGACGGTGGCGTGGAAGATGTCAGTTCCAGCTCGCTCCCTGTCTCTCCACTTGTCTGTAATTTCCAAGGGTGAAAACCAGGGTCCAGCACAAAAGCAGCTGGTAGCCCTGAGGAGATCACTGAGGAAGCAGCCCATGAAAGATGATTTCTCCAGCCCCCAGAAATATCTGGGAACCAGCACTGTTTTGGTTGCTTTTCTGCCAGAGAGGGACTAACTCCAACAGATCTTAGCCCTCGCTCCTGCCCACAAGAGCCCACGGCATCCCCATCACCCCTGCGACCATCTTCCCACTTTTCAAGGAACTGATGAAACTTTTCCTGATGAGTGGGCTGCTGAGGAGAGAAAGCAGAGCGCCTGGATTTTACACAAGATGACACGGTTTACAGGAAGCAATATCACCCATTGCTTAATGCAATTGAGAATGCCAGAGGTGCAAGGATGGAATGGTAATTCTATTGCGACTGAACTTGAAGATCGCTGTCAAATATGAGTGTGAATGTGGCAGTTACTTTAGGCCTGTTTGTAATCTTTCGAGGCGTTTTGTCAAGAAGGCCCCTGTGATATTAGTAAGAGTGCAGAAAGGCACGCCGCCCGTGTCATGCGCAATTAATGTCCCCAGGTAGCAACTCCATTAGTCTTATGAACTGAGTTCACAAATGCGAATACTAATGGGGACTTGCCTGTGAGGCATGTGCACTGAGCTCCCAGCGTGCTGATTGCGCAGCCCCGACGCTCAGTGCCCAAGTTTACCAAGCAAAGCAAATAAATATATATTTTATATTCATGGCTTCATTGCAGAAGCAGTGGGCTTGAATTTTCCAAAAGGCCCAGTACATGTAATGCCTGGAGT
Source organism: Varanus komodoensis (assembly GCF_004798865.1). Lineage (NCBI taxonomy): Eukaryota > Metazoa > Chordata > Lepidosauria > Squamata > Varanidae > Varanus > Varanus komodoensis. The sequence goes on along the minus strand of NW_025335873.1, from coordinate 2,646,757 downwards.
CAATGCGATTGTCCAGTTTTGGGCACCAAGATTTAAGAAAGATGCAGGAAAATTAGAAAGAAGGCAACAGAAATGATCCAGGGTTTGGAAACACTGCCCTGTGAGGAGAGACTGAGAGAACTGGGCATGTTCAGCCTTGAGAAGAGAAGACTGAGGGGGGACAAGGTATTCCTCTAGAAGTATCTCAAAGGTTGTCACAAAGGGGAAGGTCAAAATCTCTTCTGGCTGATGCCAGAGTGCAGGGCATGGAAGAATCCATTTAAGTTGCGACAACCCAGATTCAGACTGGACTTCAGGAAAAGCTTCCTCACTGTCAGAGCAACACAACAGTGGGACCAGCTGCCTGGAGAGGCAGTGGGCTCTCCCACACTGGAGACATTCACAAAGAAACTAGACAGCCATCTGAATGGGATGGTATAACGTGGTGTCCTGCGACAGCAGGGGGCTGGCCCCGATGGCCTTCATGGCTTCCTCCAACTCTACTATTCTATGATTCTATGAATGTTGTTCCCCTTGCTGAAAAGAAAAGAAAAGAAAAGGATCAGAATTCTCATTAGGCAGATCTTGATACTGTAGTTGGACCAGAAGGATGCCTAATTTTTGCATCTCTTTTTGATGCTTTGTTTTCTTCCAGGACTGGTGCAAAAAGAGCTAGATGATTCTGTTTATCCTAGAAAGGTTCCCCTCTCTCTGAGGAGGCTTTCTTTGCCCTCTGTCATAATATCTTGACCTTGAGTCTCATGATGTCATTACATTCATCTCTGGGAACCCTGATAGGCTAGGATCAGCCAGGTGAGCTGCGCTGAAACAACCAGTTCCTTGTATAGTCAGTCTGTCACCACTGAATCTGGCAGGTTAGATTTCTTTTTTGTGTTATTGCGATCGCTATATGAACCCTAATTGGCTGCGGTCACTCGGGGAAGGAGATGCATTCTATGGATTCGGCATACTCAGAAAAACAGATGACTCACTCCAGGATCTGCAGTTTGGATTCACAGAAATCAAAACTCGCCCAATGCTCTGTGAATTTCTGAATCAGGCTGCTCTCTTAGCCTGATTTAAGGGGCACAGAGTCTCACTGAATTCAGTGAGGCTTACTTCTGAGTAAGCATGCTGGAGATTGTAGGGTTAACCATTCTGTTTCTAGCATAATTTGTTGTGTGTAAGAGCAATACTGCCCAAATGCCAGAGGCAGGTGGGGAAAGACACCCCTTACCCCTAAGGTTGCTTTAAAGTTTTATTTTTATTTTTAATGTTTAAAGAGCACGTTGCAAGGAGAACGCTTTTTCTCCAGCACAAGCTACGGCTCTCCGTCCATGCGCCTGTGCTTTTGTGCATGAGTCCTCATGTGTGAGGGAGGACTGGGAAAATTCCTAAGCATATAAGAGCACCTCTGCCTGAGATGCATCGAGAAGGAACATAAACCAAAATGACTCTTGCAGAACCCAAAGGAAAAGAACTGTTTGGTGGAGAAATATAGCTGTGGGTAAAATTACATGTTCTCAAAGCCCCAAGGCTGAGAGAAATAAAAAGCATTTTAAATGGAGTGTAGGATTCATATTCCTCAGTCACTACCAATAAATAAATCTTTAGCAATTTTTTCCCCCTTGTAAACACGGGTAGCATTTGGCTTTCCATTGTCCCTGCATTGCATATTCCAGTCACGAAGAATTAAGGTTGTCCTTGTTGCATGGAAAGGTTTGGAGGGGGACATTCCTCCCTGGGTAGCTTTCCCAAGCTCCCCAGGTTTCTCACCAGTGCCAAGTGCTCTTATTCTTGAGTTGACCATTTTTGCATCTGAAAATGTCCTCCACACACAAAGAATATATTTTCCCCTAATATATGGTACAGCCCTGCATTTCATGCTTCCATTAGCAGAAATCTTGGAAAGAATCTATTCCACCAGGGCTTCTTAAATCGAGCTGAACCCAAACGCTCACGGTTTTTGCTATCCATTCTCGGCAATGCAAAAGGTACCTTTTGTTGTTGTGTTGTAGTTGACATTGTGAGATCAGAAGGGGTTCTTCTTTGCCCAAAAGGGATGGTGAATTTGCTTTGCTGATGTGTGCGCACACATACACACGCACACACACACACAGAGAGAAAGAGAGAATGAGAGAGAGAGAGAGAGAGAGAGAGAGAGACTGGAACATCAGGAACAAAAAGAGACACTCATGTTCTTCAAAATAGGAGCATTGAAAAATATGAAAGAAAAAGTAACCAACTGGCAGAAACAAAAGCAAAAGAAGAAAAATCACAGAACTGCAAAAACTGGATGCAGAAAGCGGCAACCATGGGGAAAATGAAATCATTCCAGCAAAAGCTTTATCAGATTGTCAAAGTGCCTACAAAACATGAGACTGGATGCTGTCCTGAGGAAAGAGGTTCCAAAGATCCAAAGATTAGGCAATGCAAGTGTGTCTAATCCCTGACCGTCTCCAAGGATCTGACTAGGTGCAGAGATAACAACAGCATTAGCAAGGGTTAGAAAAGGGTGAATATTCCCACAACTGCATCTTCCCATTTTCAAGGAACAGAGCTGCAGATTGGCATGCATAGATCTAAACAGTACAGCTACTTCCAAAATTACTTCTACCATGACAGGGACTAGAAACTTCAGATATTCTCTAAAATAAAGCCTCTCAGACCCCTGGATTCCTATGTGTATTTCAGTCTGCCTAGCAAGGTTCAAATTGGATGCAGTTCAAGGAGGGAGGCTGGGCTTGTCCTCCTGAGATGACCATCCCACTTGGAAGTCTGTGACCGTCTTTTCACATTTCCCAGCTTCGTAACAAGACATGATCCTAGGCACCTGAAGGACAGAGAACTCCCCACAGTTCCCCCAGTTTCATCCCTGCCATGCTGGGCCATTTATTTTTTGCTAATTAAAACAGTAAGATTTTCCTCTTTATTATTTACTGTTTGCCAAGTTCATTATTTGCTCACCCATAAATCAACATCGCGAGCTCAAGGCAAAGGTTTCGGCACTGCATTTTCAAGACTTCAATTAGCGGGGTGCTCAGCAATGCCTCAGCCGGCCTGCCGTTCGCCGGCGGGGCCCCAAAAGGGATGCTTTGGTGCAGAATCCTCAGCCTCCTTAAATCCTTACTATGTCTCCGATCCTTTGTCTCGTGTCTCCCCAAAGTGCCATAATCGGCGCATCACACCCCTTGGAGGCAGGCCATTATCAGTGGGTAGCTAGCTAATTTTAGACCCTGCACATAATGTTCTCATTGGGACCCTGTTTAGAAAGCCAGAGCTATTAAACCGGCATGTTGGAGAAATCCACAACGGATGGCTATGAATCCAACCTGGACTGGTTTTTTCCTAGGTATGCAGCTTTGGCAGACCTCTGTTTGCTTTGTGTTTTTAGGGTGTGGGGAGAATTTGCACATGTGTGCATCTGCTCACATCTACTGCACTCTCGTGTGTTTGGCTCCACGCACATTTCAAACAGGAGCTATGTCCCCACCCATCTGCAAAAGAGAAAAATCTGATTCCACGAGGGATGCCCGACAGTCTGCAAAACACAGAAAGAATTGGACAAAATGGCATATACCTACAGCCAGATATTCATCTGCTCCTCACATGCATCTACCACGGAGTATTTCCAACTGCTTCTATGTACCTGATATGTTAGAATGGGGGCATCGTCTGTGTATTATGTTTTATTTTATTTTATGTAAGCTGTCCCGAGGCTATGCGATGGAATGGATACAAATACTCTTTTATTTTATTTTATTTTATTTTATTTTATTTTATTTTATTTTATTATTTTATTTTAATCTGCTTGCCTTCTGGAAGAAATGCTCTGGCCAGGTGTACTTTTGCATTTTAACCTCCCTTGGCTCATAGCTTGACTACAGGAACACGTTTCTGCTTTCCTCGTCACCTGCTCTTCTCTGGCTGGTGACTGGGTCCATGGGCTCAGTTTCAGAGACCAAAGCTTTGGCCACAAGCCACTAGCCATGGCCTTTTCCAGTATGGAGGCCTGGGACTCTGCCAGAACTGTGATCTGCTGTGGTTTCCAGGCTGAACATTGGGGTGGCAAATGTGCCTAAACATCACAGAACACTGGCATCACGGTCCATGGGGAAGACGGATTCTGTGGGAAACCTTCAGTCTTTCAGTTGCTCCAGTCATGACAGATATACCCAACCTCAGAGCCTGCAAGGATCAGCAGCCGTCACGTGAAGAGTCTCAATGCAGGATTTCCGGGCAGTTTTATTTTATTCCTCTTTTATTGAGCCATCCCGTTTTGAGCCAGGCTTTGAGAACTTGAGATTGGCCCACAATTTTAGAACCTAGCAAGGTGAGAAATCTTAGCAAACTGAAGTCTGGAAAACACTGTCTTCCCAGTGCACAGATTCCAAGTGCACCTTGTGTTTATCTCCATCACTGAGGTGGCCCAGATGGCAACGAGGAATTGTCCCAAATCAGGTTCTCCTCCCTTCTGCAGGGGTAGGTTGCAATCAGGAAGTAGTTGAGCACAATGCGCTACAGCTGATACAGAAAATCCATGGAATTTGCCAAGAATCCTACCTAGTCTTTAACTATTGTATTAACCATCTGTCGTGTCTGCCATTTATGGATCAGATAGCATTTTCCTCTTGAGATATTTGATTTTATTACCTTCTAGGGAGAGAGCCAAACAAGTGTTCATATTGATTTTCACATTAAATATATTAGTAATAAAACAACATCTCTGTAAACCAATTGGAAAATCAATATTAATTGGTACCAAAATATCACAGGGGGTTGAATTACAATTAAATGGTGTGACTTTGGAGGTTTGCTGATAACCCCCATGTGGTGTGACATGGTCACACACCACTTCTGAGAAAGAAGGTAGGGATCCTGGTGAGTAGAATCTCTCTCCTGGAAACAAGAGAGCGAGGAAGACAATGTTGGGAAGACAATGATCGAAATTTATTCACCGGGCACAGTTTGGTTATGATGGTGGCCGTTTTTATAATATACACAAGACTCACTTGTGTTTGCTGAGGGCGAACAGAGGTCCTTTGATGGAAGAAAACTGATGGAAGAAATCAAAGGGTCTCTCAAAAAATGCCCATACAATGGAGCACTCTCAAAAGCCAAACAAGCTGTGGAGATCTCTCAAAAGCTACCTCCATGAAGGAGCACTCCCAAAAGTCACCTGTGCGAAGGAGATCCCTTGAAAGCTACTCATGGGATGGAGATCTTTCGAAAGCCACCCATGCTGTGGAGATCTCCGAAAAGCTAGTGATGCCAAAAGACCACTCTCCAAAGCCACTGATGTGAAGATGCTCCACCAAAAGCCACCCAAGTGGTGGAGGTAACGCAAAGGTTGCTCCGGCGATGGAGCTCCCTCAAAAGCCACCCACACTCTGTTGTCTCACCATTGAGTGTGGGTTCAGCCAAGTCCTGCTGGTGGTTCTGCTGGACATTTGATGCCCCCGGGAGATTATCCCTGTCATTTGCATGCAACTTCATAACTCTCTGTCGGTCCCCTGTATCACCACCATCAAAAGCCAGCCACGATGCTGCAGTTTGATGCATCCACAAAAAAGGGGAAATGAGATCCTGGGTGGGGTGGTTTCCGAGTCCTGAGAAGGAATCATTGCGCTGCAGTCCACATTGGTCTGATTTGGAGTTGCACTTGGTCCAGTCGCAGACATTTTTAAAAGGACGCAGACACACTGGCACTGGTCCAGAGGGTCACGAAGATGCTGAGGGGTGTGGAAAACAAGCCTGTGGAAGAGTGTTGCTTGAGGATGTGCATCGGCGTTTCACTCTCTGACGGGCTGCCTCACAGGAGGAAGTGAGCACCAGTGGATGGGCTAAAAAGTGGAGACATCGATTTTGGTTCAACAGTCTGTATTTCCTGTATCAAGTGGGGAGTCAGCCATCCAGGCTAATGAAACCCCCAGCTACGAATGGATACTCTTTGGCAAATCGGAGTGGCATTTCCCTTCGGTTTCACCCAATGTGCTGTATTTTTTCCTGCTTTCTCTCATTTAAACATGCGGAGCTTCACCGCACACTGTCAGCCCCCAGACTGGCACATCCATCTGTTGGACTGTAAGCAAACCAGTCCTCCTGACCCATGGGACAGTCCTCAGACCTGGAAGTTAAGACCCAAGGCTAGGGATAAACAAGAATCCACAGAGCTGCCGAGCTAAAGCACTTCTACACATGAGTCTCTTGGCTGATGGGGCTGTTGCAGAGGTGGGAAGAGGTAAGAGAATCAATCCCAACAGCAAAACCCAAAAGAGTTCTCAAGTGCTCTGGTCTATGAATAACTATTCTTTTTGCTACATGAATAAATACTTCCCTGTCCTGATAGTAATTTATACTCCCTGCTTCAGAGGAGTGGACAACAAATTTTTCCATGGACCTGTCTTCTGCTCTCTTTCCATGTAGGAGGTCTCTGGAGAGAGATAATGAAAAGTGCCTGGTTTGCTCCTAGGGGCAATTTATGGGCTGCTTCAAGATCTGTTGTCACCCCAGGCATTCAGAAAGTAAAGCTAAAGGACAGACAGGCTGCGACCTTGTTTGGGTAGGTCATCCAGGGCTGGGCAGACTCCAGTTGCAGAATCATAGAATCATAGAATAGTAGAACTGGAAGGGGCCCGAAGGCCATCAAGTCCAACCCCCTGCTGGTGCAGGACACCAATTCACACCATCTCACTAGGATGACAGTCCAGACGCTTTTTGGATGCCTCCAGTGAGGGAGAGCCCACAACTTCCCCAGGAATAGGCTCCTTTGTCATACTGCTCTGATGTGTGTTCTGGTGTCTAATCTAAATCTGGTTCCTTTAATCTTAAGTCCATTATTCCATGTCCTGCACTCTGGAGTGACTGAGAAGAGATCTTGTCCTTCCTCTTTGTGACAGCCTTTCAGGTACTTGCACAGTGCTATCACACCTCTCCTCAGTCTTCTCAGTATCATTCTTGCTGCCCTCCTCTGTACCCTTTATACCTTTTCTGCATCTTTTGAAAACTTGAGTGCCCAGAACTGGACAGAGGACTCCAGGTGAGGTCTGACTAGTGCTGAGTATAATGGAACTAGTACTTCACATCTTCTCGGTCTTCTCCTTTTGACGGTGACAGGAAGGGAGCATGCTTCAGGGACCAGAGACATGCATTGCAGAGCAAAGTCCTGGGTTCAGTCTCAAACATCTTGTGATAGAGCTGAAGGGACTCCAACTTGAAACCCTGGAGAGGTGGACCGAGATGGACCAAAGGTCTAACTCAATATAAAGTAGTTCCTCATATTAATTGTTCATTTGTTTATAGCCAGTTGCAAAAGGAGGAATTCTGAGTCAAGACCAAGGCGCTTTGGAGCACATTCTGAACCTTGGAATTTGTTTTCCAAACCAGACTCAAACTTTCATCCAAAAGGCCTCTTCCAATTCCCGCAATCTTTCTTCATTTCCAGAGCCTGATTTTAGGTGGGGAAATTGTTGTGCTGTAGCTATTGTTAAGCAACCAGAGTCCTCAATAGGGGTGGCCAAGAATTCTGTTTGGTTTCTTTTGTGAGAAATTACCAACAACTATCAATTAATTAATAAATGGGATGGTAAAGATTTTAATCATTTGAAAGTAGGAAAAAAAGGGAAGCATAGATTCATTCATCCAGGCCATGGGCTTTGAGGGCTCTTAAAACTCATACCTCAAATTGCCATGATTTCAAACATGTTCCTTGTTGAAGAAATTCACAAGGGACTCAAAAAAGCCCAAATTTCTAAGCTGTTAACCTGTGGATTTCTGAACAGACTGCCTTTTCCAAGTCACATAGATTCTGCCGGCTGGGTTTTTGACTTTCTGATACTTTATGCAAACCTAGTCAAATCGAACTACAGAATGTTAAAAACCCCCTCATGTTTCCCCCTTGGCAAAAGCATGAAAATGCACGTTTTTCAGATGTGTGTGTTTGGGAGGGGGTGTGTGCATGAGCATGAGCAAACTTGTGCAATTCCAAATTTGTGCAAATGCATACAGATGCATTTGCATGAAATCCAATGTCACCTGTGAGCTGACCGTAGTAGAAAAGAGAAGCAGCTGACAATCCACAACAGATTTTATTTATTTATTTAAAACTTTTTTATACTGTCTGTTTACAGACATCTTGGGATGGTTTACAACAAATTAATAAATTAGAATAAAATAGAAATACAAGTAGCAGTTGCACAGCATCCAATGTAAATATAAAACCACCAATTTAAAAAGGTTAGCAATTAAAATATTGGGAGACTAAAACAGTTTTCACCTGACACCGAAAGGAAGAAGCGTTGGCGCCAAGCGAACCTCTCTGGGGAGCGTGTTCCACAGTCGGGGCGCCACCACAGAGAAGGCCCTCCTCTGAGTAGTCACCCTCCTGATCTCTTTCAAGAACAGCTCCCAGAGGAGGGCCTCTGTCTCGGATATCAAGGGACGGGAGGGCACGTAGGGGAGAATGCAGAATGCGCTTCTTCAGGTATCCAAGACCCAAGCCATTTAGGGCTTTTTAGGTCATCACCAGCACCCTAAATGGGCCCAGACTTCAACTGGCAGCCAGTGTACCCAGTAATGGACCAGTGTTATATGTGAAAACCGGCCGGCCCCTGTTAGCATCCTGGCAGCTCTATTCTGGACCAACTGAAGTATCCGGACCATCTTCAAGGGCAGCCCCACATAGAGAGCGTAGCAATAATCCAGTCGGGAAGTTACCATAGGATGGGTCGCTGTTGGAAGGCATCGCTCATCCAGGTAAGGGCGCAGTTGGTAGACGAGCTGAAGCTGGAGAAAGGCACTCTTCGCCACCGCTGCCGCCTGGGATTCCAGGGACAGCTCCGGATCGAGGCGCACTCCCAAACTGCACATCGTTTAATGGGATTAAACAACCCACCATGCCCTGAGCCAATCCGCAGGGTGTTTGGGTCACGTGTCACAGCTGCAACGTGCCCTGTTCCACTTGCAGGAAAGATTTCCTGCCACATCCCCTCGCCATGCGAAAGATTACCCTGCAGCCATGACAAATCTCTTACAAGCAGGCCACCGTCTGCAACCGATTCCCGGAAATGATCCAGCAAACGGCCTTGAATAATTAATAGAAAGGGGTGGTGGGAAGGGGAACTAGAAACAATCCAGTCTGTTCCCCAAGAAGAAAACTCTCCAGAAGACAAATAAATAATTTACTCCGCATTCTTCACCCAGATTTCTGTGTAAGAATCTTTAAAAAAACCCTCCTCCTTTCCTCTTACCATCACCTCCATCCATTCCTCTTCTCTTGCCTTCTCCAAACACTCTTCCCCTTTTCATTTCCGAGGAGCGACTCTGCCTTGAAATTTTTCAAATGTTTAATTCAGTGATGTTATATTTTATTTACTTTTTTTGCTCCGGGGCTTGCTGAAAAAAGTGTCATTAATGATTTGCGGCTTTGATAAATAATTACAAGGGGCCATTGTGCTTTAAAGCATATTCTGGGAGAAGTGCATTCATAAATAAAATGTATTTTTAAAAAAATCTTTCCCTGGCTTCTAATGCAGTGACAGCATCTGTCTAGCAGGAAGTGTAGAGAGAGAAAAGGAGACATTAGGACACAAATAAAAATCTTTGGACAGGACATGAAGTTGTTTTTATTTTGGGGGGCAATTCTATGGCCTTGCAGCATCTTTTGTCAGGGAAATTTGGGATGCCAGTTCTGAGGTCCTAAGATTTCAGAGTGGGGACTTGGAAGGCTGAGACCCCAGTCCAATCCCTGTGCAGCTCATACAGAAAGAATTGCACTGGCCAGTTCAACCCAAGTTCACAACTAGGTTTTGGTGGGGAGGGAAATGGGGCATTTCAAGATCCAGGGCGAAGCCGCTGGGGCTGCAGGCGTTCACTGATTTTTATCCGTGTCTAAGACTCGGTTTCACCTTGGCATGAAATCTAGATGGGCAGAATTATCCATTTGCTGATTTTCTATACCACCTAATAGCCAAGACTCTCTGGGCACTTTCCAACTGCATGTTAAAAATACACTATAAAATACATCATATTAAGACATCATTAAAAAGCTTACCATACGAAATGTAAAACCAGATTTAAAGCAGATACAAAAATATATAATAACGTAAAGAAAATCTTAGCACCTGTTTAGTGACAGACCAGTCCCAGTAAACTAATTGAAAGTCTGCAGGAGAGGGCAGTATTTACCTGGTTCCGAAAAGATGGTAAGATTGGTACCAGGCAGTACTCTGTAGGAAGCTTGTTCCAGAACAGGGGAGCTGCCACCAAAAAGGCCCTGCTTGTTGCCTCTCCCTCGGAGGTGGCATTCGGAGGCAGCCTGCAGATCTTGATCTCAGTGCCTGGACAGATACTGGTCAGAAGAGACATTCTGCCAGGCATCAAGCTCCCGAGCTCTGTATGGGCTGTATAGGTTAAAGTCAGCAGGTTTGGGGTTATAGATTAGAAATTAGCCCTCTAAAGACAATACCTGGGAAGAGGTGTGCTCCCGTTCTAGCACAGAATGCTGTAGGAGTCACCTCTCACCACGCATGGGATGCATGTAGTCCACTGAGTTTGAAGACCGCATGCCTCAGTCATGGAGACGACAGGCCTGTGTCCATTTCCTTTCTTTCTTACCTTAGGAAATGGTGTGCAGCCACTCAATACAATCAAATGCAGCTCTTGACGGAACCGGCAACACACGGTTCTTGCCAACTGGCGTCAGGGCCAGATTTCCTGCAACACAACTTAACACTACTCCTTCAGACACCAGGCGCAAGGGGACGATGCCAACCAAATTGGCTTGGCCATCCGCTCAACCCCCAGAACAAACCACAGGGCAGATCTCTTGTCAGGCCAGTGATGCTCACGTGTGCAGCCGAAGTTGAATTGATGTCCATTTGTTCTTTGTGGGGAAAATTCACAGCAGTGATGGATGTGAATGTAGGTGATGGCGATCAGAGCCGTGTGTGCAAATTTATCTTCTAACGTGGCAGAGAAACGGTGCAATGAAGACATGAAACGGGCTGTGGATGTCATGCAAGGGAGGTCTCCACAATTTGGGTGCATGGACAGAGGGTTACCAGAGAGTTTCTTCCCTGGAGACACCACTCTTGGACACCGTGAGCACGGCGAAACCTTGGATTGCCACCGTCAACGTAGTGAGGGAATCCAGCTTGGATGACTTGGCTCCAAAAGGGATGAGGGAGAATCACAAAGGATAAGGCCATCAGTGACTACTGGTCATTGTAGCTGCACACATGTTGGGACAATACTCTTGGAAGAATACCCAAGGGATACCCGAGCGGCTGGGGAACATGGGTTGGGAAAACGCTGCGGCGCTCCTTTGTGCCTCGTGGGTGGCCATGCTCTGGCCAGTGCGCTGGGCTAGATCAACTTTGCTCTGATCTGGGATCATTCTTCTTGTTCTCAAGACTGTCAATATCTATGGAACGCGCTCCCCAGAGAGGTCCGCCTGGTGCCGTCGTTATTTGTTTTTCGGTGCCAGGCTAAGACCTTTTATTTAAACAATATTTTAACAACGTTTAATATTATCTATAGGTTTTAATTTCCAGCCAGAATGAATCGGAGTTTTTAATTTGTGTAATTTATTTTTTTTTTGTATTTGTACTGGACACTATGTTGTCTATTTATGTTTATTTATGTAAGCCATCCTGAGGCGTTAAGCGATGGGACGGCATATAAAAACTCCAAATAAATAAATAGGTCACAGCCCATGTTCAGGTGTGTTTCTGGTCCTCCAAGTGGGATATTGATACTTTCTTCCCGAGTTTTCCACTTGTGAAAGGCAGAGTTTGAAGGGAGAGGCAGAAAGTCATTCAGCATCTCCCACGCCTATTTGCTTATGTATTTAATGGATTTATGTACCCATGACCATTATTAAAAATACCTCCAAGCACTTATTGGCAGCGACATCTCTTCCCTGCCTCCTCGCATGTGTTCCCTAGATCCTTTCCATAAGTGAATCTGGAAGGCAAAGCTGGTGAAAAGTTTGCCGAAATTGTCCTTCAAGGGCTGATGGGAAATGCCGGGCGCTGCCTTCTGTGTTGCTTCCTTGTTGTAAATAATGCAGAAAATGAGTCGTTTTTAAAGACTGTCCGGTGGGATTTGGAAGCCTTGTTTTAATTATATGAAAACAGCATGGGTGCTTAGGCAGATGTTTGTGCTAATTGTTTTGGAAGCAGACCCTCTGAGCTCTGAGAAGCTCACTCATTTTGACTGCCCCCCCCCCCCGTTCCTGTCTTCCTTGACTCACTTCCGAACACATGTAGGGTTGTTTGGTCTGGGCATCAGCGAGAAGCAATATGCAGTGTGCAAGGGCCAATTTTCCCTGCACAAATGAATATCATCACATAGATGAGTGAAAATAGAAAGCACACATAGGAAAAACACCAGGATGGAGTTCAAACTGAGCCTCAATCCAGGTAAGATGGAAGTCCTGTTGGTGGGTGGTGCAGGTCTCCAGATAGGTGATTTTGACCCAGTCCTGGACGGGGTAGCACGTCCTCTAACGGACAGGGCCCGCAGCTTGGGGGTACTCCTTGACCCAGAGCTGTCACTGGAATTCCAGGTGGCAGCAAGGAGTGCTTTCCTGCACCTTCAACTGATCCATCAGCTGCGTCCTACCTGGATCAGCACTGCCTAGCAACACTGACACACGCACTGGTAACTTCCCGCTTGGATTACTGCAACGCGCTCTACGTGGGGCTGCCCTTGAAAACGGTCTGGATACTTCAGCTGGTACAGAACAGAGCTGCCAGGCTGCTGATGGGGACCGGCTGTTACTCTCACATAATGCCGGTCCTCTGTCAGCTCCACTGGCTCCCAGTTGGAGTCCGGGCCCAATTCAAGGTGCTGGTTTTGACCTATAAAGCCCTGAATGGCTTGGGACCAGGATACCTGAAGGAGTGCCTCTTCCCGTACATGCCCTCACGCCCCTTAAGGTCTGCAGGAGAGGCTCTGCTCTGGGAGCCCTCTTTCAAGGAGATAAAAAGAACAACTACCCGGAGCAGGGCCTTCTCTGCAGTGGTGCCCAGGTTATGGAATGCTCTCCCTGGACAGGTGCGCCTGGTGCCGAGTCCATATTCTTTTCAGCACCAGGTTAAAACCTTTTTATTTATTGGCTATTTTAAAAATTAATTTTAACATTAACAGTCGCTTTTTTGTTTTTGTTTTGGTTTTTATATAATTTTGCTGTTGCTGTTTTATTGTTTTAATTCTATGTTGTAAGCCGTCCCGAGATGCAGAGGCATGAGGGGGCGGCATATAAAAGTTTTAAATAAAAAAATAAATGACAAAATAAATAAAACAATTCAATGTACCTCACAGACACCCATTCAGTATTTTAATGCACACCCATTAAGTATCACTGCTCCTTCTGTTTGCTTACGTCCTTTGGGAGTTCATTCTCTCGGTCACACCAGAGTCTCCAAAGAAGAGAATTGTTATATCACTATTATGAAGCCTATGTAATACCTTGGTCATGGTAATCTAAGTTAATTCTGCACCGAGTGTGATTTAATTGCATTTGCAACACGCATTTTGCATAAAGTATTGTATTTTCAGGCAAGGGACGCAGAAACTTCAGGAAACTTTGTTGCGGACCCATTCTCTTTCCAGGGAGATTGTTAAGGGGTGTCCAGCTGTTGGCCACACACTTCTCAAGCCCCTCCCCACAATTTTAAGAGCTAGAAAGTTCCCATTGTTGCTTAAAATGAAAGAGGAGGCTGATAGGAACATGGGAACATAGAAACCGAGCGAGTCAGAAGGGGCCTCCCAGGCCATCCAGTCTGACCCCCGGCTGTGCTCATGACATGCCTACCATTGCTCCTAGAAAGGTGAGATTTGCACCCCATAGCCATGGTAGCTGAGCACCCAACACTTGCCTCCAAGACCGTGTTAAGTTTACTCTCCTGGATCTGACCAAAGGTCCATCTACTCCAACACCCTGTGTTCCTCAGAGGCCTCCAAGAAGCTTGTAAGGAGGGGATGAAGGCAAGCCCTTATTGTTGCGGCATCCCATCAGGTCGTCTCTAACTAAGGGCAACCCTACGAAGGAGGCTTCACCCATCGCATTCTCGGCCTTCCCCTTCTTCAGCCTTCATCTCTCCTTAGCATGATTGTCTTCTCCAATGAGTACTGACCTCTCATGATGTCAGACTAGGGACAAATGCCAAGTTCGGCACCTAGGAAAAAAGAAACCAAACGCATCACTGCAAGATGGGGCATTCTTGGATCCTGCGGGTGAGAAGGATCCTGGAATGGCTGCAGATCACAAGCCGAATATGTGCCAACAGTGTGATGTGGCTGCAAAAAGGGCAGGTGCTATTTTAGGCTGCATGTCTCACTTCCAAATTGCATGAAGTACCCGTTCCCATTTACTCAGATCTGGTTAGGCCTCATCTGGAGAAGTGTGTCCCACTCTGGCCACTGTAGTTTAAGAAAGATGCAGACTAGCTGGAAAGAGTGGAGAGGAAAGCAAGAAGGACGATCCAGGGACTGGAAACAAAACACTACAAGGAGAGATTGAAAGAACTGGGCATCTTTAGCCTCCAGGAGAGAAGACTGAAGGGAGATAGGTAGCACTCTGCAAGTAATCGAAAGGCTGTCACAAAGCAGAAGGCCAGGATCTCTCCCTGAACACACCAGAGTGCAGGACACAAAATAATGGGCTGAAGTTACAGGAAGCCAGATTCCTGCTGAACATCAGGAAAAATTCCCTGATTAGCAGACCAGTACGGCAATGGAACCAATTACCAAGGGAGGTTTGGTCTCTCCCTCACTAGCGGCATTCAAGACGCAACTGGCCAGCCATCGGAGAGGGATGGTGTACCTGAGAGTCCTGCACGGAGCAGGGGGTTGGACCTGATGGCCTTCTGGCCCCTTCCAACTCTACTGTTCTATGAGTCTATTATTCTATGTGTCCAAAGTACAACAGCTTCAGTTTGGTCATGTTTGCTTGGGCACATTCTGGCTTGACTCAATCCTGAACCCACTAGCTCATCTTTCTGTCAGCCCTATTCTCCTCCCAAGCAGCTGGTATTCAGCAGCATAAGCACTGCCTGGCAGAACTTCCTTCTGTCTGCCCAGAATTCCCATTGATAAATCCCTGCATTTTTATGTAGCATACCTTGGCCTTCCTCAGTCTCCTGACCTCCAAATGTATTGGACTTCAAATCCCAACAGCCCCAGTCAGAGCAGCTAAAGGAGATGTTGTCCCAAACATCTGGATGGTACCAAGCTAGGAACCGTTGGTATATGTTCTATACATAGACCCTAATATTCTAGGGGAAAGTAGACCTCTTGCTTGCCTGAACTGACAGTCCAGGATGGAACTCTGACACTCCAGCCCTCAGGAGTTAGGTTAGGGCTTTTAGTGTTTATTTCTATTCATTAAATCCATTTCTATAACACTTCTCATGCCTAAGGGGAAAAGGTCTCCAAGGACACAATCGAATGAATGTTTAGACAGACAAATGCCATAGAACCGGCATAGCTTGCCGGGACATGCAAAGAATCAGAGGACCATTTTCTGTCCAAGCCATGCTTCGATTGCACCGTACAAAGTAGACAAAACCAAACACTGGGAAACCTATGCAAAGCTCAGTTAAACTGTTTTGAGGAGTTCAGTTTAGAATGAACAACAGAGCACATACAGGACACATACAGAGGGGGAAATCCCATGACCCCTAGACTTTTGGACTCCCAGGTCTGCCGTTGGAGAAAGCGCTTCAACTTCAGAGCAGAGAATCAAATCTGTAATCCTCCTTCCCTGTGCAGCCCACATGGAAAGAACTGTGTCAGCTGCTCTCCAAGGTTGGAAAAGAGACCTCGGAGAGCAGTAAAAAGGGATGGGGAGGGGAGTGAGGGGAGAAACTGGAGAGGATACAAATTATTCTCAAGGCTCTGCAACTTCCCCCTTCCCCCTCTGATATGCTCCAGCTTTGATGGGCAAAAGAGCCTTGCTGGCAAAATATGCGGGGAGGTGAAAACCTCTTCCTACTCTACAAGGGACTACTGCAGGCATTTGAGTCTGGGGTCTTACGAGCCTGCAACAGAAATGCACCGGAACAAACTAAATGAGCAATGCAGTCTGCCAGGGAAGGCATGGGTAAAGAGACGGATTGCACACAAAGCACGTGCTCAGAAATAATAGATGCAGTCTTGTGAGCAGGACAATCAAGAAGCACCCCCTTTATCACAAGGGAAAAGTCTCCCTCTCTCCCCCCACCCCTCTCAAAATCCTTTCTAGGCTGCCTTTAAAGGTGGAACCCTGTCAAGGGGGCAAACAAGATAAAACTGCACAAAATGGAGACGTAAAGCGGTTGAAGGTGGGATCTATGAAAAAAGTTTGGTACCATCCACAGAAAGAGAGATTGCTAGTGAAAAGCACTAAAAACTAAAGTTATTAAGAAAAATCAATAAGACTGACTTATAGGAAGGCCACTGAAAACAGGTGGGCCTTCAGAGATTTGCTGGAGACCTGGAAAGCAGGGTCGGATGACCTCTGTCTGGAAATCTTGTAACCATAGAACCATGAGAGTATATGTTCAGATTCACACAGGAATCCCTCTCTCACAGAGAAAAAACAACAGCATGGTTGGGTAGCCAGTATACCGAACTAGCTACTAGCTTCCAGAGCACAGATGGAGGTTCTTTTTATAGCTGTGGGTGACATACTCATTTTCAGGGCAGGAATGAGATTCTGAATGGGTGAGAAGGCGAGGACAATGGGGAATAATACAGAAACACTGAGAAATTATTGTAGGCGTAAGGAAAAACATCATGACCCATCAAAGGCTTGAGTAACAGATAACAAATGAAACCGTCAGGAGTACAGAAATCTAACAGGTTTTTGGTGTTTCAGTGTTTTGGTTTTTACAGTCAAGAGTTATAGAATTCCTTAAGACAAAGCATGAGCTGGCTAGGAATTTTTACACTGCAAAGGTAGCAGAGCTGACCTGATCAGCTTGCAACATTGTTTCCATTCTGTTTCAGCTGGATAATCAGGAGCTGAGAGCAGGTTGATCATTTGCATAGCTTGGAGCTGTTTTTCCCTTTCCCAGGGAAGGAAATGGAAAGGAAAAACCTTGCAGATGGGGGTGGGGGAGAGAGGACAGGCAAGGCTCTCCATATTTTAATGTATGAAATATATAACGTTTATTAGGGCAACTCCAACATAGAAAATCATTCCAGAGATTCAGAGCCAGTATGGAGGGAAGACCTCTTGTGACTACCAGCAAAACTGCCCCTGGGAGTGGACAATCAGAAGGGCCTCCGCTTATGCCTTTGGGCCCACCCTTGAGTGGAATGCAGGCCCAGAGAGCTCCTGCAAAGGAGGGGCTAGCACCCTGGCTGGAAAAAGATTTAGCAGGTCTTCTTTCAAGGACCCCTTTGTACCGCTCAATGGGCAGTCTGGCCTCCTTGATGTTGCCATCCCTAGAAAGCTCTTCTTTCTGGCACTGTAAACGGAGAAGCACTGAGGGCCAAGTGAAGGCAGCGAGGCACTTAGGAGTCACGAATGGAAGATAACGAGACGGAGGGTTCTGCCAGCAGCTTCCGCAGGCCTCTGCATTCTCCAGGGGGTGGGCCACAGGGGAGGTCTTGGCGAGTTGAGGGGGCCCAGGTGTGTAAGCTCTCGTCCGTACTTTAAGAGAGGGAGGAAACCTAGTATTGTGCTTGAAAAACCATTGTGGTTCTATTTCCAAAGCTACTTGAATGTTGGACTGGGCCTGTACTCAGCCATGACGCTCCTCGGGTGACTTTGGGCCAGACCCTGCCTCTCAGCTGAACCTTCCTCACAGGGTTGTTGTATTGCGCATAACATGGAGAGGAGGGGGACAATCAGGTTAGCCACCCTGGGTTCCATGTGAGAGGGGAAATGGATAAATGCATGCATGGCCAGGTCTCCTCATAACTGCATCTTGGAAGGACTGGAGAGAAGGATCTGCTCTGACCCTTGGAAGGGACTCTGCTCTAATCGGGCTGACCCGGAGGCCTCCCACTCAAATAATTGTTCTCTCTTTGCATTGATATCCCACCTTTTATCTCCGTGTGAAGAACCCACAGTGGCTACACATTCTTCCGCCACTCCCTTTTTATCCTCACTACAACCTGTGAGTCAGGCTAGGCTGAGAATTTGTGACTGGCCCAAAGTCACCCAGCAAGCTGCATGGCTGCGTGGGGACTGGAACCCTGGTCTCCCAGGCCCTCGGTCCAACACTCTCACCACTGCACCTCATGCCCCCCTTCAAATCCAAGACATCTGAGTTGGGACAGCCCTGACTGAGCCACTTGCTCCAAACTCTGAAGACCTTCATGTCCACCAAGCCAGGCTACCTTCTTCCCAGGCTCTGCCCCTTCCACTTGGGAATGGAATGGAATGTACCACTTAAAGGGGTGGGATGAAAGCTTTGTGCCAAGCATTCCCCCTCTCCCTGGAACATGGTTGGATTGACACAGAGATGGCTGTCCCAGCTCCCTGGGTAGGAGCAAGCTGGAGAGAGCAAGCATTCCAGGGAGGTCTCAAGATCCAGTTGCCATCTTGCATGCTCCACCTCACACGTTCCAGACAGCGATGCTGCCTTCCGGGATGCTCCAGTGCCCTTCCTCTTCCCATTGCCCATCCCCATTCCCCACCCCATGGTCCACCTTCACCGCCCACGAAGCTTGCTCATTGCAATGTTAACTTAGACATATAGAAACAGAGCGAGTCAGAAGGGGTCTCCCGGGCCATCTAGTCTGACCTCCGGCACCAGCTGGCTCCGCTCACAACATGCCCACCACGTGCACGTCCAGCCTGTCCTTGAACACCCGCACCGATGGGGCCTCCACCACCTCCCGTGGAAGCCCATTCCACACCCTTGGGGTCCTCACTGTCAGGAAGTGCTTCCTGGCATCCAAATTGAACCTTGGTTCCCTGAGCTTGGCTCTGTTGGAGCGTGTCCTGCCTTCCTCTGCAGGGAGAACAGGCCTCGACCCACCTCCGTGTGACGCCCCCTCACGTACCTGCATGTCGCCAACAGACCCCCTCGGAGTCTCCTCTTCTCCAGGCTGAAGAGACCCAGTTCCCCCAGTCTCGCCTCATACCCCATCCCCTGCAAACCGGCCACCAACTTCTCTCCCCCCGCTTCCTCCCCACAATATTTTCAGCTGTTGTCCTCCTGCAAGCCTTGGAGCACCCCAAAGCCTGCTCTTTCATGTGGGTACCCCCTTTATCTCCACCCATCCGCTCTCAGTTCAGACGCAGCTGTATGTCCTTCCAGCTCAACAAACCACTGTGTGGAGCTGGGGACGTGCACAAGTCCAACTCCCCACCCAAATCCCATTCGATTTTTCCATACAGATTCTACCCCATCAGCTCATCCTTGACAATTTGAGCGCAGTCCTGATGGAAAGAAACCCTACAGGGGTGCCCATTTCCCTCTTATTTAAAGAATCTCACAGGTGTCTCCATTGATCTGGAGCCAAGCTGGTTCTGGGTTTGGCCCATGAGGCTGTTGGCGCTGTCGGATGGCATATGCAGGAGGCGGGAGGGGGAGAGGGAGGGGAGAATGAAACTGACAGATTATCTGGGGGGAAAGGCAAAAAATGGAGCCTCGCTCCCTAGCAGTCAGCTTGTATCGGATGCGTCCACCAAATGGAATCATTCACTGACACAGACAGGGAGAAGAAAGAGGGAGAGAGGAAGCACGGGGCGTGGGGGGGGGGAGCGAATGATGAGAAATGAAAAGGGACAGGACTGGATGGAAAGAGGTGATGGATTGCGAACCCATCAATTTCTGAAGGCCAAGCCTTCAAGTGCAGCAGAGTCAGTGAAATTTACATTATTAATCTCTTGTAATAATCTATGACTCAGGCAGGCTGAGAAAATAGCACTGGGGCTGCGGATTGACCAACCTATATAAATAACGAGTCCTCGCTCAATTTAATTGCACTCTTGTGAAAGTGCTCCTCTTGTATCTTTCTAATTACTTTAGTTTCATTAGGTCTAGCAGAAGCCTGGGAAACGGGGGTGGGGGGGATCCACTGAGCTCCTGCAAAGAATGAAAAATTCATATTCTTCCAACTCTCTCTCTCTCTTTCTCTCTCTCTTTTTCTCTTTTTTGTTCTGTGAAATATTTAAATGTTAATAACCATTCAATTCCTGACATGCTATCTCACCAGCACCGAGTTAAACAGAAAATCTATTTAATCTAAAAAATCTCATTAAATGGGCAAAAGCTTGTAGATCGTCAATAGCAGGAGGGGAACAAACTACACATTGACACACACATACCGGAGAGGGGGGTGGGCTGGAGAAGGAGGAAGAAAAGAGCTTAAGAAGATCCTGTAATTTAATTTATCGTGCACGGAGCAACAGAAAAGACATAAAAACCACTTGGTTTTGAGCATCCATTTGAATGGATAATGATTAAATGTTGTCTATTGTACTGCAGCTGGTTCGTATTATCATGCCGGCGGTGAGAAAACAGAAACCCTCAGCATTTTTGACTCCTTTCCAAATATTAGCTCCTTTTAAAGCCATTAAAAGATTATCACTGATTTAACCAAATGTCTGTTTGGAGCATTAGCAGCGGCCTGTTCACCGAGTCCCAGGAATGCCATTTCTCCCTCTTCTCTTCCTATTATCTCATCCACCCAGCAGTATTTAATTTCATTCCCATGAATATGCAATGAATTTAATTTTGAACACTATTTTCATCTGCTCCTGTAATCACAAAAAATGCTGGTGTAATTAGTTTCTAATTACTTGCTTTAATTGTTGTAGTAATCATTTTAATTACCCAAATGCACAGACATCAAACGCTAAGAGGAAAATAATCCGCTCGCACCTCCTACCTTGTCTTTTATGCTCAGTGTTCAAGATCTAGATTTTTGACATGGACAACCTTTTCAAAGCCGTGGGGTGGTAGCAGGGGGAGCGCCTCTCCCAGGAACCCCGGTCTATTTCTGGAGCCAAGACCCCCCCGCTCCCTCTCGACAATGGTGCACTCCACAATCTGCTCGCGCAAATTTGCATGCCCCCAAAAAAGCCATTAAGTTAAAATATACAGTTATTGTACCTTTCTGGGACCAGAGCCATGGAAATGCTTATTGCATGTGCTCATAGCTTGGTCTAGCAGATGGCAAATCGTGAAATTTTATGAAATTATTACGCCAGTGAGGTGTTTTGAAAAGGAGCAGCTGTGCAAGAGATGGGACGTTATAAACACACACAGGTGTTGGCGTCTCCCCCACTGCCAGCCGCAACATTAAAAAAAATTAAATTATAAACAAACAGGCAAATGCTGTAATCTCTCTCCCCGACATACACCTTCCAGGGAAATTGCTTAAACTAAGCAAAGAATCCAATTTTAATTTGCATAAAATATTTATCAAGGCCTTCTGCAGATTTCCAAGCCGTTCCTTGCACGGGCTGCCAAGTTTAAAATTGCTAAGGCATACCGAGTTGTGGTGGGGAAGCTCCCGAGAAGCGCCTTTGCCAAACCTTGGATGACCACTTTGCTCGGGTGTATCTGGGTGAGAGCTGCTCATGGAAGGAAGATGGATGGTGCCAACTTTCCGTTCACACAGAGATCCGTTTACGCTGGGTGTGCTTGAGTGCAAAGGAGTCCGTATTGCAACAAGACTGTTTTTCTCATTATGCTTTTATTTCTACCCAAACTGTTAATTAGGCACTTAGAAGTGTGTTGGTGCTTTTTTTTTTAATTTAGTGCTTAGTATACTAGAAATTAAGCATGAGCTGAAAACTACCTGCCTCGTTTGGTGTTTCTCTCTGTGATTCTTTGGAAAAGCACCTCCGCATTTGGATGCTTTGGGAGCACTTGCCAAAAAATGCATTTGCCTTCCTCTATTGCTATCCTGTTTGGTGCTGTTTTCTTTCCTTCCTGAATCTCGTTCGGCTGTGTTTCTAGGCAACCTGAGTGGCTGAATCCACCCAGGTGGGTTTTGGCCCATGATGCTCCGTGTGATGGTGTCAGAGACATTCATAAAGACAAAAGAGATGGGTTGTCAGAGCCAACTGGGACACAAGCTAATGAAGCCAAGGGGAAATGCAGCCAAGAGGCAATATCCGGGGTACAAAAGGGCACCTGTGAATGCTAAAACCATGAAATGGTTTGGTGGAGTAAGCACTAGTTTAGAGGTTTCTTTGGCTGCATTGAAGCTGTTACTTCCAAAGTCACGGTGGTGGTTGTTAATTTTTATTCAATTTCTTTCCCACCCAGTGGCTGAAGCTCTCCTGGTAGCTTCCAACGCTTAAGAAAACAAGCATCACAATACAACACCATCAAATATGGAATTTAAAACCAAATTGAAGCCAGCGGAAATGAGGGATGGTAGAGAGTAGACTTGCAAAACACCTGGCGTGGGAGCTCCCTTCAGGCCCTTCAACATCCTTGTAATTATTTAATACTTCAGCATACAGGACCATCTTAACCTGGTGCCAAAATGATGGCAAAGTTGGAGTGGGGATCGAACGCCACAGTTGAGGGGCCACCACTAAAGAGCCCCTGCTCATTGCTGCCTTCTGATACTTCCCTGGAGTAGAACTTGGAGGAAGGTACCAGATGTTGGCCAACCGAACTGGCCAGGAACGACAGTGAGATCCTCCGCTAATGGTTTATCCAGGCAAGGCTGGTCACACCTATGTCGGAGATGCTTCTCCTCCATCGCACCTCTTCTTCTCAGGTGTACAGCAGCCATCCATCCCTAGAGTAAGTTCTCCACCATGGTGCACAAAAGTGTTCCAGATTCCTTCTCAAAGCATCTTCCAACTCAAGTCCGTACCAGATTATATGCTTCTCCTTTTTGCATGAAAACCAGTGTGCATTTTTGTGTGCATTTGCCAAATGTGCACATCTCTGAAATCCCCATATCCCTGTCCCTGACTGGTTAAATCATACTGGTGCACATTTTTCAAAAGCTTCCATTTCTGAGCAAGTTGTTCCAGTGTACAGGTGCCACTCAAGGCCCCCTTAAGCCTGGAAATCACACTGGGAGGTCAAAAATGGGTGGCCTTTGTCTGTCCAGCATATCTATATCTGTGTCTGGTCCCGAACTGGTTAAATCAGGATCAAAAATGAAGAGAAATCATTTGCTTCACATCTCCATGGGACTGACAGCTCATCCTGACTTCAACACTTAGATAGCTTAAGGGGTACAAGGCATGGGATCCTGTGGGACCATTGCTTCGGTTCCTCCTGAACCCAACAGCCTTGCCCTGAGCCGGTTGCCTCACTCGGCCTCATGGCAGTAATTGGGTTGTTTCCAGAAGCTAGCCAAGAAAACATGCCATGAAAGCCCCTGGTCAAGCAGCCGTCTGAGGCCTGTCATTGTCTTACCTCCAAATCCAGATCCGTTCTTCATGGTGCGATTCTGCGATTCAACAGCTCAGTGCGCCCAGCTGCATATAAAATTGCTCACCACGGTATGTTGCATGTGCCTCCGTGTGTGCGTCCCCCGTCATGCGTGGTCAGCTCTGAGGGAAAGCTTTGTTAGCAGTGCCTCAGCTCTCCGGAACAATGCTCCCATGTTTATGGCTGAAACACCTGTAATTTGTTTGTCTTGTTTTGTTGCGAATAGAAGCGGTGGCCTTTAACTCCTCGCCACTGTTGTGGTTTGGTTTAATGCTTGGGTAACAGGGGGAGGAGTATGGGGCATGCCAGTGTTAATGTGCAAACAACTCGTTTACAGCTCCCGCATGTTTTATGACATCCAAAGAGCATGGAGAGGATGCTTGGGATAATGTTAATTAGGGGGCTCAGAAATAAACGGTTTGCGTCCTCATTAATTGTTAGCACTTTGCCACGCTCATTAGGAAGCATTTCTGCACCAAGGGGCTGCCAATGGTTTTGGGGCGGAAAGGAGAACGGCATCCCCTCCGCCATATTGGGAGCTTGGCACTGGGGCTCTGGCTGCAGCGTTTCCTCAGCCACTGGTGCCTTCCCAACTATGCTGGGAATTTCGTGGAATTTCATAGAATCATAGGATAGTTGAGTTGGAAGGGGCCATGAAGGCCATCAAGTCCAACCCTCTGTTTTTGCAGGACACCAGGTTACACTCATAAGACTGTCCAGTTTGGCCTTGAATGTTTGGGAGAGCCCACCACCTCTCCAGGCAGCTGGTTCCACCATCGTATTGCTCTGACAGTGAGGAATCTTTTCCTGATGTCCAGCCTGAATCTGGGTTGTCGCAACTTGACTTGATTATTCTGTGTCCTACATTCTGGCATCAGCCAGAAGAGATCTTGACCTTCCTCTTTCTGACAGCCTTTGAGGTCCTTACAGAGGGATCTCATGTTCCCCCTCAGTCTTCTCTTCTCAAGGCTGATCATACCCAGTTCTCTGTCTCTCCTCATAGAACAATGTTTCTAAACCCTCAATCATTTTGGTTGCCTTCTGCTGGACCCTTTCTAATTTACTTGCATCTTTCTTAAATCTTGGTGCCCAGAACTGGACACAGTATTCCAGATGAGGTCTGAATAGCCAGGAGTATAGAGGAACCACTACTTCTCATGATTTGGAAATAATACTTCTGCTAATGCATCCAAAAATAGCATTTGCCCTTTTGGTGGCTGCATCGCATTGTTGGCTCGTGTTTAGCCTATTGTCCACAATTACTCTGAGACCTTTTTCTTGTTCAGTTCTGTTGAGCCACGTATTCCCCACCTTGTATCGATGCCTTTGGTTTCTTTTTCCTAGGGGGAGAACTTGTCCTTGTCTTACTGAATCTCATTTGGTTGCTTTCAGCCCAGCGTTCAAGTCCTGAATCTTCATTCTGTCTTCTTGGGTGTTTGCAATTCCACCCAGTTTTGTATCATCTGCAGAGAACAGAGCAAGCTTCCACAACTTGATGCTCTCTGCATGGTTTGGACTACAGCTTCCATCACCCTTGACCATTTTCCATGCTGAGAGGAGATGTTTGGAATTGTAGTCCAGTGCACCTGGAGGGCAACATGTTGGGGGCTGCCAGGTACGGTTCTAAGTGTGTGACTTCCTCTGTCAACCTGGGGGCACATTCCATTTCAGAGAAGCCCTGGGCTGGGCTGAATTCTACGGGTGCGTGAGGCAGATGGCAAAAGCAGCAGAGCCATACATCAGCCTGCCACGAAGCCAGTCCATTTTAGCTGGAAACTTTGCATCACTAGGAAGAAAGTCTCAGGAAATGAGTTTCAACTTCTTAGAATGGAGAGGAGTCATCCCATAGCTGGTGGGTTGAGAAAACAGGGCAGAGGCAGGCAAAGGTTTTGGCCTTTTAAGGACCTCGAGTGGACAGGAGACAACAGGATGGCGTCCAGTGTGGATAAGTGCAAGGTCTTGCACTTGGGGCATAGGATGGGTGTCACAAGTACAGGTTAGGGGACAAGTGGCTGGAGAGCAGCACTTGTGAAAGGGACCTCGGGGTGCTGGTCAACTGCAGGCTAAACATGAGTCAGCAGTGTGATGTGGTGGTCAAGAGGGCCAATACCACCCTTGGATGCATAGCCAGAAGTGTGGCTTCTAGATCGAGAGATGTATTACTGCCACTCTGTGCGACTCTGGTGCACCCGCAACTGGAGTATTGTGCTCAGTTTTGGGCCCCTCATTACAGGAAGGATATAGCCAGGTTGGAGTCAGTGCAGCGTAGGGCCACAAGGTTGGTGGCCGGTTTGCAGGGGATGGGGTGTGAGGCGAGAGTGGGGGAGCTGGGTATCTTCAGCCTGGAGAAGAGGAGACTCCAAGGGGATCTGTTGGCAACACACAGGTATGTGATGGGGTGTCACACGGAGGTGGATAGAGACCTGTTCTCCCCTGCAGAGGAAGGCAGGACGCGCTCTAACTGAGCAAAGCTCAGGGAGCCAAGGTTCCATTTGGATGCCAGGAAGCACTTCCTGACAGTCAGGACCCCGAGGGTGTGGAATGGGCTTCCACGGGAGGTGGTTGAGGCCCCATCGGTGTGGGTGTTCAAGGATAGGCTGGACATGCACATGGTGGGCATGTCGTGAGCAGAGCCGGCTGGTGCCGGAGGTGAGACTAGATGGCCCGGGAGACCCCTTCTGACTTGCTCTGTTTCTATGTTTCTGTGAGATTCTTCACCCCAACCTGGAGCCCCGTGGAAATGGGCTGTTGGAAAGGACCACAGTGCAGAGAGAAGGGGACTCAAACACCCCTCTTTTACCATTACTGCCAGTTTTGTGGGTGGCAAAAAAAGGTCTTCCTGCTCGTTGGAAGAACTGTTTTGCCCTTTCTCTTGCAAGGTCCACAGGGAGGTGAGACAAAGCAAGAGGGGCAGAAGTGAGCTCCACCTGGACTCGGCAGGTGCCTCGTTGGAGAAGACCACTGCCTGGAAGCTTTTCTTGCAGGGGGCAGTCCTCTCTCTCAGGGCATCGCCTACCTGTAGAGTTTTCCAGGACATGCCTGGATTAAAGAGGAGCCTGAGGAGGGAGAAGAGGAGGGGCCTTCCAATTGTCTGTCTGCACTTACCATCACCTGGAAGGCAGGTGGAACAAGCAGGGACACTGAGGGCCTGGTCAAGACTTTCCCACTATGGTGAACATTCTCAAGGGAGAATTAAAAACCAATTACATATTTACTGAAATTATAGTTCATGCGTACATTTGCCAGTATATAGCATCTTGCTTTGCCCTTTTTGGTGGGTGGTGGTGGTGCTGTTCTGATCCTTTGTACCTGGGATGGATGATGTACCAGTGGCCACTTGTGCTTTCTCCCCTAGTGGGTCCCCACCATGCGCAGCCTCTTCTTGGGAAGAAATCTTTCTCCTTCTCAAGGTGGGGGAGATGCAATCAGAAATCATTACACAAATGCAGCAACTCTTTTCCAGACCTTCCAAGGTTAATTGCTGCAAAAGTTGAAGGATTGCCTTGTGAAGTTCCCACTGGAGTTGCCATTTGCAACTTTACTTAAATGGAACGATCACAAACAATTCTGTTTTCTCAAGTGCTATCTTGTCTCTGTGAGGATCCATTTTCTTTCTTTCTCCCACACGCACTTTGGGAAAGAAAACTTGAATAAGGGAAGTGCAGCCTCCAAATCCTTGAAAATAAGATCAAAGGCCTGCATGCTAACAAGGCATGACTGGGAATAAAAATAAAATAAAAGATGGAGGCATTTTTGGTGAACTAGAATACATTTCTGTGTGTGTGTGTGTGTGTGTGTGTACCCACAAATAAAGAAATGCCCACAAAGAGAATAACAAATTGAAACAAGATGAAAGGCTGAGAAAAAGAGGGAGAGGTTGAAAACCAACTGTTGGGGAAAGGGGAGAGAAAGAACTTGAAAACAAGACAAATGATTTTCCTGTGCTTGATGCAGGCCTCAGAAATATTGAAATATTCAAGGAGGTTGGCACCTCCTATGCCAATGCAGCTCCAAATTCATAGCAGGTTTTAGAGTGAGTTTTCTAGGAGCTCTGCATGGTCCTCTGCCCGGGCAAACCTGCTTCAGGGACGCGGTTCAGCACCACGGAGAGGTCCCACAAAGGTCTACATAGACGCTGCAATGGAGGGATTTTGCAGACAGACATTCCTGGGTTCAGCACTTCTGAGCAGAGCTGGAAAAAACCCTGCCTGAACAATCCGGCGAGCCATTATGCCTGGCCACTGTTAGCAACATCGGGCTAAATAAATGAACTGTCTGGCTCAGCCAAGGCAGATTCTGATATTCTTCATCTTGGCAATGCCTAAGGGATCGCTCTGCCCCCCAGTCAGCCTCTTGACCCTAGCCTGCTTTTACTGATCCCTGGCACTTGGACCATCTCATTTTGCTGACCATTGTCCACCTCAGACAGGGATAAGCCCAGGAGAGGCTGGTGACACCATCAGGGTTCTTCATTCATTACAGCATGCCTTTTTCATAAATCATAGAAGAGTAGAGTTGGAAGGGGCCAGAGGGCCATCAGATCCAACCCCTTGCTCCATGCAGGACTCCCAGTTAAACCATCTCTCCCAGATGGCTGCCCAATGGCATCTTTGAATGGGGAATCTACGCTGGAGTCCAGCACCATGGGGAGATAACATGAAGCTCTGACCAAGGGGTGCAATGGATGAAGGGCCCTATGGACAAAAGTGTGACCATCTCCTCCTGTTTCTCATGCTCCCCCAAGCTCTTGTGCTACCCATGGGGATCTGCGGCCTACTGCCTTGTGTTTCTTCCAAGGCCCATCTGCACGGTTCAAGCAACCCATCATGCAGGGAAACAGGGCAAGTGAAGAAGAGGAGAAACTCCAGAGAGCTCTCATCAGTGGGTCCCCACTGAGAGGTGGTCCCTTGAAAGATGCCCACCCTTGAAAGTCGCAGTAGGCCCATCCCTAAAAGGTTACTGCCTCCTCACAGCTCATAAACATGTGGGAAGGCCGTTTAGTAATTTCTAGAGGATGAGGAAAACCTAGCACCACAACCCCCTCTACTAGGCTGGTGGCCACCATTTTGTTTTACCCAGAATGCTCCTAGGAATGATTCTACATCACAATGTAGCAATGTCACATTTCCTATCTCCAACCATGGCGTGGTGCTTTCCCCATTTCTCATTAAATTCTACTTAATGAGAAATGTAGCACTGTGCATTGAACTTGCAGGCAATAGCCAGCCACATTCCTATTTTCCTGTGCGAGAAGCTGCGTGGAGAAAGGAGAGAGAGAAGAGTGTGTGAAATAACTACTTTGGTAGAAGAGCACCCATCACCTTGACAACTAGGTCAGAGGTTGCCCGACTGCAGTGCTTGTTCAGCGAGGTATGAAGAATAAAGGGGAGTGGGGGACAGAGAGGAAGACCCTTGTCTGACCAGCGGAGACATGGATATCACAACTGCTTTAGCAGCCAAACAGGAGGCAGCTTTGCAGCAGCCCCTGCAAGAGGTGTGCAGTGCAACGAGGGCGAGGCAGGATTTGGCACGGTGAGCATTGAACTAATTCATCGTCCGACCAGCTATGCGTGAATTGGCCTTGGACTGAGTCCATGCACTTTGATTTGTTCACCTGTATTTTATTTTTAAGCTGCAAATGGTCTGGCTTTAACCCGAGGCCTCCTCACGACAAGCTTGTGAGGCTGGTTTTACTGCAAAAATGACCGGCCCAAAGTCTCTGTATGTGCGATGGGCACAGGTGCACATGAGCATGAATGGACGTGTGTGTGAGCAGAACAATGCAGAATTGCGTGCTCAGCACAATGGGCAGAATTATGGACCATACCACTGTGGAGTACAGGCGGGAGAGGATGTTTTCTCATTTTGGTCCACCTGCATTTTTAAAGCTGTCCTATTTAATAAGCAAGAATGCCAAGCAAAAAGTTGTAGCCAAGGTGTGCGTGTACTGCAAAGGGTGAGCTTTTTTGAGCATTTAGAAATATGCCACATCCATATGGTCTGGAGTGGTATGGTCCAGCCCGTGTGTGCCGCTTCCCCCCTCCCATGGGGGATGTCTCAGTACTGTGAGGAGGATGAGGAGAGAGCAGGTGCTGTTTGCTTGTGACCCAGGAAAGGCAAAGGCACTCCCAGGTGGACAAACATGGCAGTGTGGAATTGAAAAGGTGACAAGGTGACGCGCTAATAGCCTCTGACAAGCGATCGATGGGAATTCCTATTTTGAAAAGAAACTGAGGGGGATTTCAGATGGGGAAACCCCAGCTTTCCTTTTACTTGATAAAATCAACAGTTGCCACATTCCTAGGTTATAACCCAGGGTCGGGCAAGCTTGTCCATTAAAATCCATAGGACATGGGTTGCTTGTGGCTAGCTAATCCCCATGGATCCACTCCAGGCATGAATAACAGTGCATTTCCTAGGCGTGTCTACTCAAATGTAAGTCCTATGGGACCAAGTGGGGTTTACTCATGAGGTTGGCATCCATTTGCAGCCAAACTTTGCGTCTAGTCCACGGGTTTGGGCAAAATGGATAGGGAGGTCCTTTACATGCCTGCTGAAATATAGGTTGTGCTCAGACTAGGCTGTGGAGTGCCGGGGTTCGGGATTTCATGGAAGGCTCTGAATATGCCGACGCTTCCCACCACAGTCATTTGTTTGGGAAAAGTGGTGCTGATCCCATGGGAAGCAGAGTCTGTCTGAATAGTTGAAATACAAGTTAGACGGGGTGCTGTGTCCCCAGGACAGTGGGAGCCACTGCTGGGAGGATTTATGGGCCCAAATACATATTATGAGACTCAGGATGGGATGTGCGTGCAGCTGTGGATGATGGTCCACAGGCCACCTGTGTCCTGCTCTCTTCACCATTGCTCTTGAGTTCTACCCAGAACTCCTGAATCAGAATGAAAAGATTGGGACTGTGGAGACCAACCAAATCCAGTGTTGGCTCTCCCCCTAAAATAAATAATAATACATATATTGTGCCACATCGGTAGAGGTTAATTAAATGGATAGGAGCTGTAAGAAAGGGCATTTTTGAAATGCTAAAAAAATGGGATTTTCTTCCTGGATTTTGAAGTTCTCCTAAGCCTGGCATGCTGCTTTCCAGATTCTAATCTGTATCAGACTTCAAGGTTTGTGGGGTTGGGCTTTTTTCATCCTGCAAGAAAATCTGTATAGATTTGCATGTGCATTTATTCCGAATCTATGCACCAGTGGAGCACACTTTTGAACGTAACAGGTGTGCTTCCCCCATTTGGACCTATTTGTGTCACTTTATGCACATTTTCGAAGGTGAGTTTGCTGTCCAACGCATACCTTTGTGAACAGGAGCCACACCTCAAGTTCAGTCGTGCGTGGATGCCAGCTGCAAACGGCATCTGAGTCCAGAGGGTGAGCACCGGATAAATTCTGATTAAAACCAAACTACAATGAATTCCTCATACATACACCCATATCTCACTTCCTTGGAGCGGATGCTGGCATATGGTGAATAGAATTTAACGTTGCCAAATGGGCCAAGTATCATATTAAAAAAAAAAACCACAAAAAGGAACATGAATGACTGCAAAACAAAGCAGATGAAAAACAATGAAGGGAATTGCCATAAAAGATGTCACAATGATCTCTTACAATTATTTTTATTTTAAAAAGGGAGAGTTTCCAAGATTGAGGCATTATTTTACCGCCAACAAGCTGCCCAGTTGGTAGATTTATCTCAGCTTGTGTCATTTTTAAAAAACAATGGAGAGTCGAGAGGAAAACAGCTGGTGTTACAACCTTTAAGACTCAAGGGACGGATATTTTCACTACACTTGTGTTTCTAATTGTGTGCATGTTTTTGTGTAGAATGTATTGAGAAAGACAGAGGGGGAAGGAGAGAGAGAAGTTTGAGTAAGCCTATGTATATAAAATAAACTTGTGGTCTGGTCTTGTCAGGACTGTACCACCTCACGATACTGAATAAGAACTGCATGTTTTAATGCCCCTGTATGATTTTTTTAAAGACTCCCTAGAAAGCTAGCTGTGAGATAGCTAAGCTAGAAGGTTCCTAATTGTGCTTAGTTTTTTCTGTGCAGAAATCCACCCCCCCATTTTAAATGTAAGAACTTTTGAAATTTAAGCCTAATGCTATTTATGCACTATTAAATATAGATGTAAGACACATGCATACGAAATGGCAAAGGATACAATCCTGCATGTATTTTCCTGGAAGTGCCACCCCCCCCCACCCCCGCTGCCCTCAGTTGCTTGTGTGAAAATATGCATATCAGCCTTCCCCAGCCTGGTGACTTTCAGAGGTGTTTGGACCACAACTCCCAGAATTCCCATCCAGCAGGACCATGGACTGGGAATTCTGGGTGTTGCACTCCAAACGTGTCTGAAAGGCACAAGCCTGGGGAAGGCTCGTCTATGTGACTTAATACACCCTATTGAAAGACAGGGGGTTCGCTGTGACTTTGGTTTATGCCAAATCTCTTCCTGGACTGTACCATGTCAAGGACGACTGGAGGAGGAGTTGTCTAAATCCAGCCTTGAAGGAAATGAAAGCATCATCCTCACAAGAGGAGCACAGGAAGGCCACAATATCGTGGCTGGGCTTTACCAGTTCCTAAGGAGAACGTAATTACATAAGGACCCTGCTGGTCCCAGGCCCAAAGTCTGTGCAGTCCGGCTTTCTGTTCACACGAGGCTGGCCAGCAGCCCATGGGAACCCATCGGCAGGACATGTGGACAACAAGCACACCGCAACCCATGTTCGCCAACAGCTGCTGCATTGCCTGGGCATTTGCCTCTGCTGCTGGAGTGAGCATAAGGCCATTGGGACTGGGGGCCATGGGCAATCTCCTTTCCCCCAAATTTATCCAATCCCCTATCTAATGTAATCTTTGTGAGCATTTATACACAATGTGCCCCCTTATTGGTTCCTTGATATGCTAGATTTCTGTGTGCAAGGAATTCACAAAAAGTTATTGAAGCTATGAAGCTATTACCAATTCTTGTCCTTTAACGTAATACTTCTTCTATGTGTTTGGTGCATAAATAGTTTTTGTGCATGTAGAAAAAAAGTCTAACATGTGCAGTGACCTTAAATCTCCAGTCCTGAAGTATCCCATATTTAGAATTTTTGCACAAGCTAATATTTAGATTCAAATATTTGAATTTGTGGTATGTTAATTGCTGTAAATTTCCCAGAGGGTTTCAGCTATTGCGCAGTATAGGAAGATGATGACAATGATGACGACGAAGCTGATGTTGACGATGCTGATGGAGACAACTTGACACAATGCCACATGATAAGAAAACACTCTGTAAAATTCTTAACATACACATTAGAACCATTTAGAAACATAGAAACATAGAAAACAGAGCGAGTCAGAAGTGGCCTTCCGGGCCATCTAGTCTGACCTCCGGCACCAGCCGGCTCCGCTCACGACATGCCCACCATGTGGACATCCAGCCTATCCTTGAACACCCGCACCGATGGGGCCTCAACCACCTCCCGAGGAAGCCCATTCCACACCCTCGGGGTCCTGACTGTCAGGAAGTGCTTCCTGGCACCCAAATTGAACCTTGGCTCCCTGAGCTTGGCTCCGTTGGAGCGCGTCCTGCCTTCCTCAGCAGGGGAGTTTAAACAACTATAGTTTAAACAACTATAAAGAGTTTTGGCCAACAATTTCAATCACAAACCCATTCAGGACAGTTAAGATCAATGCTTCCATCACCGGCCATTAAAAGCCCGGGAGCAGAAGATGGCCTTAGCCAAGCAGCAACAAGAAGACAGGATGAGCCCCCGGGTGGGCCTCAGTGTGGAGGTCACTATCAGGGGGCCACCAACAAGAAGCTCCTCTCTCTCTTGTTGCCAGCCCCAAGACTCCCTCAGAGCTGGCAGGTGGAGGAGAGCATCAGAGGCAGATGTTAGCACCTGGCAAGGCCCTTTGCAGTTCTGCGAACTTCTTCAGACTCCGGTGGGCATACAGCCTTCCTTTCCATGGCACGCATGGAACGTGCACGCATGAGTAGCCCCCTCTTCATCAGCAGCTCTACAAATTCCACCCAACCTCGATGTCTTCCCGCCACCATGTCCCCGTTCCCGTATCTCTGAGCTTCCCGTGATGATGCATGGTTTCCCTCTCTCTGCACCCGCAAAGCAATTTGCAAACTTTCTGCTTTGCTCAAACATCTGTTTCCCTCGGCTCTAAAGAGGTCATAAAGCATTGCGTCTCCGTTGACGGCTGGACTGCCACTACCATTTCCGTTCTCTCCTTGACACCTCTGAATTATTCAAGTGGGATATTCTGCTGAACTCCAAAATGCAATGCACAAGTCAAAGAACTCTATGGTGTGACTTCAGGAATCACCCCCCCCCCAACCCACACTGCCTTTAGGGGAGGGGGAGAATGTGGATTGGAGAGGTGCTGGGGGAAAATGGATCATCAAGGTTGATTTATGCTCAGAACATCTGAATATCGTGCCACGCTGATGGATTTGAATTGTGCTGTCACCCTCCTTGGCAGCAAACGGTGAGATTTTCCAATATGTTAAAGTGTAAAATGTTGCTTAAAACACAGTCTTAGAGCATTAAGGGGGTGACCCTTAACATTCCAATGATCATAAAAATAAGACCTCTTGCCTATTAAAGCGCAGCTTGACGAAACATTATTCTGAAACATTTTACCACAAGGATGATGTTACGGCCTGGCTTTGGGACTTACACATAAAGCAACTGCTTCTGCGGAGTTGACGTCAGGCCTGGAATGCAAAAGATCATCTTCACAAGCCTGCCAGATTCCCACTTCATGGTAGCCTCTGAGCTCCAGGAGACCACGTACCCCACTGAGTGGCCTTAAAGGGGAGACAGTCCCCCACTTTCCTGCCACATGGGCCGTGGGTTTGGATCCCTTTGCTCATTTCAGGGCATCCAGCGTGAGCCACCCTGATGCACAAGTCTTGGGGTCATCGATATGAAGACAAGCCCATGTTGAGGAGATGGTGTCCAAACTTTGCTGAACTGTCACAGCAGACTAAAAAGCAGAGGCATCACCCTGCCGACAAAAGTGCGTATAGTCAAGACGATGGTTTCCCCAGTGGCAATGTATGGCTTTGAAAGCTGGACCATAAGGAAGGTTGAGCACTGAAGGATTGAGGCCTTTGAATTGTGGTGCTGGAGGAGACTCCTGTGAGTCCCTTGGACCGCAAGGCGATCAAACCGGTCAGTCCTAGAGGAGATCAACCCTGACTGCTCTTTAGAGGGCCAGATATTGAAGATGAAACTCAGATACTTTGGCCACCTAATGAGAAGGAAGGACTCTCTGGAGAAGAGCCTAATGCTGGGAACAATAGATGGCAAAAGAAGAAGGGGATGGCAGAGGGTGAGGTGGCTGGATGGAGTCACTGGGGCAGTGGGAGTGGGCTTGGGTGGACTCCAGGGGAAGGTGGAGAACAGGAGAGCCTGGAGGAGTGTTGTCCATGGAGTCGTGGTGGGTCAGACACAACTTTGTGACTAATATAACATAGCATAACACAACTAACCAGACATGCATGCGCATGGAGGAGAATTTGCAAGCTTCTTCAGTGGGGGGATTCCTGCTCACCCTTGCATTTGTGGCCACAGAATGGGCCTGCTCACACGCTCTGCCAGCAGAACAAGATTCTCATGGCAGCCCAGCCTCAGCTGCAATGCTCACAGTCCCCAAAACGACTTTGCAAAGTTCTGGGTGGTTCTCTGGGGCCGCCAATCTGGAAGCCTCATGCTGAGCGCGGGCCCTGCTTGCGATGGGCTGGAGCTAGCCCTGAAGGTTATTGAATGCATAAGCAAAGCTCTTCCTGGTTTCATTAAATACAAATGTGAGCAGGGTCATCAGTTTTTATAGGGGATCATAAAGCATCCCTCTTGTTCAAATAGGCCATCAAATCACCCAAGGATTCTCTCTAGCAAGGCATGCAATAAAACCTGGGAGTTTTCTTCTTTAAGAAACTCATCTCAACATCATAATAAAAATAACCCTAAATAATACTGAATGGAACAGTTCTTCAATAACATAATTATGGGAGCCTTTGCCTTCCCCTCCTTTTCCCCTCTCTCCTTTTCCCCTCCTGGGAGACCACTTCTTGGCACTTCCTTTGGATCACTGGTACCCAGAGAAGCAAAGAAGCCCTTTGCAAATGAACGATTCACCCATGTGTAGTTGATGTTGCTTTCCCTTTCCAGAGATGATAGAGATCCCTAGTAAATTTGCATTCAAGTAGGCTCAGTGTAGGGCTGGCCTTTAATATACCTGCTGAGGTGCATCCGTTCTGAGAAAACAATGCTTCGTGATAACGTGGACAAACTGTTGAGGGACACCAAAGGACTTCCATTCCACCTTAGAGCATCTGATCTAGCATGACCCTGGAGCATTTTTGCTTTGCTTTAACACCAACGGACATCTTGAGAAGTGGCAGGAAGGGGGTACCTCCTTTTTTCTCCAAGAGGCTGAAGAATGACAGTGAATGTTAGAAAATGGCTGTCATGAGCTGGGCGTTCCCTCCCAAGCAAGACAGACTCTCCAGCACTTCTTGTAAGCATCTTTATTCTACATAGAAGATTCTAAGCATATGCAGGCCTCTGAGCATTCACAGAGAGAGATGTTGAACCCTTTCTGGCCCCCTTCACCCAAAGCTTGCTTATGACCCCTTTGGGGCCTGTCTCTGGAGGGAGGGTGCTGTGGAACCGGTTGCGCCTGCGTTCCGCACTCTGAGCCCCTGACTGGGCCAGCCTGCGGCTGCGATGACAGGCCCTTGGGTCCACCTTTTCAGGAGATGGGGATTCTTCATCCGAGAGTCTCTCCGTTTCCAAATCTCCCTCAGGATGTTTTGGTCCTTCATCTCCCTCATTCCCACCGGTGGGGAAACTGGGCCCCAAGGGTGTCCTTGGGCTACTTGCATCCAGAGCAGGCTCAGATTGGTACTGAGAAACTGGTGCAGGGCTGTCTGTTGCAACAACTTTGTTATCAGAGTTTGTGTTCTGAGCCTCGTCTGGTTCGGCCAACTCCCAGCTCCCCCTCTTCCTCAGACTCTGGGCTATCAGTCCCACCAAAATGGTCAGCTTCTCATGCATGGCTGGGAATCTCACCTGAGCTTCCACAAATGACCATATCAACTTGGACTATTCTTCCATCTGGCCCAGAATTGTCTACACCAACCTTCCCCAACCCGATGGCCTCCAGAGCTGTTTGGACTGCAACTCCCAGAATTCCCATCCAGCAGGGCCATTGACAAGGGATTCTGGGTGTTTCAGCCCAAATGTGCCTGGAAGGCACAAGGATGGGGAAGGCTGGTCTTCACCAACTGGCAACAGTGGGTTTCAGAAAGGAAAAATCCCCAGTCCTATGTGGACATGCTGAAGATAGACCACGGACTGCTTAGAGATGTTGGTGATGGAGCAAGTCTGCGTTTCATGAGGCTTAGCACCAGGTATGTGGAATTTTGAGTGGCATGAATCTACCCACCTCCAGAGAAATTTCCTTAGCAGCTAGATCAGTCCTGTCTGGATTTATCTTTGGTGCCATGCAGTACACTGCGTCTTCACCAGCTAGTGTTGAATTTTTTGCATGTTTCCACCACTTTCACCAAGACAAGCTAACACTTGAACAGAGAGGAAGTTGCCAGTGGACCACTTCATCCCCTACAGCCCGCCTTTGAAGCTGAACTAGTCTTGGTTATGAGTTCAGGACCATGGACAGCTTCTTTCCTGCTCCTATCCAGCTGAAAAGAAAAGCTGCAAGGGATGAGGAGCTCCATTGGTGGAGGCATCAGCAGCCTCACCTGCCCGAACATAGCACCTTAGCATGTCAAGGAGTGGTCAGGGCCCATCCTATTCTTGTTCCTGATTTGCTTGCTTTCTACAGGCAGGGAGATACTCTGCAAAGGAGGATTCTGAATTATAATGCTATGCTACACCCTGAGCGGTTGCTGTCCGAGTAACTACACCAGACTTTTGTTGTTGTTGTTGTTGTTGTTGGTGTGTTCTCAGGTATCTACACCAGACTTCTGGTGGTTGGTAAGGATGTGTAAATGCTAGCTTGTTGGACTTAGACTTCCTGCCCATCTCCAACCTAATAACTGAAAGCAGTCTGAGTGAAGTTGCTTCCACAGGCTCCCCTCTCTAAGGCGCATGAGCATGCTCACTTTAACAAAGAAAATAGCAAAGGAAATATAAGCACATTGCACCGTGGCTGCAGGCTGTGGGCATTTATATAAATTCTGTGCATGTGTGCCAGTCGTGCGAAACACCACAAAATGTGCAAATGGGAACCTAGAAACATTTGTGTTTTCTGCAAAACGGCACTTTATTTTTTCTTTAAACAAATAAGTGCACAAGCCAAAGGAAAGTGAGCTTCCCCACTCCTAGAGACGATCTCCACAAGCTGGGATGACTCAGCCAGCAGCGAATGGGCACCGATGCAGCATTAAGGACCAAAAGCCAAGGAACCAAATCATAAAACTCCACCAGGCGCCCAGCCCTGCATAGGTTCCCTTGTGCAGCCACAGCAGCCAGGGGCCTGGAGCAGGTGAGGAGGATCCAGCATCTTGCAGAGGCCCTTGGACAACCCCATAGCTGGAAATGGAGTGGACTGAAAGCAGAGACCTGAGCAAAATGCCAGCCATTTCTGGGCTGTGGATGCTGGCCAGGAATCATCCATGCTGCAACGTATGTGACGGTTGCAGCAAAAGGCCAACTGGCCAAGACTTGACCTTTCAGCAGCCCCTCCACCACCCCCGGATTGTCCTACACAGGCCGTGGAGATCCAGGAGGAGTGAGTGACCTCTTCCAGCCTTCAGATCACCCTTGTGGAATTGCAGCACATGCAAACAGAGAGTAAATCTTCCCCAGCTCCTGCCACTCGGTCAAACCTGGAACGTTTCTGAATGAGCCATGATTCCTTATATGGAGCTGCAGTTAAAGGAATTTCTAAATCATGTTTTATTGGCATGAAGGTAAAACACAGCACTTAAATATGAAGACCATTAAAGGGAAGATTATATGCAGCAGAAGCTTTTACAAGAGAAACTGTAGCATATTTTCCCTTTCCTTTGTTTGCACCAGAGCAGAGAAAATTTTCTGTCAAGAATACACAGATTCTGCCCGAGAGCGAATGCAGTAATTCAGTGAGGCCCAGTGTGTGGATTTCCCAGAAATGGTCTTGATTTGAATGAAAAAGAGAGGACAAATTTCTTGTCCTTCTCAAAGGAACATAATAAGAGCATTGCGGTATCAGATTGAGGCCTCTTTGCTCCAATATTCCATTTTCCACAGTAGTCAACCAGTTGCTTATGGAAAGCCCACAAGCAGATTCCCATTTGGGTTTGATCACGATTTACTGGTTTCACACCCTCTGGACCAAACATGGCCTCAGGCACAACCTGTGGTCAACCTTCAAAAATTTCTGGGCATGCAACATGATGCGTGAACCAAAAGAGGTTGCATTTGGCAGCATGTGTACGTTTGAAAATCAATGTGCATGGAAAACACATGCTTCTGCCAAAATGCATGGACAATGGGAAATGCAGAGAGTGCAGTTGACTGCAGCTGGTCAAGATGGCCTCCAGCATGTGTGGCTTGACCTTCGGATTGGATCCGTTCCTGGACATTCGGATTGGACATTCCTGGAGCAGAAGGTTATCCATGGCTTCTAGTCCTGGTGGCTCTAGGCTTCTTCCAGGACCAGAGGCAGTGTGCGTGTGAGCCTT
This sequence comes from Varanus komodoensis, assembly GCF_004798865.1. Classification (NCBI taxonomy): domain Eukaryota; kingdom Metazoa; phylum Chordata; class Lepidosauria; order Squamata; family Varanidae; genus Varanus; species Varanus komodoensis. The sequence continues at coordinate 2,607,692 of NW_025335873.1, read as the reverse complement.
TCTTTTTTGGGTTAGCTGGTTGGTCTCTTTCCACTCAGTGCTGGATTAAATGCCTCCTTGGGCTGATCCAGGCTTACATGCTGTGTGAATTATCAGATGTCTCTAATAATGCACATTTTGGGAGCACCCAAAGGTAGTTTATGGCAATACATTTGGGCCTGACAACAGAAAGAACTTCTTCATTCTTCTTTATTATATGAATAAAGAAGAATGAAGAATGAACATATGAATATTGCCAATGAAGAAATCCAACTCCCAATCATCATTAATAGACTTCATTGCCACAAGATGTGATGACCATCATTAACTGGGAAAGAAGGATGGAAGGATGGAAAGATGGAAGGAAGCAATCATTTCAATGGTAGATCACAAGCTGAACATGTAAAGGCCACTTTCAACCCCTGGTCCCTCTATACTGTCGAATAGCAGAAGCAGCCTGGGCAGTTCACAGCAATCCATAACAGGTGTGACAATGAAACAGATTCATCTAAAACAGTTTCAGGGAGCAAAGCAGGGGAAAAATACCTGCCTGAGAACCTGAAGAAGCCCACCCATCAGACCTGACAAGCCTCATGGCACGTGACCAACAGTCTCATGGAGCATAAGGCAGCTTTTCCCTTGCCTAGCACCCTCCAGACGTTTAAACAACTGGTTTGTGGCCATTTTCACTGGTCTCGCCAGCATAGTCAGTGGCAAGATTACTGGACTGTAGCCCCAAACTGAAGTTTAGGAAGGTCTGGCCAGGCCAGAGGTCCGTAAGAGACTCAAGATTAGCAAGGATACATACGGATATACAAAGGAAGAAAAAGTTTCTTTCTTTCAGCAGAGAGAAAGAAAAACCCAAGAGTGATAGGCGCTGAGTTGCCAAGAAAATCAAACGAATTTATCAAGAGAGCCACTCAAGAAACGGGTGAGAAGAGGAAAATGCCTTAAAAGCAGGAAGGAAGAAGGAAAGAAACAGGGTGAAAGGAAATAAATAAAAAGAACAAATGATCCAAGGAATGCACAACAACGGAAAGGAAAGGAAAGGAAAGGAAAGGAAAGGAAAGGAAAGGAAAGGAGAGATGGAACTGAGGGGAGAGGAATGGAGAGAAATCTCAGCATCAAGGAAGAAAGAAACCCTCAAATGGCAGAGCAGTTAAGCAACTCCAAGGTGTTTTTAATAACATTGATCAGGCCCCCTGAAAAAAAGGCCGCGCTCAGGGAGACATGCACGGCCGACAGATGCTGACATTCTATCACACCAGACACATATTGACTAGCGGTCTGAACAAGTCGCTCACTCATTGCCGGCCAGCCTGATTGAGTTGCCTGCAGCGAGTAAATGAGCCTTCCATCCACTTCAGGTCGAAATGAACTGCAATCTTTTCAGACCTCGTTGTTGGCCAAATGAGAGATTTAAAACCCTGGAGGACTCCAAATGAATTTACCACGAAGCCACAGTAACTAAGAAAGCTCCAATACATCAGGTCTGCAAAGGGGACGTGCTTGGGAGCGCTCCCCATTTTGTTGATCAACCCTGAGCCCCAAACAATACCGACGTAAACAGATGAAGCCGGGTGAGGCCTGGAAACTCTCTCTCTCTCTCTCCCTCTCTCCCTCTCTCTCTCTCTCTCTCGCTGGTTTCTTAAGGATTTAAAAGATTTTGATGTGAAAACATGCCAACTTTCCCTCCCCATTTCCTCAGGGGAAATCCTCTTCCATCGATTTAATGTTTCCTGCCTTGCTACTTGTCAATTTTCCAGGGGCTTCAGCCGACAAAAATTCTCATTTGATAGCTGACAGATGTCCTACTCTTTTGCATGAACCAAAGCAATGGCTGATAGAATTGTCCAAGGAAAAACTCAAACCATCCCCAGAAAACAAACACATGAACTCAAAGGAAAGGAAGCAGCAGGGGAGAGTGATTCCTGCAACTCACACCCCAGGATGCCCCAAGCATGGATTTAAAAATACAGCAAGGGATTCCATCCCGTTCTGATTCCAGTTTTTAGGATCCCTCTGCACCACAGTTGTAGCTGTGTGTGTGTGTAGGAGAAAGAAAGATAGGCAGAAAATCTGTCTTCATGAAATTTCATTTCATCTCCATAAATATTCAGTTTTATTTTAAACAATTAAGCTTTATATATTTAAAACTGGTAGAGAGATAAAGAAAACATAAGCAGAATTTTGCTCAATTGCTCCTTAAGCAACAAGAACAGGGCCTTTTTCAAGATGGCCCCACATCTCTGATGTATGAATGCCCTGCCCCACCCCCCATATATATGGCTTTAAAAACCATTTCTGAGAGCTGTTTGTGTGATGCTTCTATGGTGCTACCAGTTGGCAATTGCATTCAGATAATTTTGGATGAGTCTTAATTAACATCATAATGCCCCACTGGAGAATTGGCAGTGGGAACTGTTGACTCCCATTTTAGCAGGGGGCGCTTTAACCTAAGCATTTAATGCGCTGTCCATGGTCCTGAACCTATTGCTGGGCTTCCTTGCTCTTTGAAACCATTGTCTTATGGCAAGTTAGACTGGTCTTTTACGCTTGTGAGCGTTCTGGTTGCATGTCATAGGCATGCTAAGCCAGCGTGCAAGGGCTTCTCCCAAAACACCGGCTTAAGAATGGCTCAGTAGAAGAACCCGGAACATAAGCTAGGCATCCTCCACTAGGTCACAACGCTAGTCCATTCCATGACTTCACCAAATAGGATGCAGTCCATCTATTTCTATATATATAATCTATAGGATGTAGTCCATCTATTTAGTTTGCATCCAACGGAGCGAAGCTCAGGGAGCCAAGGTTCCATTTGGATGCCTGGAAGCACTTCCTGACAGTCGGGACCCCGAGGGCGTGGAATGGGCTTCCACGAGAGGTCATTGAGGCCCCATCGGTGCGGGTGTCCAAGGATAGGCTGGACATGCACATGGTGGGCATGTCGTGAGTGGAGCCAGCTGGAGCCAGGGGTCAGACTAGATGGTCTGGGAGACCCCTTCTGTCTCACTCTGTTTCTATGTTTCTTCTCTCCCACCCTCCACTGCCGAAAGACTCCCTTGCAATGCCTCCAGGCCATCGCTGTCGATCGAGAAGGACTTATTCCCCACTGCACACAAATGGTGCAGTGGTTGCCAGGTGGAAGATTAGCTGGGGGAACTCTCCCACCCACTCGCTGCTTTGCTCCCTTTCTTCTGTCTCTCACCTCGTTAGACGAGTGAGATGGACTTGTTCGCTTCCCCCCACAGCCTCCAGGGGGCAGCAGCAGCGAAAGGTGGGAACTGGTTCCTTATGGCATGCCAACTGGACTACCCAAGTTATTCCCACCCATAAACATAGAAACATAGAAACAGAGCGAGACAGAAGGGGCCTCCCGGGCCATCTAGTCTGACCCCCGGCTCCAGCCAGCTCCGCTCATGACATGCCCACCATGTGGATGTCCAGCCTGTCCTTGAACACCCGCACCGATGGGGCTTCAACCACCTCTTGTGGAAGCCCATCACACACCCTCGGGGTCCTAACTGTCAGGAATTGCTTCCTGGCACCCAAATTGAACCTGGGTTCCCTGAGCTTTGCTCCGTTGGAGCGCGTTCTGCCTTCCTCTGCAGGGGAGAACAGGTCTCTGCCCACCTCCGTGTGACATCAGGGGAGGAGCAGGCTGTTGCTAGAAGAGAAATCCCCGCCTCTTCCCCTCGCCACCATTGGATGCTTTTTGCATATGCGTGTTTCTTATATGGCTTTCCCACCTGAAGGGTGGCTAGTTCATTTGAGGCAGCAAAACTGGGGGGTGGGGGGAGCCTTTCATGAAATATTCCCTGGAGGAAGGGGAGAATTCTGAATCAGTTACAAGGCAGAAAATAGCATCTCTAAACGGTCTCTTCAAAGAAATTGCAGCTCACTTAAAATGCATGGAAGGGCATCGTTTCCTCATCCTGGGAGGAGAGCAGCAGATTAGGAGAAACCCAGCCCAAGTTCATGCCCTCCTTCAAGGATATTTTAAAAAAGCATCTCACCTGCAATTCCCTCCCTATATTAGGGTGGCCATTCCCTCAGGGCCACTTTGAGGAATGTCCTCCGGGGGGGTGGTTTGGGGTCCCCAGGCAGTTCCCGGTTGGATTGTGAGCTTGCTTCTTCACTCATTCATTTCGTTTGTATACCACCCAACAGCCCAGGGTCTTTGGCAATTAGGAAAATCACTTATTTTGCTTCTGTGGGAAAGGGTTGACTTGCATCTAGGCAGATTGATTGCCTGATTGATTGAATATTTGCATTAAAACAACAATGTTCCAAAATCAATAATACTAAAAACAATAATATGATAATACAAAAACATGACCCCCACAAATTAGGATTATTACCTTAAAAACTAAATCTATGCAAAGCATGTATAAGTAATATAAACTTATAAGAGAAAGAATAAAATTACAAACCGGGGTCTTGTTAAAAACAATATCATCATTAAACTCGACTGTTAAAAGAGCTGGAGAAGAGAGGTGTCTTTGCCTGGTGCCAAAAGCACACCTCTTGGGGGAGCTTATTTCCAGAGATTGGGTGCAGCCACCAAGAAGCCCCTTCCACTTGTCAGCATCCCCCTCCCCTCCCCTGGGGATGTCTCCTTAAGAAGGCCTCCTCACGTGTAAGCAAAAGAAACTTGCATGTAGGCTCAGTGCAGAGAAATTTGAGCTTGGGGCTTAACTTCTGGGCAAATGTGTGCACTGAACATCAGCTCCACAGCATCAATTCCTGGGCTCTGAGAGCTCGCAGGAGTGCTCCAGCTTCCATCTCAAAGTTCAGTCCAACTCAGGTCTGCATCAGATTGCAAGTTTTGGTTCCTTTTTCCCATGCATGTTTCCATGCATATGTTCCCACAAGCAAGCACTGATTCTGCACATTTGTGAAATGTACATACTCTTCTCCCAGTAATTGAACAGCCCAGAAGGTTACTTCTGTGGGGCGGTACAGAAATAAACAAACAAACAGATAAGCGTGATGGTGAACATTTTTCAGTAGTACATACTTTAATACATCTTTTCCAGATGTGTGCCTACCATCAAACGAAGTTTGGAAGGCAGGCAAATCATACTGCAAAGGTGCAGCCTTTGCTGCAGAAGAGATCAAGACCACCTTCCTGCAAGGACCAACCCTGTAAATTCAGATGCAAAACAAGCTGCAATGAATTTCATTCATTCCTAAGAGGAAATGAAGGAAAAATAAGTTGAGGTGCTCATTCTGGATGTGGTGTTCTTGGAATAACAGCATAACGATTTGTCCATTCACACTAACACTATGCTAAAATGTCTCAGGAGCCATTTCTCTAAGAAAGCATCTGAGATCTTTTTTTCTTCCTGGACACTCTAGGAAGCAACCAACATTTTTGTGGAAATTTCTCCAAGCATTAGGCATGGGTGAATCTGACCATTTTGCTTCATCTGGTGGCTCATATTTCAAACTTTCCATTCCTTTTGTCTCGATTCTGCAGAGCATACAAGCATTTTCAAAGTCTGCACCAAAATTTTGCATTTCCATGTACCTGAGTATATGCACTGCCCCCTATTTTCTTGTGTGTGCATGTTTTGCTGATGCACACAATTTTATGCTATTATAATGCATTTCTGTGCAATTTTCCCCTGATGTGTGAATGTTTTTGAGTGGCTAAGGGTGCAAAATTTGAGGAAGTGTGCCTATAACAGTAACCTTATTTATTTGTTTGTTTAGGAGGTTCAAACTTGTATAAATATTCAGACAGAACTTAGCCCTAAAGTGATGCTAGGCTGGAACACTGGGAAAGCTGCAAAATGTGCATTTAAAAAGATACTTTGCTATCATCACTATTAATGGTGAGCCCCCACTCCATCCAAGAAAATGTTGGATAATTTCTCTTCCCTCTAGAGAAATCTGATGATACAGTTTTCCTTATTTCTCTGTGATCTGCTAAGATGCTGACCAGCTCCCAAATATACACTAAAGAAAGATAGAGAAGCAAACCAAAGGCATATAAGAACATCAGTTCCATACCTTCTGTGCTTTATTTTTCAAATCATAAATCCAGTTTTTAGTGAGAATTGGTTTTTTAAAGTTCACATGAAAATCTGTACACATAATTGTGCACATTTCTCCCAAAGCATGCAATTTGGATAGATTTTGCATGAATTACTTCTGCAAGCAATCTGCCTGGAATGCTGCATTTTCAAATACTATTTGCCCAAAACTGTGCATTTTTTGCACATGTTGTTGGATTGGAGAATTCCAATCCATTGTGGAACTTGGAGATGCATGCATTTGAAAAGGGAACTGAGCATTCGTCAAGGTTGTGGGGCAAAAGTGAAAAATTAAATCACCTCATCTAAAAATGTGAAGTGAATTAATTCCACCCCCATTCCTTAGGGCATGCACAAGGGAGCCAGACAGCTAGAATGCTGTGTGTTCATGGAAGGATTTTGAGCCCTTTAAAAAGAAAAGAAAACAGATACTCCCAAAATTAGTTTGTTTTCTGTTTGCTGCTCTTCTACTTTTATCATTATACGGGAACAATTAGGAATGCTTTCTTTCCTTCCCCCCACTTCCCTCAACCACACACACGCACGCTTCAAACTGCATTTAGACATATATTTTTAGTGCGGCAGAACAAAGATTAATACAACCGGGGCTACCTCTGGGTGTCAAAGCAGCAACCACCCCATGCCATGGCTCTCCAGAATAACTGCCTGCCATCTTTTAAGAGCAGGAAGCAACGCCTGGTCTCGATTCACTTAAACAAAAAGATTGCAGCGAGGGGACATAATGCAAGAAAGTAATAAGGTTTAAAACAGGTCAGAGCCCTTTGCTTGCTCCATCGCTCCTGAGTGAGATGCATTATTTAATGGTCTTTGGTCACTGCTGATATACTGGTGATGAAATAGATGATTTTGTTCGAAAGAGCATTAGGAAAGAAATATACAATGCTGCATTACACTCTCCCTGAGTCCCTTCCATGGAAGGAAGAAGGAAGGAAGCAATAGATGGAAGTCTTTTTTCCTGATTTTGACACCCAGGCAAAGCCCTGAAATAGAAAAGATGGCAAACGCGACCGAGAACAATACTGCCATAGTCAGAAATTAAACTGGGGAAGTTCTTGCTTTTCTGAACAGCCAACGCTGTTCCAAGGAGCAGAAACCTTGGACTGATAACGGTCCTGTGTCACGGGCTAACGGAACGATCCTTCATAAAAATGGATGTCATGATAGGTCTCTCCATCAACCACAAAGGCTGCAACAGCTTCTGGAACAGATGGGGAAAAACAGCCCCAAATGAAGCACCTCAGTTCAGAGCAGTCCCAGTGTATCTTGGAAAGAAACAGGCATCCCCTTTCAGAAGGGGAATAATTGCCATTCATGGAGGAGGCAGCGGATTCCATGCCCAAAAGCTCTCGTTGGAAGGTTCCGGAAGAGCCTTCCTTCTCCACCTCACATTTTGTGTAATTTACATATGAGCAGACCTACCATCTATTATTTTATTTTATGTATTTATTTATAAAATGTGTATGCCATCCAATTACTAACGTCTCTGGATGGCTAACCGCATAAATAAATTGATAACCCACTCTGACTGCAAGTTAATAAAATTCAATATTAAAACATATTAAAATATTGATTAAATAAAAAGGTTTTGACCTGGCACCGAAAAGCATATAATGATGGCACCAGGCGGACCTCTCTGGGGGGTGCATTCCATAGTTGTTATGATCACATTACATTTATATCCATCCTCTTTTCCTCGGCAAGGAATCCAAGGCTGCTTTCAAGGTTCTTCTGCTCCCCATTTTATCCTCAGACCAACAACCCTGGGAGGTGAGTTCAGCTGAGAGTGTGTGATGGACCCAAGCTCACCCAGGGAGCGTCAGGGCTGAGTGGGGACAGCAACCCAGCTCTCCAAAATCCCCAGTCCAACTCTTCAACCACACCAGCCCTCCAGTCCTTCTAAGATGCCGTCACCTTCCATTTTACAGAGAATTCCCCCGGATTTCAGCCCCTTGCTTTTTGCACTCTTGTTTCTGCAGGTCAAAAGAGGACTGAGACTTTTTTGTTCCGGCGTGCCTTTGTGACCCATGCAACGGGGATAGGTTGGGGCTCAAAATGCCCTTTGGAGGTTGCATCTGGGCATCTGAGTGCTCAAATCCCCTCCTGAGTCCCAAACTGAGAACCCGAACATTGGATCTTCTTGTTCTGTTGTTGCAGGGAAGGTCCATCTCGCATGCCCTGTACTAACTGAAGCATCCACTGTTATGCTCCCCAAGGGAAAATTCAGTCCAAAATTACCTTTCATGGGGACCTCACTGTAGGCAGTTTTCTATATGAGGTAGAAAAATGATTCCCCCAAAACCCCATGCTAGTATTCAAAATTATTTGTTCCTAGTCCGTACCAGCTGGTGTTCTAATCAATCTAATATTCTAACAAAAACTAATATTTATAAGGTTAGTTGAGTTCTGTCTTGCCCCTTTAGCCAAAATGGCTCTCTGAGTGAGTTACACAATGTAAGATAACAACAACAACAATAACATGCATAATAAAATTAACAAACATTACAACAAAAAAATTAACCATCAAACATAAGACACTGCAGTGAAACTTCATAATAGCCTTGATTCTTAAACCAATAAAAACACAATAAAAGGCACAATAGCACTAAGATGTAACAAATACCATAAATACCATTAAAATCGTTAACATTATCTTAATGTTTAAAATATCGGGTGGGTAAAAAAAGCCCTGTCTGGTGCCGGAAAGCATAAAGAGAGGGCACCAGGCAAATGTCCTTGGGGAGCTGATTCCAGAGTGGGGTGCCACTATCCAGCAGGCACTTTCTCTTTGTAGCCTCCCTCCTTATTTCCTCCCTCCTTTCAGAGGGGGCTCCTTGAGAAGGACCTCCGATAGAGGCCTAAGGGCCCAGGTGCGCCCCTATGGGAAGTAAGCGCTCCTTTAGATAGCCTGAGTTCTGCCTCTATCATTTCTCACGGAAAATAAAAGAACTCGATGTTGCCAGAACTGTTGTGCATTAGTGGTTTTTGTTGTGCTGGTAAGTCATCTCCAGCTTGTGCTCACCGTAGGAAGGACCACTCTCCAAAATGTCCCTTCCTAGCCAGCCCCATTCAGCTCTTATGATCCATGGCAACACCTTCATTCATGCAGTCTATTCAGCTCGTATTTGCTCTTCCCCTTCTCTCACAGGAAATTTTATCCCCACAAAGAGAAGCTGAAAATCAGGTTGGGGTCTGAAAACACCCCCATGACTAGAATAGCATTTTTTTTAGACACAGGATCCAGTAACACATGGTGGCAAATATATTTACTTACTTATTAGATTTATATCCCACTTTTCCGTACAATGAACTCAAAGTGGTTTGCAGCCTCCTCCTCCTCCTGCTCCCCATCTTATCCCCACAACAGCCCTGTGAGGTAGGTTGGGCTGAGAGTCCGTGACTCGCCCAAAGTCACCCCGTTGGCTCCATGGCTGAGCAGGGACTTGAACCCAGTTCCCCTGAGTCCCAGTCCAGTGCTCTTAACCACGACTCCTCTTAAATACCTCCCTGAGACCACAAAACTTGGAAACCTCAGTAAAAGGCCTCATCCTGCATCCAAGAAAAGAAGCATCAGCTTTCACAGAGCTGCAAGGCCTCACAGCCAAGAAAAGAGTGAACTGCCCACATGCTCACTGGAGAAGGTAACCTCCACATTTGGAACGGAAAAAGGAACTTACTGTAGCTTCCTGTCCAATTGATGTTGTGGCATCCTCAGAATAGCACACACAGGTCCGGGCATCATACCTAAGAAAGGGTATCCTGGAGTTGGACAAGTGCAAAAAAGCAGCTAAAATTATCCCAGGTGCCGGAGCAAAGCCCCTGCAAGGAGAGGGTGCAGGTCCATCAACCTGGTATTCGCAGAATCGGTGGGAGATTCTGGACAGGCCAAAGGAAGGGCTCTTCCCTCATCACATACCTGCGCTATGGAATGTACTTCCACAAATCAGATAGCGACTTGGATGGCTTTATAAAAGGGCCAGGCAAATCCATGGAGGAGAATGCTTCTGTGACCACTAGTCTTGATGGCTCTATGCTGTCTCCAGCATTCGAGGCAGAACGCCTCTGTTCATCCGTTGCTAGGGAACATGGGTGGGGGTTGCTGTTGCTTGTTGGCTTCCCCCTGGAGCCCCTGGCTTGTGACTGCGTGAACAGAATGCCGGGTTAGATGGACCCCCAGCCTGACCCAGAAGGTACATCTTAGGTTCTCACAGATTTCCTCACATTTGCAGATCCACCCTCCATCTGCCAAGCTGCTCCCAAACCATCAATCTGGTCTAATGTTTTCCATATCATGGCCCCGTAGCCTACTCCCGGATAGTCCATTAAAGCATAATGGACAGAATTGAAACAAAAATGGCACTTAGACACAGAAATCCATCAGCAGTAATTATCACTAACCAGAAATCACACCCAGAACTTCACAACCATCGTGCCCATTTGTCCTCAAAGAAAGAGGGACACCTTTTTAATTATGGTTAAAGGGAGAAGGGGGGAGAGCAAAAGATCTGAAATTCCCGTCCCTAATTAGCATACATGATTTGCTATCTCTGACACAAAAGTGATTTTATCATAGCAGGCCGGGGAGCAGCAAGGAGGAAGACGAACAAGACCGTGCTAATTCCATCTGAAGTTCCAAGCCCTGTTTAAAAAATAATTTCAGGAATCCGCAGTACTCTTTCTCTCAAGGTAGACATCCTCATACAAGCTTTGTCATCACCCAGAGACTTGTCCAATGGAAGAATTCCCTGCAGGCCATATTAAGGTGAACCAGCTAAACTTGACTTGTGTGAGCTAATTCTTAAACCGGTGTCAAACAAAACCATTCTGTTTTGCACTGTGCTTCTAATTTTTGGCCTTCTTCAAATGCTCACCTGTAAAACATGCATACATCAAAGAAAATTGCATAACAAGAATGCACACTTTCAGGCAAATGGTCAATGGAAGGCCTCTGTTAGGGGAAAGTACTTGGAAATAATGCTTATCTTTGGAAGAAATAATGCATGGAAATGCACACAAATTTTCATGCAGATTCTTTATTTATACAGACTGATGGGAACACAGGATACAGCAAACTCGTATCTGGCAGAAAGTTAGTGCTACAGAAAGCAACAAATCAGACATTTTTCCTTCCATAGTGGAAGGGATGATAAAGAGATGATTTCCTTATTTATGTTAAAAAAATGTACAGTGACCTTTCAATAAACCCTACCAGGATGTCCTCCCATGAAACTTACATTTGGTCTCATGCTGTATCTTATGTCTGTCACATCAAATTGTATTCTGACAATTGTCGATTACAATATGAAATAAAAATAAACACTAGCAGCAAGATGGAGATTTTCAACGCAATACCAGATTTAAAACAACGGAAAACTGAAAGGATAAAAATGCCTAGGAAAATAAGACCTTCACCTGGGATGGGGACAGGCAAGTCTAGCAGAGGTGTCATTCCACAACCAAGCAACACACCAAAATTGTCCTCTTCTTACCTTTCCACTGCACGTCATTTGGCAGGACCCACACGGGATCTGGAAGTGAGCCTATAGCCCAGCTCTCAGAATGGGTTTCAAAGGCGTAAAGAACATACATTGAAGAACCAGCCTCAAAATATGCAGCACAGAGGGAACAAAGATGCCACCGATTAAGAAGCTTAATTTGAAGGGGACCTCTTCACTTGGCCTCCAGGTGGTATTACGTTGGGAGCCAAGCTGGTCCTTCCAGGACAGGCATTACTCAGCTGAGCTGCTACCACCAGTGGTACGGAGAAGATCCAGAAGTAGGGACCAGAGGAGAAGGAAAAGCAGCCCTTGAGTATGCTATTTTTTCTCTAGATGTAGCATGGGCTGCATGGACGGGGGAGAAGAGGACCTTCGATTTTTGTTTTTTTAAAGGAAGAAGGATTCAAGCGGGAGTGGAAAATCCATGTGGGCCAGTGGAATGAGATGCAACAGGGCCCTGGACCTGGACCGCAAGCTGGTAGGGCAGGTGGCCTCCCAGGGATTCAGGAGTCCAAGGAAACATTCGGGGAACCGGCCCTATTGGGCCGCCCTGAGCATCCTCTGCTCCCCGCCGTAAGGCCCTTTCCCTAGAAGGCACCTACCATGACACACCTGGCAGGGCATCCCAAGGAAGTCCCCTGAACGGGATCTTAAGGTACAGGTGTTGACCTATGGAGTTGACCATCTTTCAATGAGAACATCAATGTCAGATTACACATTTAACAGACACAACACAAGGGCAGCTTAAGAACTCAGCGTAGGGAATTTCCCACCCCCCATTTCTCATTTTTAGGGGACTTGGGAAACCCTCAGTTGGCAATTCCTCTGGTTTCTTGTTGCTGCTGGATCAGGCTGTGTTCTACCCCATTCAGGACACACCACATGCCCCAAATAAAGAGCCACAAACAGGGCATGGGTGTAATAGCACCGTTGCATTCACATTCTGCAGTATTTTGCGTCCATGAAGAATACACCGTCAGGACCCTTAGATTCCCCCCCCCGCCCGCCACACACACACACACACACACACACACTTCTCCAATGTGCACCTTTCTGTATGCCATTTTGACGAATCTACACCATTTCCCCCAGGCCATTTCCCCTGAAGCAATGCATTTTGCACACTGTTCTCGCCAGCATAAGCACTTCTGGGCACCCTTTCCCCCAATTCAGGATGTGTGCATGTGCCATTGGCGTGGGACACCTGATCACAACACCTGGGGAAGTGAGATTACTGGTAACTACATGTTGCTTCACACGTTGGTTTGGAACCTGCAAAGTAGGTAAATTTGCATTGTAATCCAAACCAAACCAATTTCTCTCCATGCCTACTTCCACTGTCCTTGGGACCATGCCTATTTAAAGGTGCACAAACATGTTAAGTATTGACCCTTATCTAAAGCCAGTAGCCTGGAAAGTTCCTTGGAATCAGCCACTTCCTCTGCTCAAAACTCTGGAGAAAAATTGTAAGATCAGCGGCTCCTTTTGATCTTCTGTTCATGTGGAGGATTAGGGATGTGACAGGCACACAACCACCCTCATTCCAATCAAAGCAGTGCACCTTCCCCCACCATTCCTGAAACTAATTTCTTGATTTGCATAATGGAGCAATACTCAAATTGCTGCTGAGAATGGAGGCAACTTCAAAAAAATAAAAAATAAAAAACCTGAAACCATCTCTGTATAATTTTCCAATTACCAGCTTTAACTACAGCCTCAGTATAGCTTGGAAAGTCTTAAAGAAGAAAAGAAAAGAAAAGAAAAGAAAAGAAAAGAAAAGAAAAGAAAAGAAAAGAAAAGAAAAGACAGGAATGGTTGGATGCTTGCTCTCAACTTCAAGTGTGTGAGTGTTTAATTTCTCTGCCAGTTGCCACTAAAAGTGACACTTCCGCCCAATCATTCTTGGTGGTTGATTCTGGATCACTTGTTGTGGATTAGTTACCCCTAAAGCAGCTGTTACCACCCTTCGGGATTTATAATTAAAGTAACCAAAAAGTGCTAGGGGGATCTGCCCACAGAATTTGAAAAATCGAGGATGTTTTGCAACCAAACCAGGATGTTGATCCAAACGATCCAGAAGGCAGGGCTATGGACCAAAATAACCAAGGGGCCATTGCCTAACAAAAGAGACAATTAGCTCAAATTGAGGAAGGCTATACAAGGAACCCAGTAAGGAGTTGAAAATGCATTTTTTTTTACATTCCGGACACCCCGGCCCTCAGATTCTGATTTGTTTGCCTGGTGCTGGTGCTCTCTGGTGGTGACGCTTGAACCAGCTGGTGGACCCCCACTGCTAAGATGAGCCATAATTTGTAAATTATTTGAAACTGCTAGTGAAATTGTGGAGCTAAGTAACCCCATGTAGCTTTACAGTGATTTGTGTCAAACTGGTCAACTTGCAGAAGACACGATGTGCCTAAATTACGATTTCACACACATTGCTCTCGATCCATGTGGTTTGGAAGGTGCTGGTTTGGATGCATTTCAGTAGCAGTTTTTAGAATATGTACAAATTGCAGCTCGTCTTAGAGACGGACGTTGGGGGTGGGGTGGGGAAGCAGCCCATTTCCAGTCATCAGATAAGAAGCCAGCAGGAAACCTGCCATACCAAAAGGAGCCAGACTCACTTTTTCCTGTTCTGGAATTCCAAGGAGGCATCTGCAAGATCCTGCCCATGCAAACCGCAATGGATTGCTCTGGAATCACTAGAACTGCTTTTGGGTGATGCTTTGGCATTAGCAATACGGCCTTCTCCGTTCTGGTCATCCACAGCTCTGTTTCCTCAGCCGATGTCTTGGGTCAGACTAGCTAACATAACACTGGGTTTCTGCACAGCTCTGACAGCCAGTACCAACAGTAATGGTCTGGAGAAGATTGGATCTCTGAGCTCAGAACTGAGGATCTACACCCAAGACTGCTCTCCCTCTGCCCTTGCAGCTGATGCAGAAAGAGTTGTGCTCGGTGGATCTCCGTGGTTCTTGGTGGTTTGTCCTCTCCTTGGGAAGGGGAAATAAGGGGCAGGGAGGGGATGAGAGGAAACAGAGGTCCACCATTGCCTAGATAGGAGGGCTCCCCTTTCCTCCTGCATGGAAAGGTCGCACTAAGACAACTGAAATTGGCCGTGCTGTTGCTTTGCTGGTGGGAGAAGCACCAGCTGACCTGTGGAGCACCTGCTGCCTCTAACCCTCAATGTTTGGAGAGTAATGGGCTGCCTCACTAGGTTGCACCTTCAGCTGAACTTTGAAATCACAGTACAGGTGAATCAAGATGACCTCCTTGAAGTCATCTTTTTCACCTAGAGTTTTATTCATTTACCTGTGTTATCTTTTATTGTTCGTGGCTCCAAAATCTCCACACTGGGATATGGAGTAGTAAAAATAAGCCTTGTATAAAGAATAAAATAAAATCTTGAGGTCCCTTCAGTGGGAATTCAGCCCAGTTGATGTTGCCTGCACTTAATCCCATGGCTGGGAAGCCACGACCTGAACAGAATGTCTAAGACCATGACCCAGCCAAGGATGATGGGAACTATAACCCACAATGCCTGGAAGAGCAGGAGTTTATTTGCATGGTATTCTATCTGCGGTTATTTCCGAGCAATGCCTACCGGTTGGAACAGCATCCAGATCTTATGACTGCATCCATATAATGCCGGAACAGTACAGAGGGTCCCGTTTAAAGAGTTTGGCTCTCTCTTAGACTGTGGGAAATGAATCAGGATTGCCTTATAATTTCAAATTACTTGTAGCTTTAGTTAATTAAATGTAAAATCATTGGAATAAAATTATCCTTTCACTGGAAATTAACTCACTGCTTAGGACTTTGATAATTACTTTCCCCTCCTTCAAATACTATATACAGAATTGGTCAGTTAAACAGTACTTAAGCAGAGGTTTTTTTTTTTTTTTTTTTGGTGGGGGGGGGAGAAAAGGGGAGTTAATGGCTGCCTAGCAATCAAGTTGATTATTATTATTTTTTAAGCACAAGCTATTAACATGTGCAATGAGGTATTAGCTAATCAATTATCTTTATAAAATTAAATAGTACTTTTATCACAAATTTTTACAGAGGTTATGATTTTTAATGGCTGCATTTTGCCGTGACACCCTGTGCCCCGTTTTTCTCCATTAATTTATTAATGGTTTGCATTTATATTATACTTTTTATTTAAAAAAAAAGAAATTCTAACTTCTGATTGAATTGAATTATTTCTGTTCACAGATGGGAGCCCCTCCGTTTTATTGCATTAATGTGATATAGGTTCCATGTTCAGCAGTAGATTAATGCCCCATGTCAAGACCCAGTCGGGGCTACTGGGGACGTAACCCAACATCCAGGCACAAGGTAAGGAGGAATCACCACTCAAGTAGGCCTAAGCGCAAAGGTGCGCTGAAGCAGCAGCAGGAAAATTTGTCATTTGTCGTGTCTGTGTGCATTTGTCGTGTCTGTGTGCGTTTGTCGTGTCTGTGTGCGTTTGTCGTGTCTGTGTGCATCCTGGCAGAGTTTGATCGTAGCAAACCACCTAAAGTGATCGCCACTGGAAGCTGTGCGTGTGGCAGCAGTCTTCCTCTTTGCCGCAGCTGGGCTCACTTTCTGATCTCGCTACCCCCTGACCCCTCTTCTTCCTCGGCCCTCTACGTTCTTGCCTCTTCCCTCTTAGCTTCTTTGCAAAGACCCCGTTTAACCCACTGAAATGAAAAAGCCATTTCATCCTCTTTGAGACACAAAAAGACACTTCTTGACGCATGACTCCGTTGCAGCAAAGACGATCCAACAGCGGGGGAAACCTGCATGGAAAGACATCCACCCAGAAAGCCCTTTTTATTATCACAAGAAGGACTGCCCTCCCTCTGCCAGGGCCTGTTTTGAAGCTCCATCTGCCTCCTGCCCACACCGTGGGCAAGACCAGACCGTACACCCCAAGTTAAGCCAGGGACGACCTGCTTGGTTCTGGCATGAATCAATTACAAACTTCCTTCGCACAAGGAAGTTCCTTGTCGGAAAATATCCTTGAGGGTAACCTCCATCTTTTTCTCAGGTCACATGAGAGATTTAAGGATAAGCGAAGAGGGGGGAGAAACCGTAGTTAACGTCCCTGATCTGGTATCTCTGGGCTTGAGTGATGGAGGAGATGTTCCCGGGACACATTTATTGTCACCCAGCGGCCCACAATCCCATTCTCCTCAGCGCCACTTCTATTCCCAATATAATTCATGGCGTGACTTTCGCTGGTGGAGTGACTGATAAGGGCCTTTCCTTGGCTTTCGCCAGCCACTCATCTCGGGGAGATGCCAAAGGGACTTGGGAGCGATGCAAGCGCTGCTCAGCCCCGGCCTGGGAAAACGGGGGCTGTCTGAGCCAAAAGGGACAGAGGACGGGAGCAGCACTGAGTTGAAAAGCCCACCAAGCATCAAACAGGACACAGGGATGGGTGCTTTGTAGAAACTATTTGTTTACGTGTGCATGCCCCTGAGCATGACAGCCCTCTTAAGGTGGAGGCAAAAGAAAATTTATATTAATATTCCAATACAGTGAGAAGAAGCAACGGAAGCCACAAGGCATCCATCCTTTTCTCTTGAGCATGGAAGCGCCAGCGTTTGGTGGGGGAAATGCTTCCCATGCCCTAAAAGAGGTACGGGGGCAGCCACGTCCTGATTTTTCTCTAGATAAAGTCCCAAGCAGTGGGAAGGAAGGAAGTTTTTATTTATTTTCAATTTATATTCTGCCTTTTTCTACAAAGGGCTCAAGGCAGCTTACATCATTCTCCTCCTCCATCTTATCCCCACAACAACAACCCTGTGAGGTAGGTTGGGCTGAGAGTCTGTGACTGGCCCAGAGTCACCCAGTTGGCTCCATGGCCGAGCGGGGACTCGAACCCAGATCATCTGAGTCCCAGTCCCATGCTCTTCACCACTACACCACACTGGCTCCTCAGTTGTGATGCCAATGAGAACCTGAAGATTCTGGGGCTCCTTCAGTCAAGACATGCCTAAGACTGAGCCCCAAAGGGTTCTAAACTCTGTATGTTGCAGGTTTTATGTGCGTTTAAAAATTATCTTCAGTTGTGTTCTCTGATTTTGGTGAATCACCCAGAAAACTTCGGCAATTGGACCTCAACAAAATGAAAGCGATGAAATTACCACGGCTTACTGCAGTTTGTCGTCTGTGATGCATCAAGTCAGGGAAATTAGCTGAAGGAATGCATGTCCTGTTTGCTAAAGCTTTGCTATTGCACCACCCAGAAGGCATTTCTCTTAATTACTTCTACTTTTCAAGGATGCAACAAGGAAAGCACTCTGCTGTTTTGTCTTCCATGTTCTGCATTTTATTGTGGAAGCTCCTCCCAAGCAAAGACCATTGCCTAGTGCCTCATAAAGCACCCCCCACTGATAAATAAACTTTTAAAATGGGGAGAGGTGGAGTGATTTAAAAATAAAAGGACTTCCTTCCTTTCAGATTTTCCCAGTCCTACAATAGGACTGCTTCCACACAGCTAGAAGGTATTTAACTCATGTGAGTTAATATCCATCCCCAAGGGATTATAACTGAATTGAGTTTTTCAAGTGCTCAAAAAACGAAACAAAAACAGGTTGGAACAGGTCCCATTCGTCACAAATTCGCCTCATTCCTATGATCTCAAAGATCCAAATCATCCAGCGCTCACCCATTTAAGCCCTGTTTATTGCCCTAAAACTGCCTATAAAGCTTTCCACAAGAATGCTTATCACTAAGTGTAGGTATTTACTCTGCATGCATCAAAGATTCATATGAATTCTTTAATACTACATAGACATAGATGGATATTTATAAACTCGAGTTTACATTGTGCCAAATTGCCCCACAACAGGAAAAGCACAGCAAGAGTCCCCCAGACACACAACGCAATTTTGCAGAGCTTTTCCTTTGATCCTGCCGTGTGACCAAATGCCATGGACTTTGGATTTGGCCAGCATGGTTTGAAAATAGAAAGACTTCTAAGTACTCTCAGTCTCCGGTGTGGCTTCTAAGGTGAATTCCTATGCATTGCAGAAAAAGCCTCCCACTTCCAGCATTCCCCGATTTTGGAAGACATCTCATTCATTCTCCCGCCCACTTTTTCCAGCTTTCTCCCACAACAGTCAGTCACAGGGATGCAAAACCAGGAAATCTGAACACGCTTAAGGTCTCTGCGTGGCAGCCCAAGGCTCATCCCAACTTTCTCTGAGGAAGTCAGAGAAATTAGCAATAGAGTCCAATTTGTTCCTACTTTGCTAAATTGATTCCATGTGCATTCTGTGGACTGTCAGGTGTCCTCCATTTTGTCATCCACTCACAGAAGGAACAGGACTTTTTATACAAGAATTTCATCCCGCTTGAACTAATGCACAGTTGGACAGGCACGCGGATGTGCTAATACACAGACACACACTTGCATTCATCGGCAGGAAGTAATATGCTTTAGCAACGGTGCAAATTAATTCAGGGAAGTTTGTGCAAATCACCCTGGAGGTGAGAAACCAGTGAAAATTGTGCACTCCGGCTCTGCACCCGCTTTTTCACACACTCGCCTATGCGGAGGAAGTATTCATTGTGGGTCAGGGTTGTGTTTGTTTGCTTGTTTGTCATTTTGGACACAAGCTAGATTTGTGCACAGCTCACTTGCAGTTCGAATGGCCCACAAGTGCATAGAATCTGAGTGACTAAGGAACGGCTGGTCTGCAGTGGGACCTTTGGGCCAGATTTGCAGAAATCCACTGAAATCCACTGTGGATGCCACTCTGAAATCTGCAGGCCGAAAGAGTTTATCATCTAGAATGTTATCATCTAGAGACCTGTTTTCCCCCACAGAGGAGGGCAGGATGCACTCCAACAGAACCAAGGTTCCATTTAGATGCCAGGAAGCACTTCCTGACAGTCAGGACCCCGAGGGTGTGGAATGGGCTTCCCCGGGAGGTGGTCGAGGCCCCATCGGTGCGGGTGTTCAAGGATGGGCTGGACATCCACATGGTGGGCATGTCGTGAGTGGAGCCGGCTGCAGCTGGAGGTCAGACTAGATGGCCCGGGAGACCCCTTCTGACTCGCTCTGTTTCTATGTTTCCATGTTTCCATCTGGAGTGTGGTCACTTGGCTGGCTGCTGTGGGAAGGACTTGGGTGGCATGGACCTTTGGCCTGATCCAACGGGATGGCTTAGTATCTATAATAATTCCAATGTAGTTGAAGCTCAAATACTTTGGCCACCGAATGAGAAGGAGGGACTCCCTGGAGAAGCGCTTGATGCTGGGAGCAACTGAAGGCCAAAGGAGAAGGGGGCGGCAGAGGATGAGGTGGCTGGATGGGGTCACTGGGGCAGCGGGTGTGGGCTTGGGTAGACTCGGAGGGATGGGGGAGGATAGGAAAACTAGAGGAATGTTGCCCATGGGGACTCAAAGAGTCAGCCCCGACTTTGCCACTGAACCACAGAAAGTCATGATATCAGAGAGACCCTTTCAAGTCCTGTTTAGGCACTTCCCACAAGGACCCTGTAGCTACAACAGAGGTCAGGATGCGGGACAAAACACGGCCTGCCTTTCCTCTGGAAGGGCTGTTCTTTTGTTCTTGAGCTGTACAGAAGAATCGGATACTGAGCCCATAACATTCGTCACCACTGAGATTTACGGCTGCCTGCACTATGCGCCGTTGTTCCTTTCTTCTTCCTCGCCCCCACTCCACTTCGATTGCTTCCTTATTGCAGTTTTGGAAATCCATTCCAATTAGAGAGCAATATGCCGGGTCCCAATCCAGAGCTCAAGGTGTGGGGCCCTGGGAAGCGATGTGGAGCCGTCCCCACCGGTGCCGTGTGCCGAGCAGGGCTAACCACCTCGAGCATTTCATAATAATCATATTTCTCCCGAAGCTTTCGTTTAGCTCTTTCAAATTAAATCCCAGCAATAAAAGAGGGAGAAGGAGAAATCAATGGCATTCTGGTGAAGAAACTTTGCTTCATTCCATTTGGTACCTCATTGAGTTTAGCAACATCCTCTTCTTGCTGGCAAATCTCAGAGGCTGCTCAGGGGCTACAAAGATTTCTTGAAATGTAGACTTTCTTTGCTGCTGCCTTTCGACAAAGATGACAGATCAGCCCCCAAACCGATCAGCTCTATAAAACAGAAAGTGCCTGCAATCTCATATCTACAGGGACAGAGAAGAAGAGACAGGAAGAGTGGAAGCAACAGGGGCGGTGTATTATATATACACTGGCTACCCTTTTGTTTTGGATCCCAGTGTAATGGGTGGGTAGTTGGGGGGCAGCTTTCCTAGTGGTTAGAGCACTGGCCTGGGAGTCAGCCATTCTGAATCCTAGTCTACTCTCAACCATGAAGCTGACTACATGGCCCTGGGCCAATTTCTCACCCTCATCCTAAACTCTTACTGGTATGTGGGGAAAGAGAAGGTTAATTTAAGCTGCCTTGGTTTCCTTACAGGAAAAAAAATGGGATATCAGTATCATACAGAAAAAACCTGGTCTGGGTCCAAATTATTTGAAGGGTTGCTTTCAGGCATTCCAACTTTTTTTTAATTTTATGCAAATATAGTCGTTGCAACATATAAAAAAATGTAAAAACAACCTGACCATACCTGTACATTTTCCCCTAGAGGATAAACTGTGGATTATTGTTCCAGCCAAGGGTACAGTTTGGGGGAATCTGCACACTTGGGAGAGCGAGAACTTGCAGATGCATGCAAAGCTATGTGAATTATTTATTTATATTTATTTCATGCTACTTCTAGGCTGCCTCATAGCCCAAGGATTCTCTGGGCAGCTTACAAATGCATTTGCGTAAAATTGGATTGTGCCGAGAAGCAGACGATGCAACGAAAGGCCCCCGACAATCCACAAAATGCACTTAATGCAAGTTGCGCTGTCTGTCCATACCTAGCCAGGAGCAAGTGAGATTGGAGTGAGGCGATCAGGTTCTGGAGATGGGTTCTGCTCTGGAAGCCATCGAAAAACAGAACTCTGGGGCTCAGTATTTCAGGCTTTTCCCAAGACTCTCCAGCAGAGGGCTATAGTGCCCAAATCAGAAACCACCGGTCTAAACTCCGCCACCAGATGGACTGGCAGGTTGTGACTCGTCGGCCTACTTTGCAAGCTCACCTTCTGGTCCTCCTGGTGGAGGTTACGGAGCCCAGCTGACACGGCTGAGTCCCCACGCTTGGGGCGGCCATGGTGACGCTCTTCCACAAAATTGTGCACTGCTCCACTGGATGCCCCCCTGACGACCGAGATCTGGCTCAAAGCTAAGCAAGCAGGAGAACAGGACTCTTCTGTGTAGACGTGTGTCCCCAATGCACACATACCCTCTGCCTACCACAGTATTGATTTTGTGGCTTCTGCTTGGAGAAGAAACGAAGGTATAGCGATTTCATTTAGGGGCCGCATTATAATTTCCCCAATGGTTTTGTCAAGTGCTCAGAGAGGAGAACACCTTTCGTGGAGAGAGGATGTTCAAAGACACCGAGCCGGCTAATCCATACCTAATTGGATGAAATCGTTATGCACTTTCACTCCTTTTGGATGGGTTCCCCCCCCCCCCTGCCTTCTCTAGGCTCTCTAGTTCCTTGGGGATCTTAAAAGCCACTGAAGAGGTTATTATAGCATGTCCTCCGGGATATTTAATACCCTAGCCCTGTTCAGACATGCAAATAATCTAATTCAAAAGCTTTCTAATTAGCAAACCTGCTACTCTTCTGGATAAAAAGCAAGAGAGAAAGCGAGAGAGACAGAAAGATAGAAAAGAAGGTTGTTCTCTCGTTCTTTGCTACGATCGTGTGCAAAAAATGAGACAAAGGAATTGCCGAAAAACAGATAAAAAGCGGTTGTCCCCATTTTAATTGAAAAGGACTATTTATAGCTTCGTTCAGGCACCTTCTAAAATGGGCTGTCCAGATTTGCCTGCCTCATTCTTAAACCCAGATCATGTCTTGGGTTCTGCCAAGCATCTCCAAGCTGTTAGCTCTTTCGGCTTGGAAGCCAACTTTTTTCCATGGCAGAGAGTATACAGTGCGGTTTTAAAAAGAAAAAAGAAAAAGAAAGCATTAAGCCTCTTAATTAACGAATTAGCCATTCAATTAAGATAATTAGGGCTAATTATTTTCTTTTAATCTATCACCAATTTTAGGACAATTAAGTTGAATGCAGGCAAGGAAGATCATAGAGGGTCATACACAATCAGGAAGAGGGAAGGGAGACAGAGCCCTTAACTTAGGCATAATGAAATATTAAGTGCATGGAGGCAAAGAATTTTAACCAATTCTGCTTCCAGAATCTGTTGTCCTATTATTTCTTTATAAAGGACCTTATTTGCACATCTTCTGTAGCCTGAAACCAGAAATGTTTCTGCCCATTTCATTTTTCCTCGCCTCTTGAGTTCATAAATCTCGATTATTTCTGCTCAGTTTATGGAAAGAAGCAGGGATGTTGCTTAGAGAGTTCAAAAATAAATGCCAAATGGAGTTTTCCCTCATTTGCACCCAGCAAATTCAACTGGTAAAGCCATTTCCAGAATAGAGAGAACAATGTTTTGCTTAACACCTTTGTAGCAGCCAAACATGGGGACTTGGTCTGAAAAAGATCTGGTAATCATATTTCAGCACCATAAACATGGCCAAACACATAAGCTTTCACTTTGTATTATTATTACTCATTATTGCTATAATCAATTATTGTTATAACCATTATTTTCTATACTGCTTTCTGGGTGGTTCGCAATAATTAAAAGCAAAACATGCAACCTCAAAAGCCCTATAATATAATATTAAGGAAATATATAATTTTTGACTAGCTCTATTTTATTCTTACAACAACAGCCCTGCAAGGTAGGTCAGGCTGAGAGGGAGTGAGTGACCCAAAGTGCTTCACTGAGCTTCATGCCTGAGTGGGGACTAGACCTGGATCTCCAGTGTCCCATGTGCCATGTGTGGATGTCAGTATGTTCTTATTTCTTCATTATATTTATTTATTTATAGCATATGCATTGAACCAAGGTTCAGTTTAGATGCCAGGAAGCACTTCCTGACAGTCAGGACCCCGAGGGTGTGGAATGGGCTTCCACGGGAGGTCGTTGAGGCCCCGTCGGTGTGGGTGTTCAAGGACAGGCTGGACGTCCACATGGTGGGCATGTCGTGAGTGGAGCCACCTGGAGCCGAGGGTCAGACTAGATGGCCCGGGAGGCCCCTTCTGACTCGCTCTGTTTCTGTGTTTCTATATGTATGCAGCCCCATAGTCAGAGGTTCTCTGGGAAGATCACAGCCTTATGAAACAAACAGACAACAGAATGAGATTCTCATCCTTGCCTGCTCGAAATATTTTGAGGTGAAGGGCCACAAAAACACCATGGCACTAATTCCTAGCAAATGTCCACAGGGATTGAGTGACCTAAAATCTCCCACCCTTGCCCTAAAATCTCCCACCCTTGCCGCACCCATTCTCTGCTACTGTTTGAGCATCTTTGGCATGTTGCTCATCCCAACCAGTCAAGGACCGCGTCAACACCAAACAGCCCCTCGGATCTGGTTGGGAGGTGACCCAACGTCACCAACCCCAGGGCTGCAGGGATGCATTGGGCTCCTGTACCCTTTTGCACCCCCTCCCAAATCCCCAAAAGTGGGTGGCACCTTTGCTGGGCAACCAGAAGCCTTCCTAAAACAAATCACAAAGAGCAATTAAATCAGTTGGTTTCGCTTCCTTAGCATTCCAGTGCTTAAGTGCCAAGTGTTTTCTCTCCTGGATATGAAGAACGCTGCAGATTTGGGGAAATCCTGCTCAAACTGGAGCAAAATCGAAACTGTCCCAGGTCTCTCAAAACCGCCTCCATCCCTTGGCTCAGCTGCACCTAGAAGGGATTTTCCGCTTCCTAGCAGCTGCTCGAAGCCCCTCATATGCAAGAGCCACCCCATAGGCAGTTTTAAGACAGATTTTGAATGGAGACCTGTTCTGCTGAGCATCAAACCACGGCTGCTAACTCACTGGGCAAAGCCTTGCAACCGTCGCCTCTCCCAGCCGAAGCTGCACAAGCCCTTTATTTCTGGGCGGGTTCTGTGTGAGGACTGCCACTGCCCGCTTGCCCAGATGTTGAGGTGTTCCTGGGCCACTGCCTTCCCACGGCACGCGTTCCTGGAAGTCTGTGTATTGTCCCATTAGGTTCGCGCACAGGCAATGCAACAGCACCTGCTCCAAGAGGTCTTTGGCACGTTGGCAATTAATAAGTTATGCCCTTATTAATTAGCAGGGTTAATTATGATTGCTGCTGCTCAAACCTATGCTAGAAAGAGATGGCGTTGCGTTCACGCTGAAATGCAGCACAACGGAGGTGCCCAACTCCACCACCTCCTTTCTTTTTTAAAAACAAGGTCAATGCGTTTAGCAGGGCATGTCTGACAGTATGGATCAGTGGAATCTCTCCTCTGGGATTCCACAAACATTTTCGGAACTATATTGGAATGAAGTACTTGGATTCAACAGCTAACAGCCTTCACCTGCAAGTTCAGTAGCAGGAAGGCTTCATCGCCTACAGTTTGATCCGTAACGGAGGGGATTAAGAGATGGGCAGCAAACCTCCACCTGGAGTGCCTCTAACTCTTGCAAAAACACTCACAGAAGCCCTCAAGGTGTGGTCAGAAGTTCACTCTGATCCCAGCCAACACAGGGAAAATAAGAGAGAGCTTTTTCCTCTTCTCCCAGAATGCTAGAACCCCAAAAGATCGCATCATGGAGCAGATGGGTAGGGGAATCACAGGAAGGCCTGTTCTGCCCAGCACATGCTGAATTATGGCATTCACTTGGCTTTGGGGATCAGATAGAAGGTGGAGGGCGGGGGAAGATGGGAGCTACCAAAATGCAACATCTCTTGGTGCTGCCTTGGCCTGAGGACTGGATGAATTCCTGGAGAGGAATGGCTAGTAGTCCTGATGGCTGGTAGTCTAGGTGCTCCAGCTGCTGGGGCTGTTGGGCAGGAGGGTGCTGTTTGGGTTGCTCGTTGGCCACTGTGCAGGGAATCTGCTGGGCCAGAAGAAGCCAGGGTCTGACCCAGCAGGGAGTTTCTTATCTTCTTAAAATATTGAATAAAACCAAGTCCGAGTGGAGTCCCTTTGTATCAAGACGTGCTCGTCGTGTGGAATTTGGGCTGCCACCTCTTTTCTAACCCAATGGAATCTCCTTTTATCCTCCTCAGGGGCATCGGAGTCATCTCTGAGCTGGCAGTAGCAGCATCTACTGAACTTGGCCCGCACAGGTGGGTGGGAATTTTACATCTTTACAATGTAAAATATGGAATTACCAACATGTAGCCAACATCTCTGTGCACTGGGTGGAAAACACTTGGGGTTTTGTTTGGTTTTTGGAATCACGGAAAGCGCAATGGAGAAATGAAACTATTGCTCACTGAAGGCAGCGCAGAGAACCCAGAATTAGATATGTGGCTGCCCCATATAATGCCTCCTACTGGGCTACTGGGTGGAGAGAGGGAGGGAGGGAGGGAGGGAGGAAGGAAATAGTCAAAGAAAGAAAGAGGTGGGGAAAAACATAACTGGGTTGGCAGAAAGAGAGATTGGGGGTGCCCCCAATAGAAGGATTTGACCGAAAGAGGAACTAGGTGTGTCCTTCCCACTGTTGCCACACCCCAAACTTGCCCTTGCGCTTTGGCTGGCTTGCGTCTTTCCAAGAATGCAGATGTTGATGGCATCAAACACTGTATCATGTCACTCTGGCATCCTAGCCATGGATGCAAAGAGGACCCTGCCGGCACCATTTTGGTGTCCCAGGCAGGGAAGCAGAGGTGGTATGGGGTGAAAGCAGCAGCTCACCGGTTTTCACAAAGAAAGAGAAGACAAAGCAGGGGCTTTGAAATGAGCCCAAACACTATTTAAATGCACCCACCTGGTGTGAAGCGAGAAACTCTGTGGCAAGAAATAGGGTCTTGACCTCAGCTATGGTGAGGTCTCTGTTGAGGTCAAGAACCATCTCCACACTGAGGTCTTGAGTTGCTCAGCTCTGGGACAAGGCCAGTGGTTGCTCATGGCCCAGGGGTGGGTAACTGGTGGCCCATCCAATGTTTTAACCCATACTTCCAATTGGCTGCAACTGGCATGACCCATGGTGAGGGATCATGGGAGTGGTAGGCAGGAGATTCTTGAAGGTCACCTTTCTACCATGGTTGGATCAGAACTGATAACCTTTTCACCACTTCCGCCTTCACGGCCAAAAGCCAAGTGAATGCACGATTCTTCATGGTCATGCAGGAAGTGAGGACCAAAATGAGAACAACCCCCTCCAGACCCAAAGCAACTGATCCTTTCAGCAGTGGTGACATGAACATGGGTCCCCATCTTATCCTAGCCAAATGTATCATTACCTGTAGGTCGGGCACTTTCCAGATCAATTCCACCCCCCACTTTCAAAATGTCGTAATATAGTTGGGTATTAGGTACTAGAAAACTCATTATGAAAATGGCGTACTCAAATTCTTCAAAGGTGATATTTCATAAAACACACTATGCCCGGCGTTGGGCTCAATCATTCTTTTTAATAGCTCTATAGCAGCCAGAAAATAAAGTATTCATGAAGATTGAGGAAGATGATCCTGTGAACTTCAATTTAATTGGTGCAAATTGAAACAATCCATCTTTTCGCGCTAGCCGTCTATCTCTGATCATCAGCGCAAACCACGTCCAGCAACCTGATTACAATTATCTTTTAATAGGAAAACTTGTCACTTTTTGTGTGATTTACATAAGCTCACACAAACTTACCCATATCATTTAGGGTCCAAACTTGTACCATTTCTACTCTTGTCCTCCCTACACACCTTGTTTCATGCTCTTCCTCTTTGGAGTTTCCACAACACGTCCGCAGTGCGTTTATTTATTTATTTTAAATGCCCATCACCACTATTCAGTTGAAAATGGACTTCAAGGTAGCTTAAATCTTGGCAGAGAGAGGCAGTGACTGGTGCCTTTCACCTGTGTTGGACTACAACTTCCAAAATCCTCAGCCGCCAGGGCCAGGTTTAGGTGAGGAGTGGGTAGATCCAAGTAGGAAGCACTTCCCAGGTGACTTTTGGGTACCTTGTCAGCTGAACTTCCCTTTACAGGATTGCTTGGAGGCTAAAACCTGAAATGCTGTTGCGAACACGCTGGAGGAAAAGTGAGAGGAAAACCTAAATAATGAATTCCCACAGCTGGCTTGGAGAACAGCCATGTCAGTGACAGCCAAAATCCACATGGCATTCATAGAAACAGAGAAACAGAGCGAGTCAGAAGGGGTCTCCCAGGCCATCTAGTCTGACCTCTGGCACCAGCCGGCTCTGCTCACTACATGCCCACCATGTGCATGTCCAGCCTATCCATGAACACCCGCACTGATGGGGCCTCAACCCCCTCCCATGGAAGCCCATTCCACACCCTCGGGGTCCTGACTGTCAGGAAGTGCTTCCTGGCCTCCAAATGGAACCTGGGTTCCCTGAGCTTGGCTCCATTGGAGCACATCCTGCCCTCCTCTGCAGGGGGGAACAGGTCTCTGCCCACCTCCGTGTGACACCCCCTCACATACCTGCATGTCGCCAACAGATCCCCTTGGAGTCTCCTCATTTCAGGTGAGGTTGGTGAGCACAAAGGACCCGACAGGTAGATGGGCAAGATGGTGAGTGAAGCCAAGCCCCAGGAGATGGGTGACATCACCCCCTGGGGAAGGGACTCCTCTGACTATGCTAAGGCTGGGCCAAGGGTCCTCAAACCCGTGGCCCAACCCAGCCCCCTGGGGTGACCATTTCCTCAAGTCCCCCCTTTCCCCCAGCCACCAGTCATTTGGGGGTTCCCTGTCGTGTGTGCAGTTTCTTCTCCCAAAGGAAAGGAAGCACCTCTCTGAAGACATCATTCCTGGAAGCTTGAAGCAGAAATAGGCAGATCCCTTTCAGCTCCACCCTTTTGCTTTAACCTCCTCACCCCCAAGCAAGTTTCTTCAAAAAGGACTTCAGCTCTTGGATTGGGAGAGGTTTAAACCCCCTTCCCATTTGAGATGCTCAGACGCTTTATTTAATTTTCTATTATCATACAATTGTGTGTGTTTTTTTAAACACCTTGGCTCCTAGCCACTTTAAATATATTTGAATAAAAATGCAGGATGCCACTAGATAGGGGGAGAGAGAGAGAAAATATTCTAGCAAAACGGGTACATTTATCTCAAGAAATGCTGGTTCAAGAACATGCTTATTGCTGTTCTCTGTGGCAATCAGTGAAGAAGTAAAAGACAGACTGAAGTGGATTCCTTCTGTCTGGATTCTTTCCAGAAAAGGGGACTGAAGAGCCACCTGAATCGACCGGACTTGTAAGAAAGCCAGTGTGGTTCGAACTGCTAAACTAGGACCCAGGAGATCCACTCAACTGCGAAGTTCACTGGGTGACTTTGGCCATCTCAGCCTGACCTACCTCACAGGGTCGTTGTTGTAAGGCTAGGGTGGACAGGAAGAGGACCTTGCGCGTTGCCTTGGGTTCCTTGCAACATTTGATGTTTATACCACCTATTAACCAAATGGTTCTCCTGATTTATAATTATCTCAAGTTCTCTTTCTTCCCAATAGGCAGAACTTCACAAATCTAAGGCTGGTTCATGCCTTGGGGAAGGTACTGAAGTTTGCTCTGCATTACAATATTATTTTCGTGGCAAATGTATTTTAATATCTGTTACCTAATTTTAAATTCCAGATCGGGGTGGGCATATGATGCCTGTTTTTACTGCCCTTTTGTCCTGTTTCGGGGATGGTTGTGAATGCCCCGGAGAGCTCTGGCTGGAACAGAAGTTCAAGCCTTTAATGAACAGCTTTTGTGAAATTCTTTTCAAATCCAAAGGAAACTACATTCTTACCCACCCACATCTAGGCAAAGTCTTCGGCCTTGGTAAAAACCTGGTGGAAAGCACTGCTATCTCTCTCTCTCTCTCTCTCTCTCTCTCTCTCTCTCTCTCTCTCTCTCTCTCTCTCTCTCTCTCTCTCTCACACACACACACACACACACACACACACACACACGTGTGAGGCCTGTGCTTTGAGACCCTTTCCCCCTGGCCTTCCTTCAACCTCTCACCTTTCCAAGCGATCATTTGTCACGACCAGGAGCAGCAGTCATTCTGTCCCAAATAAGCCTCCGTCTCCTTGATCTAGCAGGGAAACAGGATCGAGCTGACCCCCCATAAATTCTTCCGTCTCAGCACACACACACACACACACACACACACAACCTGCGCGGCAGTGACGGCACACCTCTTCTCCGAAGCCCTGCTCGTTGCTCCTCACAACCCCCATCAACCTCCTGCGTACCTGCCTCTCTCCTTGGATAAGCAGGTAATCATCAGCTGCCATAGAAAGGTGACCCATTAACGTGATGGATTTGGTGGGAGAAACAAATGGAGTGAGACCCTCGTATTGCTGTCCTTCCCGCACCTTGGCCTTTGGATCTGTCATATCAATATCCTCACAGGGTCTCATTACACGCTGGTGCGGCGCACTGACAGGAGGCCCTGAGGTCAGCCCCACGTGTTTGGTGCTCTCGGAGGCTCCTCGGTTAAACCTCTCGCCCTCTGGAGCACTGAGGAATGTACTGAAGCCAGGAAGACAGGAGGTGGGCCGCTAGCATGCACCAAAGAAGAAGACGGCGACGAAGAAGACAGCGGCAGCAAGTGGGCTTTCTGAAGCATTCATGGAGACATTATTGGCTGCTCGCAGGAGAAGTCAACCAGGTGTCCTCTAGCTGTGTTGGACTACAACTCCCATCATTCCTGTCCTCGCTGGCTGGGGCAGAATGGATCTGTAGTCCAACCATTGGGCAGTGACCTGGATTACAAGCCCAAGTCTGGGCTTGTAAAAACAGAGACCGTGGGAACGTGTCAAAGAGTGACCCCATGCGTGTAGTGTTGGGAGGCCACGGCAAAGCCGCCATTCTGGCAAGAGGGGAGAGGGAGTCAGGTGGGCGGAGCCAAAGCCAAGGGCCAGGAGAAGCCCGAGCCAGGGAGGATGGCGGGCCGGGGCAGGCCAAGCATGAGGCTGTGGCTGGCCGGAACGGGTAGGACCACTCCCCGCCGGAGGGACGCAGTCCCCTGCACTCGGGGCTCCTCGGTTCACCTGGCCACTGCACCCCCTGCACTTTCCTCCAGCTACTTCGGGCACATGCAAACATGCATGCGCCCCTGAGCCTGGTTGCCTTACTGCAATCCAGAAGCATCCCCAACCCCGGTCAGCCCAGCGCAGGGAGAGCCGACCTTGGGAAGCTGCGCAGGAGCAACCTGGACGATCGAATTGCACATTCCGTCCACAGACACTCCGCTGTCATTCTCACCTTGGTGCGTGGCTGTGCTGCCCCCTCCCTTTCCCCGGTCATTTATCATCCCTTCCCCCTCCACCCCCCCCCATTGAGTCTTTTAGGATTGTTTGTATATTTAAAGCCCTTTTACCTCCATAGCAGAAGGGAGGGCGAATGGTGACTTTATCCATAGCAGATTCTCTCTCTCTCTCTCTTTCTCGCATGCGCACGCACACACACGCACACACACAAAAGCTACAATTCCCATATGAAGGATAAACAGTGGAATCCCATTAAACACAGTGCTATACAATAACGTAAGCATGAGCAATGATCTTTCCACGATCTGCAAAACTTAGGAGCACTTCCTTTAAATATCTGGCACGCTGCCCTTTTCCTTATCTCCTCAGCATCATCTGTTGCTCAATCACCCGGGGGCAGAGGATGGTAATTACTTTATGTAGGGCATTTATTCCTGGTTTTGCTTCCATCACAGGACAGAAAGAGGTTCCTGAGCCAGGCCTGCTTCACGGTACCAAGCCAGTAGCATTGCACTGCTGCAAGATTTGGGACGGCTGCCCACACGGACAGCTCAAAAAAGGACTGGGGGAGAAGCTATCCATGGCTGCTCTCGCAAGCCGAGTTTCCTCCTGCATGCAGTCAGCAGCCAGAGAGCCATTTTTCTTGCAACGGTCTCTATTGCTCCCAAGTGCGAATCACCCAAGCATGCATGGAGTGGTTTGTTGAAGCCAATCCGGTGTTTACCTCCAGGAACTCTCCTTATGAGCATGCCCGGGCCCCGTCCCCTTGGGAGGAGCTCTCTGAAGGGGAGCATGGCTCCTCTCTGCGTGCTGCTCATTCAGTCGGGCCTCCTGTCTCTGGTGACACCTGGCCAGGAGGTCACCAAGTCTCCCGGCCTGCACCTGAGAATTCCCCATCCTCAGAGACCCTCCCCGTGGCCGCACATCTCCATTGCAGAAGGAGCCATCTTGCCAGCTTGGAAATACACAGACACCCACTGCCAACGAGTTTGTGTTTGGTCCAGAAGGTGTGCACAGAGTACATCCTGATCAAAGCAAGAAGGGATCCCTTTATTTATTTTATTCTTTGGCCAGAATAACAAATTATATTGTTTTTATATTGTGATTATTTATTTATTGTTGTGAGCTGCCCCGAGGCTTCAGCGAATGGCGCGGCATAGAAGCTTCCTAAATAAATAATCAATCAATCAATAAATCCCATTTTAGGGAGAGAAGACCATTCTGTCTTCCAACACTAGGAGATGGCCCAGGGGCTGGACTCGGGAGCAGTTGCTGGGGGTGCAGCCACTGGTGTCCCCCCAAGCCCCCCAGCATCTGCTACCTAGGAGAACCTCCTCGTTTGGCCTATAGGGCCAGTCCTGGCTTGCAGGACCAGTAGTCACCCCTTCACCCACCAGTTCTGGGGGTCATCTGCCTGTTTGAACCCAGCCTCTTCCAAGCAGGCAAAAGACTTCTGTAGCAAAGGTATTCCTTACCCCAGAGCTTCCAGCTCGGGTAAAAATAGCGCCAATCAGCCAGCCCTGCCCTCCCCGGCCCAGGTTCCAAAGACCAGGGTGCAGCGGCCTGCACACTTCCCTCTTTCGCTTTTTATGATCAGCTACAGATCTTTTTTGCATCTGCCGGGAAACTATTTTCTCCAATAAGTATGTAAATCCTCTGCAAATGTATGCTAATTACTGATTTTAATTACAATGTAAATAAGTAATTACTGGATAATTTTCAAGTATTTACATGGAGGCCTGTGTGATTTAAATGCTTAACTTGTAGGAAGGGTTTTTTAAAAATAAAATTTAAACCTATAAATTTTTCTGTAATTATCACACAATTTAGATGCCATGGCTAAAACACAATTACCGCATACTCCACACTAGTGCAAATAGTCAAGGAATCCCACAGTAGTTGCTGAATAATAAAAAAAGTTATTACATGTGTGTTCTAAGTTCATCCATACTTCAAATGTAAAACACTGTATGAGAGAACTGGCAAATTGCATTTCATACCACCTATCCCCTAAAATTTAGGCAAGTAAGGTTTTTAGATGATGGGACGCTGCTGAATGAGGGTTTTTTTAGATGCTAAGAAAATTATATAATGTATTTTGGCCAAAGTTCCTTTCCCATGACTAACAAGATGATAGAAGAAACTGCAGAAAATCATGCTCAAAATTATGGGAAATCATGCAAATATGCTCGACTTGCATATTTTTCCAGAACTGGGGTATTTTCTAATGGCACAGAATACATGCTGTTTGATTTCAAGACTGTGTGCTAAGGGCACACCAGTTGATTTCCTGAGGCTACTTTGGTTCTGGTGTGCTAATATCTAGGGCAAGAGTGGTGTCCCCCAACAGTGACTGGCAGCTGTACTTTATTAAGCTGTTGATCAGCTTACAGGTTGTTTGGTTTCTGGAAAGGGCACCGATTCTGGGATGGGTGCAAGTGCCAAACGTTTATCAAAAAATGCATTTCCATTTAGCCCATGAGCCAAACAGACTATGAACAGTACAGGGGGTCCATGCATCCGGTGGAGGCAGTCCTTGGATTCCAGCTGAGTTCAACAGGGCGTCCGAGTCAGTTTCTAAAGTCCTGCAGCGTTACTAAAGCTTATCCAAAGCAGAAAAGCAAGATCATGTGTGTCTACACAGATATAAGATCACATCTTCTTGGGTCCAGCCTCAGAGGTCATACTCTTCATTGATTCCCATCCATTTCTCCTTGGCTTGGTTCCACTGCGACTGCTCGTGAAGGACAACGCAAGCAGTTAGCTATCAGAAGCGTAATCTCACAGCGTTTTAATGGCTCCGCCGGCCCACCTCGCCCACCAACCCCTAATAACTGTCTCCAGCGGCTCCTTGGAACATTCAGGTTACAGCGGCCTTCTAAATCTTTCCTGAAAAGGCCAGCTGCATTAATGAGCCCTACTGGTCAACCCAGGCAGATTGAGATTCCTCCGCACATGCTCCGTCCTCTACCCCAACCGCCACGCCACCCCCACCCCAAAGATAGCAGTTGTGTGGGCCATTTACAACCAGGAAGATACAGGGAGGGGAGAGTGTGTGTGGGGAGAAAAAATCTATATATGGATTTTATATTCCAGCTCATGCTATTCTCTGTTAGGGCCCCAGGTGTTGCTCGCCTTGAAACATGCTATTAATTCTGTTTGTGCGATAATATGGATTCAGCCAGAAAGCTGGCGTGTGCGCCGCTCGGAGCAGGAGGAATTGGCGCACTGGTCCATATGCAAATGCAAAGGTGGAGACTCCCTCCGTCTTCTCCTCTTCCTGAAAGCAGGTTTTACCAGCCAGCTCAGGTGTGAGTGTTTGATGTGGGCTTACACTGGGCTGAAGCCTCAGTGCCTGGGTGAAACTTCCCCCTGGAGAGCCCGGCTCTGGCTTGGCGGGCTGGGAGTCACCCCGAGCCCCTTCTCTTCTCTTCTCTTCTCTTCTCTGCTCTGCTCTGCTCTGCTCTGCCCTGCCCTGCCCTGCCCTGCCCTGCCCTGCCCTGCCCTGCCCTGAACCCACCACTACTTCTGCAGGGATGGTGCTTCCAACCATGTCTGTAGCCAGACCTCGCATGGGCATTGTCGTGCGTGTGCCCTTGAATGAGATTCCCAGGTGCGCAGGAGAGATGGAGGGCTCTGGTGGGAATGGAGGAGTTGACAGTTGACCCAGCAGCGGCTCAGAGTTCCCCCTTGATGTTGGAGTTGCTGGGACTAGCGAGGCCCCAGCTGCCCAAACCCTCCCGGTGAGCCAGCTCTGGATCAAGCACTTCAAGGACAGCCACTGAGCCCCTCCCACTCCTGATGGTGGGAAAGACGCTGGCTGGGAACAGGCTGGGGAGGGATTCTTGGGAGGAGAACTTGGCACCCCAGGAGAGGTGGACACACAGGCTCGTCAACACACTCGCTGGCTAGCCCGATTGGAGACTCGATGGGAAGAGCAGAGCTGTGCCCGTTTCCATAGCACCCCCCCCCCACCCCAGAGACCAGCCCTGAAGGGTTCACAAGTAGAGCTTTGAGAGACTAGGTCAGAGCGAGAGGCCAGCTTTCTACCTGGAGTGCATGTCTCGGAATTTGTGAATACCTTGTAGCTGTGTGGAATAAAGGCTCTGAACAAGCATTGAAGTGCTGGCCTTCGTCGGGAAGGGCTGCCTAGCTGCGAGGGCTGGGCAGCTGTGGACGGAGGCGCGCGGGGGCGGGGGGAGCTCCTGTACTGCCGTGCGGATGTCCTTGTGCTGCTGTGGTGGAAGGCCAAGGGCTGCCTCTGAGCCTGCGGTCTTTCCCCTCCCGCCCGCTTCGCTCCAGGCTGAGCGGCAAAAGGACATGCCATGGTCCGGTTGAATCCCGGCACCCGGACCCGGCACACGAGGCACCTGCTGGGGCCCGTGCCTGGGCTTCGGGAGCTCAGCTGCTTGCCTCTGGTGGCAGCAGAAGCCACATGCCCCAGTGCGGCTGGCAGTCTCCCTCTCAGACTTCCGACAAATGCAAGCAAAGCCCCACTGGGTCAGAGCTGCTGGGGTCCCTCTCGGCCAGCCTTCTGCCCAAGTGGGGCAGGGTAGCTGCAGCATCTTCATGTAACGCTTGGCATCAAAGGCAGGCGTTGCATTCTGGGAGCTCCTGCAAGAAGCCCCCTGCCCAGTAGGGACCAGTCCTCCCTGTTGTTCGGGAGGCGAGCATGGACCAGGCGCCCGAGCGACTTGTGTGAGCAGGTGCAACCACAGGCCAGTGCCCGGGTGCCTGTCCATGTGGGCTCGGGTGTCCCCACAGCCCCACCTTCCTTCAGGGACAGCAGGCTAGGGGGCCACGGGGCCAAAGATGTGGCAAGGAGCACACCCCAAGGGTCTCCTCAGTCGCAAGGGCCTTTTGCTCTGGCCTAGACAACAGCGGCGGTGGGAGAAGGAGCTGGAGGGGTTGTGAAGCCCGGATCCCTGCCTCTCTGGCTGCTTTGGGCGGGCGACAGGCGGAATGGGCTCGGAATTCCAAGGCCACAGAGTGGGAACTGCAAGTGGGACAAGAAATATCCTTAGGCACCCTGCTTCCTTCACATGCTTGTACTGTTCGGTGTTTCCTCCAGCAAGGTCACCGGGATTTCAAAATGTTCACTGAACAGCACGATTCTGAGCTTGTTTGGACAGAAAAAAGCTCGGACTTTGTTCTGCATGAACAGGGAGCAAGAGGCACCTTCAGCGGAATCTCCAAGATAGTTTTCTGCATATACGGATGCATCTGAATGGAGGGCTTTGTCGATCCAGAGCAAATGCTGCACCCATGTGTCCCTAAAACATTATCACTTTGGCAAGAAATTTGGGTGCCTAAAGAAGTTGTCGTCTTTTTTTCATTAATTTTTAATTGGGAATTTCAATAAATCAAAAAAACAAGCAAGCAAGCAAACAAAACCCATAAAAGATAAAATCTTTACTGTAGAACAGCGTACAGATGTGGGAATGGAATTATAATCCCAGCCTCTCATGGGGAATATTCTGTAGTTATTGCCTTGAAGTTCAGCTGGCATTTCTTAATTACTTTTTTTAACCATTTTTTTTTTTTTTGTTTCATGCAGAATCTGCTAAATTCAGCTGGATATGCTCCTCTGTATGATATTCATAAGCTGTTGCTCGGCATAAATCACACATATAACGGCCCCTTTCCAAAGTGTTTTAGTTAATAAATGTGCATAAAACTAAATAGAAAAATCAATGTTTTGTTAATATTGTGTCATTTTTATGCACCACACCCCACCCCCTTGTGCTGCTGTTGGAAATTTACAACAGCTTTCCAGCAGTCTGGAGGCAACAGCTTTTCAGTTTGGGCATAGAAAATATATATATATATATATATATATATATATATATATATATATTTGTGTTGTTGGAAATTGAAGTTCATTAACACAGTTATTAACTATGAACTGCTTGGATTGAGAAGGTTCATCTATAATTCAGTTTAAGATAGGAATCCCTTCCTGTTTTTCAAGCAACTTCTCTGACACGGACTAGCGTTTCAACCCCGTCCATCCATACTGACACAGAAGTAATCCCCCTGCTCCTTAAGAGATAGATTGAGTGATTGGCTGATTGATTATTGTTTTATATCCCACCCTTCTTCTTCTTTCAAGACAGCTCTTCTGTCCTCACATCAACCCTGCGAGAGCAGGCTGAGAGTCAGGAACAGGTCCAAGGCCATCCAGCGAGTGTCAAGTGGGGACTCCAACCAGAATCTCCTGGGTCCCAGTTTAATCCTCTCTCTAAGCCCTGACTCTCCACCATGTTCCTTCTGGTTCTGCCAGATTTGGACCGGGGCTCATAGCCCAGTGCCCAGCTGAGCACCTGAAGAGCAGCAGGGGGTGAGCACAGCAGAATTCCACCCACAAAGCAGGTTCCACACACCGGAGCACTGTGGAGAGCTCCTGGAAAGCTCAGAAGGAAGGCTGCCACGGATGAGGAAGCCCACCGTCATATGGGTCTCCAGCACCCCACACAGCTTTGGCTGGGAAAGATCCATGCCTGAAATCCTGGAGGGCTTCTGCCAATCATTGCCAAGATACTGGCCTGGGTGGGCGATGGGTCAAAGCCAGTGTGCAGCATCTCCTGGTCTTCACAACCATGGTGTGTTTGATGTTCCTTCCTTTTCCAGCCTTTCCTCCATTCCAAACATTGACGCTCCTCTCCTGAGGGTTCCCTGCGATCAGATGATTGAACTAGCGTACGCTCGGTTGTTTGCCACCACCAGAACATGCATTCCCAAGAGCTGATCTGGAGCTGAGTGAAATCATGAAGAACATGTCCAGTTCACAGCACCAAGATTGGGTCCTGGTTATCTAAAGGAGCGCCTGCGTCCATATTTGCCCTCCCGCCCCTTGAGATCGGTGGCAGAGGCCCTTCTCCGGGAGCCCTCTGTGAAGGACATTAGGAGGGTGAGTACCCGGAGGAGGGCCTTCTCTGCGGTGGCGCCCAACCTATGGAATGCGCTCCCCAGAGAGGTCCGCCTGGCGCCGTCATTATTTGCTTTTCGGCACCAGGCCAAGACCTTTTTATTTAAACGGCATTTTAATTGTTGATATTATTTATTGATTTTAATAACTTTGGCCAGGATGTCTCCAATTTTATATTTAATTGTGATATTTATTTAAGTTTGTAAGCCGCCCCAAGGCTTTGGCGAATGGGGTGGCATATACATTTACTAAATAAATAAATAAAACATTTAAGAAAAAAGCAGAAAAATTGGAAAGGGTCCAAAATGATC
Source organism: Varanus komodoensis (assembly GCF_004798865.1). NCBI lineage: Eukaryota > Metazoa > Chordata > Lepidosauria > Squamata > Varanidae > Varanus > Varanus komodoensis. The sequence goes on along the minus strand of NW_025335873.1, from coordinate 2,569,570 downwards.
CAGGGTTTGGAAACTCTGCCCTATGAGGAGAGACTGAGAGAATTGGGCATGTTCAGCCTTGAGAAGAGAAGACTGGGGGGGGGGGGCATGGGATCCCTCTAGAAGGACCCCAAAGGCTGCCACAAAGAGGAAGGTCAAGATCTCTTCTGGCAGATGCTAGAGTGCAGGACACAGAAGAATCCATTCAAGTTGCGACAACCCAGATTCAGGCTGGGCATCAAGAAAAGCTTCCTCACTGTCAGAGCAATACGACAGTGGGACCAGCTGCCTGGAGAGGCGGTGGGCTCTCCCACCCTTTTTTTGTTTTTGCATTTTTATGATGCCAATTATCCCAACAGATAATTATCTCTGGGCAGCTCACAACATCATTAGGGTTGTAACATAAGATGGGTATTTTATACTGTTCTGATGTTTTGCTGTTTGTTTTGCATCCTGAGAAACTGAGGGAAGGGTATAGAATTTTTTAAATAAATACATAATAAATAAATAAATACATAATCAAGACCACAATTCTTAAAAACAATAAAACAATAAAGACTTCATAATAAAACCACAGCAATATCATAGTGGCCATTTAAATTAATACATATAGCAAGTTAAAAGGACAACTAAATACACCATAAATATTAAATAAGTTGAAATCAGTTGTTAAAATGCCTGACGCTAGAGACATTCAGAAAGAAACTGGGCAGTCACTGGAGTGGGGTGGTGTAAACTGGTGTCCTGCAACAGCAGCAGGCAGGTTGGACTTGCGGGATTCCTTAGCCCCTTCCCACTTTACTATTCTATGATTCTGTGAAATTCAGCCCTCTGGCAAACAGGAATTCGGCACTCCAAATTCTCCCGCAAGGCAAAAATAGGGACACCAAGTGGCACAGTGATCAGACAATCCACTGCACGGGGATTTGGCAGACCCGGCTCTGCACCCCGATCATTGTGAAGTTCCCTGGGTGACTTTGTGGGTTATTCTCAGCCTATCCTACCTCACAGGGGCGTTGTGCAAATGAGGAAGACGGTGTAGGCTGCGGTGTGTTCCTTGCAGAAAGGGGAAGGGGCAGGATATAAGCTTAGTACTAACTGCTGCCCTTGAGTCCCAGTCACTGGGAATAGGTAGAATATCAATTGCTGTTGTTGCTGTTAGTTATCATCCTCATCAACAACAATAATCAATAATTATTAATAATAATAATAATTGATAATCTGATCATCTTTAGTAGTAGTAGTAATAGCCATCCAGAGACTATAGGTATTGGACAGGATAAAAATATTCTAATAAATAAATAAATAAATATTATTATCTCCAGCAGTCTGGAGGCAAAAGCTTTACTATTAGTAGTAGTAGTAGTAAAGCTATTTTCCACAAGAACCAAGAGAGAGGGATGCAGAGGTGGACTGCTGTATGCATCGCTAAAGACCTGCCTCCTTCTCACCGAGGAAGAAGGCAACATCAGTGGGAAACTCCGAAACGCCTTTTTTCCTGCTGACTTTCTCAACCACACACATCGTTAACAACCACATGGAAAATCTTTCTCATTAACACCTAAAGGCTCAGGGGGGAGGCTGGAGCTGGGCTGTTTATTACATATAAGGCCCAACCCTTTACGACCTCCAAGTCACTCAAGACGAACCGGAGTAATGACCTGGAAAGCACATTCTCTGGATTTGATGCTGTAGTGATTTAGCAGCCGGGACTCTGCCTCTCTTTTATTTTGTATTATTATTATTATTATTATTATTATTATTATTATTATTATTATTATTAGCTTGTTATTACTTGCTTGTTATTGCTTGTTATTACAAAGGCAAAGTGACCACCTTGGAAAGGAGGGATCATCCCCACCTCTTTGTCAGTGCCTGCGGGGGGAGGGGGGGAGGTCTCTCTCTCTCTCTCTCCCTCTCTCTCTCTCTCTCACACACACACACACACACACACACAACAGCAATTCTTGCTCATATAGCAGGGCTGAGTGCCCCGGAGGCAGCCTAATAAATTCAGACAATATCTGATATGGATGGGCCGTAATGAAAAATAAATTTGCAAAAAACAGTCTGATACGAGTTAATCCATAAAGTATTTCATTACTTCATTTTGCAGCATTGAATCTATCATGCCGCCATCCTACCCTCCCTCTGGCGGCCCATTTTTAATTACTTTTAATTTAAATATATGCACCCACGGCTTGGATTGGTTTTGACACCAGTACATTGCATTTTTTAAGCAAAATAAAATAAAATAAATCAAGGACGGTTGTGGGGGAAAGAAGATTTTGGCAAGTTCACAGCTTGGCACAACAGCACACCTCTGGAGTTCCTGCTGCCCTTAAGTCCTCTCTTCTCTTTGAAAGACGAGCACTGAAAAGGCCTTACGCATGTGGGATTTAGAGCAAGTCTTCCCATGTGCAGAAATGCTGCTGCCAGGTTGGCTTGAACCCCATCAATTAACACTTTTTCTACAGTTTAGGGGACTGAGCGACACACATCACAATATAAGAATATTGCAAATATGAAGACTAACCTACCTTGTAGGGTTGTTGTCAGGGCATGAAGGAAAATGCCAGCAAACAGCTTGGAATGTTTCCTTCATCTGACTCAAAAGCATGATAAGTCTATGCACATTTGAATGGCATGTGTGCTCCTATTTAAATATCCATCCCCCACCCATTTTCCTCTTGCTTAGAATCCAGGGAAGTTTTAGCGGTTTTGTTCTTCGAACTTCACCAGCGAGAGACAGGATCCGGCCTGAACCGGGTCTCCACGGGGAAGCCCCTTCATCTGAAAGCCACGAGGGACTTCAAGGGTCTAAAGGTAGCCCAAAGAAGACTGTCTCTGGGAGGTACCACCTCCAATCTTCTTCCAAACCCCGATTTTTCTCTTTCAATCCCTGGCCCTCAAGATGAACCTGCTTGGCTATGAGAAGACGACCTCCTTAGAGGTCTATTCAGAAGAAGATCCAGCTGAAAGCAAGAACCCAGATGATCAGGCCAAGAAGGGACCAGCGATCCGTGTTCAATCCTCCCACCGTCCTCTGGACTTTGTCGCACTGAGCCATGAGGTATGATCTCTGCTTCATTGTTCTGGGAAGAAATGCACAGGCGGAAGGAAGAGGAAGTTCTCCAGCCTGGTGCCCCCCAGACGGGCTGCGTCCCCATTCTTTCCCGCCACGGCTGTGGCTTTCGTGAGGCGGCTCATTCGCTCTGTACTTTAGAATGCGATTGGATGGAGTTTGGAGATGGCCTTCAGCACCACGGAGAGCTCTCCGGAAGTTCTGAGCGGGACCCCAGTGGCATCAGAAGCATGCGGCCTGCACTGCAGGACCAGCATGGGCATGGCGGAAGATTCTTCTGAGCACATGCCGAGTTGCCCGGAAGAAGTTGATGGGGGTGCCCTTTTGATTTGGGGAGTCAGAAAGTCCGGCTTGTCTACTGCTCTTCGCACCACAGGCTACTTATGCTCCTGGGCAGCCCTCTTAGGGCATCTTCTAAACTCGGCGGATCTCCCCAGTGGTCTTGCCCCCCGGCCATGGGAGAGCATGGTAGCAGCATTTTAGAATGGGGGGCTTCTAGAATGGGGGGCTGCACACCTTGCAGGAAACCACCAGGTAATTTTGGCAAGGAGGAAAGAATGGCATCAGGAGGAAAGACTGGGGCTATTCAGAGTGGTGCCAGAAGCTCTACACCCCTGCTTTAAGGAAAAAGCAAAAAACAGCTCCTAGGTACAGAATACCTGGGAAAGGCAGCTTCGGGGTTTATTTCTGGTGCTGTTCCTAAAAGCATGGCATGGCCTCCAGAAAGAATCTGGCTTTTGGATCCTGCGAATGTTCACAATGCTTCCTTATTGAGGATAGAGGTTTCCTTCACCATCTTTTGGTATTCCAAAGGTATTCCTGCTTGGATCTTCAAGGCCCTTTCACTCAGCAAAATGAGAGCCTGGTGTTTTTCCAGATGTTGTTAGATTGTGACTCCCAACATTCCCAGTCTGCATCCTCGATGCTCAGTTTGATGGAAGCTGCGGTCCAATGGCATTTATTTACTGATTTATTTAAAGGTGCATGACTCTTAAACCCTTCTGCCCTTGGCATTGAGTGAAATTTTAGCTTTCCACATGAGGTTCATTTACTGCTCCTCCAGGTCAAAGGACTTCTCTTTTGTTTAAAAAAGATAATCATCATAGCACCAGAGACACTAAAATTCCTGGGCCCTTCTTGCTCGCGTAATACAGAAGCAACACCACACAATAAATAGCTGGAGGCTTGCGATCTAGAGATAAAGTCAGAGGACAGAGGGCTTGGAGTCAAATGGTTTTAGTCCTGATGAATATGGAGAAGTGCATGCAGAGTAATTGATTCCAAGAAGGAAGACACAGTGGATGATAGGGGTCAGAGAAGCAAAGAACTCTGTCAGCCGGAATTCTGGGAAAAGGTGGCGGAGCTATACGTCTGTGGAGTGGGGAGATGCAGTGAATGTATGCATGGGATGACTCAACGGAGGAACCCCAAGAGTTCCAGGAGCAGTTGGCTGGAGAGAAGCAGTTCTGGGGACAATGGCACACAGTCTTGACTATCAACTGCTTCCTGTCATTGGGAGAGTTGGGTCATGCCAAGGTCATGTCTCTTCCTTTGATTCATTTCACACATCCGGCAACATTTGCAAAGGCTGCAGAGTGAATGAACTCCACCCAATTGATCCAGGGAGGCAGTTGGGGGATTTTAGAGTTTTGGTGTAAATGGTGGGTTAAAGGACATTGTTCATCACTCTGCTTACTTCCAGTGGGGATAACCAGGCCTTCTTCTCTTTGTGCAAACCAGCTGAGCTGCAGAGGGCTGACATGGGAGGCCCATGGGCTGCATATGGAATAGCCCAGGGCCGCAGGTTCTGCACCTGTGCTTCATAGCTGGAAGAAAGGCCCCTTCCTCCAGGAGAGTGCAGTCTCTGGGGGAGGCCAAGCAATGGAGAGCAGATCTGGGGTGAACAGGGGATGGAAGGTGCTTCAGGTTCATTTCAGAGGACGAGATGAAACACAGTCGCCACTCCTGCCCTTCCTCTCCTGCTAATGGGATTAAAATGGGTGGGCATGTCGTGAGCGGAGCCGGCTGGAGCTGTGGGTCAGACTAGATGGCCTGGGAGGCCCCTTCTGTCTCGCTCTGTTTCTATGTAAAAGCCACCCCTAGTGGGAGAGGGTCTAGCTGGCCTGGTCGTCAAGATGTCTTTGCAGTGCTGATCACTGCAGTGTTAGCATCTAGTTCACGTTATCAGGTCACTAAACAGTCAGGGGTATATCATCTGTCATGACGTGGACTTAAAATCGATCATCCACTCTCTGCCCCCTTGCATGATGCCTTAATGGGCACGACGAGCTCCAGGTCGGGCTGGAGATGGGTACTAATGCAGAAGAAAGAGAGAGGAGAAAGCAATTTTAGGAGTCCTGTGTGCATGGGTTCATAGTTTCCAAGTTCACCAGAAACAACTTCCCCTGGATGCCAAAATGACAAAACTGAGGCTGTCATACTTGGGACGCATGATGGGAAGGCAAGACTCCTGGAGAAGACAACCCTGTTGAAGGCAGAAGAATCAAAGGAACCCCAAAGACGAATAAAGGAAGCCATGACCTTGAGTTTACAAGAGCTGAGCAGATCATTTTGGAGGACTTTCATGGACGAGAGTACCGTGTGTCAGAAACAACTTGGCAGCAGATCTTTCAAGCAGTAAAATTAGGGGGCAGAAAGATAAGAGCTGCCTTGTTCAATCAAACCAAAGGCTCGGCTAACCCAGGAAACTGTTTCCAGCAGAAACCAGCCTCTGCAAGTGGACAAACAAGGCAGTCCCTGGGTGGGCAACCCCTCATTTGAAGAAGAAGCATCTCCTTTTCCACCTCCTTGAAAATGGAAGTCTTGCTCTGTTGCCCCAGCTCATCAACCTCACAATGCTTATCCAGGAAAATAACACAGTTTTTTTCCATCCAGAAGAGAACGGTACGGACGTTTTACACATTTCTCTAGCCTAAATTCTCCAAGGAAACATCAAATGCTTGTACTGGGATGTTGCCAGGCATGGGGGTGGGAGGAGGTGGATGCATTTCACCAATTCTGTGTTGCTTGCCTGGGGTGCTGAGTGGGTGGGGAGGACAGAATATCTGTCCAGTATTTATTAGCCAATTATCACTGGAAATAAAAACAGAAATGCTGCAATTATGAACCGTATTGTTTCCAGATCAATAGGCCGGGCTCACGCCACCCCATCAGCTGACTGTAAATTTCGGAACCGACCACCAGACAACCATCGCAACCGCACTCTTCTCGTACATTTTGTCTGGGGATACTCAAGAGGTCATTGGTGCAATCAGGGCCAAATTTGCATCTCGTTCATCACTGTGGCCACGTGATTCCATGGCCTAATTACCCTTCATTTGGTCAATAAGCCATTAATGTACCACCAAGAATGTTCGTGTTGGAGGGGGCAAAACTCGCCATAACTTACAAGATCAGTATTGGTTTGGAAAATGAATGAATATTTCACTTTGGCCAGGATTTATCCTTTTAAGGGAGGGTAGGAAACCAGAAGCTGTGGATTTTTCAGAACAATAAAATAACCAAACCCATAGTGGCTACATTTAATGTACAGCTAATAAAAATTTACTTCAAGTCCTGCAGCCAATAAATCCACGGGGTGTATGAGGGAGTCCAGTAAAACTTGACTTAACATTATGTTAGTGCTATTAACAATATTTATATATATGTCATTTCTCAGGAGGTTAAAACTGGTAAATTATGAGGAAACAGGAATGGGGGACAAGAGAGCAAGGTGTCGGGAAGTGTGGATGCGTTGTCTCTCTGCAATACAGGTGATTAAAAGAAAAAATCCCCAAAGGTTGCAATTCTATGCGTGTTTAGACAAGAAAATGCCCTCTAAGAACTGGCCAAGGACTGCTGGAAATTGTAGGGGGTTTTCCTATCTAAACATACATAGGATTGCAGGCTAAGAGTGAAAGACAATGGATATCACAATTTCTTGGCCGTTTCATTTGAAACTGCAAGCTGTGCAGAGCAAGTGACGTCCAAAGCATCGATATCACATAAAGCAAAGGTGCAGAAACTCTTTCAGCTCGAGGGCCGAATTCCATTTTGGAGAAGTTCTAGGGACTTCATTTGAGCTGTGGGTGGGACCAAAGGTAAAAGGGGTGGAGCCAAAACATACCAACATAATGTATTGTCAGTATCTAAGACTTAGGGAGCATTTTTGAGAGGCGGGGGAAAGAGAATTCACAAAAGTTCATTTGTAAGTCGGTTCATTTGTAAGTGGTTCATTTGTAAGCCGCCCCAAGGCTTAGGTGAACGGGACAGCATATAAGTTGGCTAAATAAATAAATAAAACCTAAGAAACCACCAAGGATTAGCTGGTTGAGGGAAAGCGGCAAGGACCATGGGAAAGGGGAGGTCTTCTCGAGACCCACCAATTTATTTTCCTCAGATTTTTTGAGGTTCTGCAGCTCTGACATAAAAACTATTGGAAATAACCAAGTCTCTCATCAGGTGGTTCAAAATGGCTATCATTTGCATAGGAAAGAAGTGCCTCAAAATGGCAGCAAAGGTATCCATGAAACCCAGGAACTCTGAAGGATCTAAGCCCACTTCATAACTAATAAAACCCACAGAATATGTCTGAAACAGATAGGAGACTTCCAAACTGCTACAGCTGTGGGCACCAATGGATTTTGAACTTTTGGGGAGCTCTTGGTGGTTCCAAGTCTATTTGGGAAAGAGAGAGAAAGACAGCTCTTTCAACGGTGAGACTGAAAGCTGAGTGGACATCCATCTGGAATGCCTCTACAGCCTTCATTCACACACACGCTGGTCCCACTGGGGCATTTTGCCCTCTCCATATCTTCTTTGGTGACATCCAGCTATGTGAGGGGATGTCACACGGAGATGAGTAGGGACCTGTTCTCCCCTGCAGAGGAAGGCAGGACACGCTTCAACGGGGCAAAGCTCAGGGAGCCAAGGTTCCATTTGGATGCCAGGAAGCATTTCCTGACAGTCGGGACCCCGAGGGTGTGGAATGGGCTTCCTCGGGAGGAGGTGGAGGCCCCATCGGTGCGGGTGTTCAAGGATAGGCTGGACGTCCACATGGTGGGCATGTCATGAGCGGAGCTGGGGACCAGGCTAGATGGCCCAGGAGGCTCCTTCTGACTCGCTCTGTTTCTATGTTTCTTTCACTTTACCATTTCTTCGTCTGTGTGCAACCATGTTCTCATCAAGCTGTTTGCACCTTCCTACCCAAGGGTGAGGATTTTTACCTCTCCTTCTTCAGGAGATGGACATCCTCAGGAAGCTGGGAAGAAATCCACCGGTCTCATTGCCAAGGGAGGAAATGACACCCTTCTCTTTCATGTGCCACACATGAAAACAGGGGTGGGTTTGTAGCAGGTGAGTTCTCAAACCTAAGATGGCCCCTCACACTCCCGCAAAATATTCACACATTGTTTGAAGTATTCGTCCATCCAGTGCATTAAATGTAAAGGAGTGATATAAATGTAATGTAAATAACACCGATAAATAAAAGTGATATTCAAAAACACAAACACGACCTACACGTAAGATTTCTCCTTGGCAGGGTAGATTTCCTGGGATTTATTTCCTTGTAATCCTTTTGGATCACATTTATTTGTTTGTTTGTTTGTTTGTTTCATTTTATACCACCCAATAGCTGAAGTTCTCGCATAGGTTTCATTGTTTGTTCATGTCCCTATAATACTTTTATAAGGTGACTCCTTAAACATGTTTGATTAGAAAAATGTCCTGCCATTCCCAGAGTTCCCCAGAAAGTAACTTGCAGTGTTTATTCTGCTTAAACTTGCATAGGATCACACCCTTGATATACTAAAAACCCCTAAGCAGTTCACATTAAAAATACAACGGAAGAACAATGTGTAAAAATGAAGCCCAGCAGTAGCACAAGTCTGTGTGAATAAACACATCTTCAAGAGACATGTTGAACATGCCAGCAATTGCCCTTCAAGACACACATGGAAGATGATCCAAGGGATTTGTGCCAGCACCGAAAAAGCCAGTTGGTCAGAGAATTGCCAGTAGGGTCTGCTCAGAAAATCCCAGAGGTCTCTCAAGAGTCAATACACAGCTGGTCTCTTTGCCTACTACATTTCTATATTCCCTAATAGCCAAAGCTCTTATTGATTTGTTTGTTTGTTTGTTTGTTTGTTTATATAAGGTTTTTGTATGCTGTCCCAATTACTAAAAAAGTCTCTGGGTGGCTTACAGAGAGCGAACCAAAAAAGCAGAACCCATAACAATGACAACACACATCTTTTTTTAAAAAAAAAGTACACTGCATTTAAAATGCTAATAAAAACAAGGATAAAACCATTTAATTATTAAAATACTGGGAAAATGAAAAGGTCTTTGCCTGGTGCCAAAAGGAATAGAGTGATGGTGCCAGGCGAACCTCCCCGGGGAGCGAGTTCCATAGTCGGGGTGCCACCTCCGAAAAGGCCCTTCTCTGAGGAACGACCCTCCCGGTTTCCTTCCAAGAGGGTTCCCAGAGAAGGGCCTCTGCCTCTGATCGCAAGGGACAGGATGGCACACAGGGGAGAAGGCGCTCCTTCAGGTATGCAGGACCCAGGTTTGTTTGCACAGGTGAACTGTGAGTGTCCTACGTGTCTGTCCAGGTGCTCCCATGAATACAAAGGAAAAGAGCATCTTCTAAATTTGGTTGAGCCCAACCTGCCATGCTTCTCCCCTGCAAAGGAGATGGGCCACCGAGGCGCAGCTAGGCTTCTCAGCAGTTTGCCGCAGGGCCCTCGTACGCTCCCGGGCATTCCTCCTTCCTGCTCCGCTGGCAAACAGAACGAGCGCTTCCCAGACTGGAGTCAGTCTCCGCGTCACACAGGGATGGGCTCAACCAGGTTACAAAGCCAGTAGGCGCATTGTGGCTGCTCCACCTGAGCACCTGACAGTGCC
>NW_025335873.1:2501523-2559500 GCF_004798865.1 Varanus komodoensis | reverse complement strand
TGAGGTAGGTCCTTTTCCGTTGTGGTGCCCCACCTGTGGAATCAGCTCCCACAGGTGTGAACCAGGTACCTTCTTTGTATACATTTTGGCCCCAGGCAAAGACTTCTTTTATTTTCAGAGTATTTGAATTGTTGACAGTTTCCATTCTAATTTAATTTTAGTATTCATTGACCTAATTGATGAATTTTAATATTTTAATTGTTATTTATAAGATGCTGTCCAATCTGTCAGTATCTGATGTCAACATGGTTGGTGCGCTTGTTGTTGGAATGGATGTTTCTACCGGCACTGATGTTTTACTGCTAATGCTGCATTATTGAATTTGTTGATATGTTGGGTTTTTTTATTTTGTGGATAGCTTTTAACTGTGTAAACCATCCGGAGAGTCATATGGCTATTGTGACAGTCTATAAAAATGTAAATAAATAAATAAGTAAATTTTATTCTGCAAAAAGGCTGCAGCTTCCAAAACAGGTGGAAGGCTAGTTCTAGAAGCTGGAATACAAGGGTCTAACCATGCACAGAGATGCACTTCTGAATGGCTCTACACAGGAAAAATGATGCCACATCTCTGCCCAGGTATTTGCTTTTGCCGGTAGGCTGCAGTAGCAGCCTGGATGGTGAAGGCAGCCATTTTGGAGGAAACAGACCCATGGCCCTAGGATTTTCAATTTCTGGGCTGGTGGCAGGAGAATGCAACTAGCAGCTTTTCCTTCACAGTCAATCTGGCAGAGGAAAGAAAGAGAGAGGGGCGGAGAGAGAATCAATAGTATTTTCAATAAAAATGTTATCCCAGAGAGAGGGAGAGAGAGAGAGAGAGAGAGAGAGAGAGAGAGAGAGAGAGAGAGAGCATTCCCAAAAAAAAAAACCTGTACACACCAACGAAGGAAAAAGTTCAGAACTGAATTCAAGGAACGTTAGCAAGCGGGTTGGGGGCAGGCAAAGATCCATAGCTAAATTACCAACTTGAGGCAGCTTGTGGAGCGCTAGAACAAGCTGTCGGGGCGGGTGGAGGGGGGAGAGTTTTATTGATGAGTTTTTATTGATTTACCATCATTCCCAGTGTGGGCATTTTCTGGTCTATTATACTGGAGTCACCGCATATTCCCCTTGCAACACTAAAGAGGAAATATGGACAACCTGACCTTGGCAGTTTGGAGATAATGAAATAGTCCTAATGATTCTTCCAAAAGGATTTTGCAAGCCAACTCTGGATTTCATCTAGTTTGGGTCTAGGCTAATGCAGAAACATACTTCCCCCACCCACCTCACCCCCACTTCTTCTCCTTTCCCTTTTCTCTTGACGGATTCACCAGAATTTCCTGGTAACACCCCATTACCCTTGCAAGGACGCCGGGAATTCTCCGCGCAGCTGCCGAGGTCTGCTTTCTCAGCGGGATTTCTTTTTTGGGAGGACAACATGCTGGCAACGACCAGAGGCAAAGCCACATGGGGACAAGCGAAAGCTTAAAGTAGGTGGGGTTGCCCCCCCTCTCTCACACACCCCTTCTTTCATCCCTCTTCCGTACGACACCCCATTTGACCTGGGTCATCAGCCAGTCCGTCTGCCCTACTCACCCTTTTCTCTCTCTCCCCTCGATCCCCCTCTTTGCTGCCTCTCTCTCTTCCTCCCTGGCTCCCCCTTTGCGCTCCTCTTCTCCCTCTTCTGGCCACCCAAGGTGGGCCAGGTGGCTCTCTTCAAAGAACTGAACCAATCAACTGCGGAGGGCTTTGGGAATTGGGGAGAAGGCAACCCAAGTCCCACCAGCTGTCCACCCTCCAGCTGCAGAAGTTCTTTCTGAAATGATCTACCCACCCAGGCAGGGACAAATCCTGATCCGCAACACAGTCAGTGCCATGGGCACGGAGAAGCTCAGTATTCGAATTACTGGAGGGCCAGGGGGCAGGCGGTCTCCTCTTGGGCACTGCTGCTCACCCTGATTTAGCCGGCACTGACAGTGCCAACGGAGATGACGTAAGCCCCCACCTTCCCCCTGTGGTTTGAGCACTGGCGAGCACAGATGCTCCGCTCTCCTGGAAATGAACTGGTGCGTTCGTTTTGTTCTCCATGCTTCCTTCTATGGTCCCTCCTGCTACTGCTGGTATCTCAGTAGAAAGCCAGAATGGTCTGCTGGACTCAGCAGCTGAAGGATCATGGCTCCAGTCTTTGTCCAACCATGAAACGCCCCGTTGGACTTGGGTGGGGCGCTCACTCTCAGCCTAAGCTGCTCCAAAGGGCTGCTGTCAGCGGGATAAAAATGAAGGAGAGGAGAAGGAGGTAATCCACCTTGGGTGTCTTGCCAGAGAGGAAAACGTAGGTAAGAATGTGATGGTGACAGAACAAGTGAGTGGTGTTTAGGACTAGCAAAGTCCCCAAAATGGGCAAAAGAACCTTTTGCGGTTGGAACTCTCCTCTCGTGGATTCTCCTTTTCTCATGGAAGGCAGCGCCAAGTCCCAGTTTCAACACTTCCTGGAGGATTCCCGTGTCGATGAGTGCCTTTCCAGCTGACCTGGGGCACCTCTGGGGGTGGCATTAAGTTCTCCCTCAGCAAGTGGTGGGTTTTGTTGTTGGGGGGATGGGGGGGGTGCTTGCAAGGCAGATAATTTTTGCTGAACATGGGAAAAGAGAGCAAGAGAGACCCCATACCAGAGGGTGACTCAAGGGACAGCTTGAGAAGATTAACAGTGTCCACCTGCCTGCCGCCGTACATATGGGCAGCATAAACATGCAGCTTCACCCAACTTGCAACCAGCATCTTCCTTTCCAAACACGCCGCACAGTTACTTCCCTTAACAAAATGCTACACTTAGAGTTTAATCCGGCCGAGGTGATCTTGCCTGCACATGGAGCATGGATGTGCTGCACATGAATTGTCAGCACATCCCTGGGAGAGCCCTTTATTCATTCTGCTTTACAAGCATATCTCTGTTTTCTAGCACAGAAATACTGAAAAAGGGGGCAGCGTCTTTCACAGGGAACACTAGAGAAATATAGATGCATATATATCTCTTTGGAACATCAGGAAGGGGTGTAAAGTAGGTGTGAGGGGTGTCATTTGCCTGGCGGGCCTTGTGCACACCTCAGAAATTCCATCCTACATCATAAATTGTTCATGCCATCAAATGCCAGCTGCACCGTAAGATTGGAAGAGAGTGGATCTTTGGGATTTTAATCAGGTGTCGTTCCCAGACATGCTTCGGGGAGGGACAGTAGTGAAATTCGCTTTGATTTTGTTTTCATTTTGTTTTAGATCGGGAGTTACCCAGTTTGCACTTTCTGGACCTATGAGTCTCAGATGGGATCTGTAGTTGAAGTCCCTGCACTTCCGAGCTTGCAGTGCGATTCATGAATGGGAAAAAAGATGCACTGAACAGCAGCTGTGCATTTGAGAAATGTGCATGAAAACAGGTGCAACTTCGGGGAAAATATGTGTCTTTGAAAAGAGTGCGCAGATCTTCCTTAGGGAATGGAAGAAGGATGCGCACATTTTGATAATATGAGCAACTGATGGGCACATCCATGTGTGTGCGTGTGTGTGTGGAGAGGGGACAAAGATCACAATCTGATACAGACATGAGTACAAATGAGCTTTGAGATGGACTATCATTATCCATATTGTCAAGGCTACGTTATTCCCAGCTGCAATGTATGGCTGTGAAAGCTGGACCATAAGGAAGGCTGAGCGCCGAAGGATTGAGGCCTTTGAATTGTGGTGCTGGAGGAGACTCCTGCGGGTCCATTGGACCTAGAAGAGATCAACCCTGACTGCTCCTCAGAAGGCCAGATACTGAAGATGAAGCTCACATACTTTGGCCACCTAATGAGAAGGAAGGACTCCCTGTAGAAGAGCCTAATGCTGGGAACAATAGATGGCAAAAGAAGGAGGGGATGGCAGAGGATGAGGCGGCTAGATGGAGTCACTGAGGCAGATGGTGTGAGCTTAGGTGGACTCCAGGGGTTGGTGGAGGACAGGAAGGCCTGGAGGAGTGTTGTCCATGGGGTCGCGATGGGTCGGACGCGACTTTTCGCACCTAAACAACAAACCATTAACCAGCAAGGGGTGTGTCTTGGAAAAAAGCAGTGTGGTCTAGGGAGAAGTGATATTGACCTGGGGAACAGCAAGAGGTTCAAACTGGGAGCCAGTGAGCCCCTCTTGGGTGCTTCTCTTGGTCCAACATTCAACCAGGTTTCTACTAGGTTCTTCACAACTGTGGCTGTTATTGAAAAGCTTCAAAGCTTGGATATTTATCACTCAAATAGGATGCAGGGAAGACCTGGATGAAATAGTATTTATGCTGCAGTCCTATACAAATTTACCTGGAAATAAAGTCCTGTTGGACTCATTGAGGCTTACCTTGGAAAGGTTTACTTGCCCGCAAGGAATGTGGGTGTCCTCTAGATATTTTGGGACAAAGCAATTAAACCAGTAACAATAGCATTAAATCAGGCCCAGAACCTAAAGCATGAGTTGAAGTCAAGAGTTGTTAATACTTTTATTATGGGCTCAAATGTATTCATGATATTAAAGATATCACATTTTCTGCCCTGGTGTCACATTTTAGATGTAGCGTAGATAAATGATATATCACTGGAAGAGATCTACAAAAACCATTAGTAACCGTGACATTTTGACGTCAGATTTTTAAAAATTCCTAAGTAATCTTTTTGATTTATGAAATGGTGTCCAGGTTCATCGAGAATGATCTCAGATTTATCACAGCCTGGTTAGAATTATTAATGATTTTCAATTTGTAAATCCAATGCCAGCTTGCCCAAAGAAGCTCACAGTGAAATCAGAGAGGTAGATGGAAAGAGGAGGGGGTTTCATTGATTCACTCTGTGTGTGTGTGTGTGTGTGTGTGTGTGTGAGCAAGAGAGAGAGAGAGAGAGAGAGAGAGAGAGAGAGAGAGAGAGAGAGAGAGGATTTTTTTCAGCTGATGTTCAATGTTTCTGACTTAACAAAGACTTAGTTTGGACAACACAAAAACTCACTCTCAAGGGTTCAGTGTTTGTTGTTGTTGAAACATGGGTTACTGTGTTGTCTGAACCCAGCTGCACTAACAAGCCATGGCTTGTTAACCACAAGTGACTCATGAGCCTCTGGTTTCTTGATGGGGTTGTGAACTGTGAGTTGCTCTCCATGATTTGTTAGCCAGGCTCCAAGAACACCAAGGCCTGCTTTTCAACATCAACCTCCAACCCACAATCGACCCTTGAGAAGGGCTTGATCATGTGGTCTGAACTCAGTCATTGGCCTGAACTTCTACTCTGAGGTTAGTGAGTCTGGTCTCTTCCAGGAGCTTTGACTGGCCATTTCTCACTGGCCTCAGCCAGCATGACCACGGGTGGGAATTATGGGATCTGTAGTCAAGAGCATCTGGAGTGCTAGACTCAGATTGACTGAGTATCCAAGAAGGTCCAGGACAGCCTCGGATAATTCCCCAGTTGCAATCCAGCTTCTTCAGCATGAGAGGGAATCTACTGACGGGACTGTACCCAGTGACCCCCAAATCCTGGAGCCAGAACTACATGGAAATCTCTGTTTTTTTCTCTGCCGTGGAGCAAAGAGCGTGGAACAACTGAGTGCTTAGCAGGGCTAGTGTGGCCAATTGCTTTTTCAGAAAGGGATCACCAAATTCCCAATTCCTGGAGGGTGCCAAGTCCTGCCACGTCTTGCTGAGAACCTGTGTGCACCTGAAGAAAATGACCATCTGCCTCTCCCAATTTCCCCCCTTAATTGGGCAGGTAAGGCCATATAATTAGGGACCTTAGTGAATGGGCTTTTTCCCCCATCTCTAATCCATCATATCTGCTCCATTATTCAAACTCTATCAAATTCGAGCGGGCAAGGAGACTCCGGACATACTTCACAACACTGTCAATATTAACGTCTTTCCAATTAAGGCGTGTTATAATGGCAGTCTAATGAGGAACTGACACCCGGCTCCCTCTCTTAACTTGCGATTAAGGACGCCTTCAAGGTACTCCCCTTTGATTTATGGCCAAAGGAGCCTATGAAACCCAGAAAAGGATTTCAGGGAGTATAAAGACAGATGGCTAGATACAGAGGAGCCAAAATTCCTTCGGAGCATCTCTTCATACGAACTGACCTAATTCGCACTTCCCAAACTAACACAAAACCTGGTGTGCAATTATCGCTTTGTGTCTACCTGTCTCCCAACTTTGTGATCCATTAATGATGGGGAAGGCCAAACCAAGGCTTGGGAGATGCACACAGCTCTTTGAGTATATTTCATGGCTCGGAGAGGGCTCGGGGCCCCCCCCGGTTCCCCCCAGTCCAGATCCCAGCGACGGCATGGGCCTGATAGCACCAAGCTCTCCCGAGGCCACTGTCCCATGTCCTTCTCCCTTTCCAAAACTCCGGAAGAGGGTTGGGCCGGCAGCCTCACAAGAGGCTCCTGCTGACTTTGGAAAGCCGACTTCGAAAGAGGTATCTGCCCCCCTTCCTGATTGTGGAGCACGTGGGAACCCAAGAGAATTTTGGTTTATGGGATAGCCGCTGCCAATGACCATCCTCTTGCTGTTCATCCCTTCTGCAGCTCTTTCAAAGGTAGGACATGTCTTCACATCTGGATTCTAACAAAGAATTCTCTGCACTGCCCGGTAAACTATAATTGCCAGGATCCTGTCTGTGACAACAGGAAGGAAGGAAGGAGGAGGGGAGGGGAGGGGAGGGGAGGGGAGGGAGGAATGGAGGGAGGAAGGCAGGCAGGCAGGCAGGCTGCTATTTTTGATTGACATTTGCTTTGAGTAGTTCCTGTTTCCAAAGGTCCATTTCTTTGAAACAGCACCCCACAGTTGGCATTCCAGGTGTCCAGGTGTCTTTTAAAAAATCGTACACTGATAAGGAAGCACACATTTTCATAAAGACAGAGTACGAAATCAACAAACAAATAAATAAACATCCGTATCATGCAGGTCTCAAACATCTGACATTTATTGTACGTGACTCTTCCGTTAAGCAAGTCTGCCTCCCCCACCTCCTCAATTTATTAAATCAACTGCTCTCCCTATCTAAGTAGATTCCAGAATGGTGACTGATATGAAGCTAAAC
This sequence comes from Varanus komodoensis, assembly GCF_004798865.1. NCBI lineage: Eukaryota > Metazoa > Chordata > Lepidosauria > Squamata > Varanidae > Varanus > Varanus komodoensis. Next base: position 2,552,423 of record NW_025335873.1, on the reverse strand, counting down.
CAGATTTGATGCTGATTTTAAAATCATACGTAAATACTTACAAAACGTGGCTACACTGGGGAAAACAGCATAGAAAAATACACATGGCGTTACATGCATATTAAAATTCATGCAAATAGTCATGTATGAACTTCACTTCTAGGTGACGCTAGTTTAGATGCCTTTCATGGGAGATTAGCAGTGTTCTTATGTGGCATTTATTGCCCCCTTCTTCTTCTTCCAGGGAACACAAGGTCGCTCATCTCCGTGTTATCCTCACAACAACCCTGTAAGTTTAGGTTGGCCCGAGCTCACCAACAAGCTCATGGCCAGGTGGGCGCTTGAGTCCGGCTTTGCCAAGTCCCAGTCTAACCTTCTCACCATTCTATCACGTGGATTAGACAAATTCATAGGGAATAAAATATAGGTTGAACAGGAGTAGGGAGCCACCAAGTTTAGGGGCAGAGACCCCTCAGCATCTGGGGGGAGAGACATTTCCTCAGTCCACCATACAGAAAGATAGCCCGGGACAGAGAGACCTCCTTCTGGAGGGTGGTATATCCCCAAGAAGACCCTGCTTGTTGGCTTCCCAAGGGATCCCTTTAAACATTGTGGAAATCAAGATGGCGGACAGTACTCCAGATGGGCCTTTGGTTCAATCCAGCAGGACTCCTCCCATGTGTAAGTCCCATCATGGCAATCATCACCATCATCTTCATCTTCATCAGAATTCGTTGGACCACATGGAAGAGCACAGCCCAATTTGCTTCGTACGTTACATAATCCTGCCATCATTTTTCAGTGGGAAATGTATTTGCTTGGTTTATATCTCCAATCTTTTTTCTGGGAAAATAATCAATGAGAACTAAGATAAATGTATGAAATATCAATAAAGCACTTGGAATGATTAAAAAGAGAACAAAGACTTTTCCTATTTTGAAACTGAGCACTAACAAAAATCAGAAAGTGATCAGCAGACACAAAAGGCCTAACCCATTCCTAGACTCAGACAAAAAAGTTCAACTTCAGGAAATTCAGGAAACCTGCAATGACAGGATCCCTGATCACGTCCACTCAAAAAACTCTAACAAAGGGTCATTTGTCACCTTCTGGAACAGTTTGTCCCACTACCAAATAGCTTACACCATCAGGAAGCGGGTCCAACCCAACTAACATCCTTAAGCAGATCTTCCCAAAAGATTGTTTCAAACACAAGGAGATACCCACCATTAGAAAACATTTGCTGCTGCTGTTATGTGTTGTCAAGTCCTCTCTGACTAAGGGTGACCCTTGAATGAAAGCCCTCCAAAATTTCCTATCCATGACCGCCCTACTTAGGTCTTCGAAATTCACAACTGCGGCTTCCTCGGTGGAGTCCATCCCACTCATCTTTGGTCTTCCTTTTCTTCTTCTGCCTTCCACTTTCCCTCCACGTTCCCATGGAGCAAAGCTCAGGAGACCAAGATTTAGGGTCTCCTGAGCTGTGGAACATGCTCCCCAGAGAGGTCCGCCTGGCGCCGTCGTTATTTGCTTTTCGGCGTCAGGCGAAAACCTTTTTATTTAAGCGGTATTTTAACTGTTAGTATTAACTGATTTTATCTGGCCAGGGCGGCTTATTTTATATTGTATTTTTTGGATTTTTAATGTTTATATTAATTTATTGTTGTAAGCCGCCCCGAGGCTTCGGCGAATGGGGCGGCATAAAAATGTTTTAATAAATAAATAAATAAATAAATAAATAAATAAATAAATAGGGTGGAAGCCAGGAAGGACTTCCTGATGGTTAGGGCCCCTAGGGTACGGAATAGACTTCCATGGGAGGTGGTGGAGGCCCCATCGGTGAGGGTGTTCAAGGATTGGCTGGACATGCACATGGTAGGCTTGTCATGAGCGGAGCTGGCTGGAGCCGGGGGTCAGACTAGATGGCCCGGGAGGTCCCATCTGGCTCACTCTGTTTCTATGTTTCTCATGATGTACCTAAAGCACAACAGCCTCAGTTTTGTCATTTTTGCTTCTAGGGAAAGGTCTAGGACCCACTTACTTGTCTTTCTGTGAGTCTGGGGTATCCACAAAGCTCTCCTCCAGCACCATGTTTCAAGTGCAACAATTAGAAAACATGGGCAATTACTGCCCAGGTCCCCCATGTTTCATCACAAGCTATCCTACCATACCCAGCAAATGCTGATAAATAGCAGCTCCAATCTCTTAGCAGGCATCATTCCTGGTAGCCTGGCAGAAGACTCCTCCATTCCTTCCACTCCAGTTAAAGAAATCGCCATTCCTTCTGCAACAGTGACTGGCAACCTGGACATTCTTCTACTGACATCGAGATCTGCCAAAGAAGAACCCTCTTCATGCATCCCTCAGCAGGTTCAGCCACCCAGGACATGTATTTGCAGAGAATTAAAACAACGGATCGTTTTTCATACACAGAAGATTTCTAGAAAGAATGATGGGAGGGGTCTGGTTCTGGGACAGTAAGGATTAGAAATTTAGGATTAGAAATGTTCTCAGCACCCAGGACAAACTCAACTTAACAATAGAAAAATGAGGAACGAAGTCAGCCAGAAAATACCAGATTCACCCCACCTAAAGAATATAGAAGTCCCCCTTCCCTGAAGCAAAATGCCAGTCCAATTTAAAGCTAACCAGCAAAGACAATAATAAGTCCCATGGACGCGCGTACTCTCCGAACCTCTACGGACTCCAGATGAAATGAAATTTTGACAGAGAAAAATATATATTGGCAACTTTCCTTGATCCCCAATTCAAAGAGAAAATTGAAACCACATTTCCATATGATTCAGATGCTGGAAGGAAGTTCTTAATAAACAAAAAGAGACAGGTTGTGTGATTTCCCCCTGCCTTCTTCCCTCTTTCTCTGTCCAGTTAACATCAGGAATCCAAAGGGTTTTTGGAGGTGGAGGGCAGAGCTGAAGGCGAATATTTGTTTTGGATTCTCCCCAGCAATAGTTTGGGACAAACCAGCAGTAAAGTCAGTGCAAAATATGTAAGGTGAAAGATACAACTGGGAGGAAGGGGTGGTAATATGAGCTCTCATTTCTCAAGTATTCCAGCACAGTGCTTTTAGAAACAGACAGTATATATATGGGGAGGAAAGGCCCACAAATGAATGGATGTCAGGGAAATCCATAACCAGTTCAAATGAGATTGAATTTTTATGACTCCGACATGGAAACTCTGCAACAGATTTTTTAAAAAGTTGAACAGATTCCATGGACTTGCGAGCTGTTGTTTTTTCCCCCTTTGGGGGCAATTTACGCTAATGCATATTTGTGCGAATGTGTATTAGTAAATGACTTTTCAGATGAATGAAATTCTGGTACAGAACATCAGGTTCTGGTGGAAGCAAATTGCCTGAAAAACCATGAAAGAGATAGAATAGTAGAGACGGAAGGGGCCAGAAAGCCATGGGGTCTAACCCCCGCTACTGCAGGACTCCAAGTTCTCTCAACATCCCTCTCAGATGGTGGACCAGTTGTGTCCTGAATTCCACTAGTAAGGGACAGCCCATGGCCTCTCCTAGTCATTGGTTCCTCTAAAAGTCAGGAAGGTTTTCCAGATGTCCTGCCAGAATCTGCCTTCCTGTATCCTGAGCCCATTCTTCCATGTCCTGCACTCTGGAATGATCAAGAAGATATCGTGTCCTTCCTTTTTGCGACAGCCCTCCGAGTGGGATGGTGTGACTTGGTGTCCTGCAACAGCAGGGGTTGGACTCGGTGGCCTTCCTGGCCCCTTCCAACTCTACTCTTCTAGGATTCTATGAAGAGTATCACAGCATCCAGTACAGGTGTAAAACCACAGATTAGAACAAATTAGCAATTAAAACAGTAGGAGAATAAAAAGGTTTTCGCCTGACACCCAAAGCAAAGAAGCATTGACACCAGGCAGACCTCTCTGGGGAGCGCATTCCATAGATTGGGCACCACCGCAGAGAAGGCCCTCTCTGGGTACTCTCCTTCCTAATCTCCTTCAAGGAGGTCTCCTGGAGCAGGACCTCCACCTCAGATCTCAAGGGGCAGGAGGGCACACAGGGGAGAATGCAGAATGTGCTCCTTCAGGTATCCAGGACCCAAGCCATTTAGGGCTTCATAGGTCCTCACCAGCTCCTTAAATTGGGCCCGGACTTCAATTGGTAGCCAGTGTAACTGACGGAGGACCTGCATTACATGTGAATACCTGCTGGTCCCCGTTAGTATCCTGGCAGCTCTGTTCCGAACCAACTGAAGCTTAGAGGAGAACTCCCAGCAGCAATGACCTGGCTGAATCTGAGGATTTTCCGGGGAAATCACTGCTCCTTTTGGCGCAAATTTGCCCCTTGCTAGGAGCAGCCGTCTCCTTCCCACTGATGGAACTGCGGAGCAAACGCTCGGGGGGGGGGACAGCCCCCTCCCCCAGCAAACACACGAGCTCCTTTCCATTAACGGGCTGCCTCTCCCCTTCTCATCTGCCGTCGCTCAAAAGAGGATCTATCTTCTTTCCACAGGCCGTTTGCTTCATCGCAGTAGCATAATAATAATATGCTTGGGGAGAACACACAGTGGTGAATTAATGTTTAAAAGCACTCGGTTTTGGGTTGTTGAAACCCACGTTAATTTGACAAATGGCCACCATTGGAACTGAGGCGGCATTAACATGGAAATAAGAGTTAACCTCCGGCGGGGCAACGGGGAAGGTGAGGGGGTGGGAGGGAGATGGCAGATGTTTTTCACCCTGGTGTACCTCCTGTAAATACTGCTGGTGTCGTGACTATTTATAGAATAGTAATTTAGAGGCTGGTTCGGGGGGAATCTGAATGGCATCTCCCACGATCGCTTCTCTTAAGGACATGTCAGGAAACTCTCCTCCCCACACTCTCGGAAAAGACCGGCCCAGCTACTAAATCAATTTGCCTTCCTCTTGTAGCAGCTTTGCCGGGCGATTCTTTTCCATTTTCCATCAATGTCACCCATGCGGGTAGGAGGAAGGCCCACGGCAGTGGTGACAATCAACCGGCCCAGTCAGATACGAAGAATCAGCACTTAGAGCACAGATTCCACCATCATCGTTCAAGTGTTTCCTTCCCCACCCAGCCCCCAGCCAGGACCAGTTCAATATTCGGGACTGGGCCCCCAGAGTGCCATTCCACCCGTCCTATCTTAGACTGTATGCTCCTCAGGGCAAGGCGCTAAGAACACGAGGGGAGAGCTGGTTGTTGGGTGCAGCATCTAAGCCCAACATCTTGCTTCCCATTCAGCCAAACAGATCCCTTGGAAAGTCCACAAGCAAACCCTGTACTTAGAGAATGTCCCTCATTCTGGGTCTTTTGTAGATCTTCACTGTCCTCCATGGACTGGGGGGCTCCGTAAAGCATTATGTGTTGAGCAGGGCCCTTCTCCTGGACCTATTGTCCACCAGGACCAATTTCCTGTTCACTTCCCACCAAAAGAGACCAGAAGTTCCAGAGAAACTCAACCAGCCAGACCCAACAGCAAGTTGACCCAGCCAGCTTGCCTCAACCAGCACTCTGTTTCAGAAACTGTCCTGAAAAGGAAGGGAGATTAACATCTCTGGCATTCCAAAAGCTTTGCTATTTTGAGTTGACCACTGTTGCATTTTTTCCCTTTTTTGACGTAGGAGATCAATGCTCCATCGCCAATAAATAAGACAAATGAAAGGAAGGTCATTCTTCCAACAATGGCATTGAAGGGAAGTACCTCCTGGAACCCACTGCTATTTCGAGATGGGACACTCGACAACAGGAAGCAAGCCAAAAGGTGACCGACCATCGCCATGGGAGCCGAGAGCTTGTCCTTCCCCAAAAACATCTCAGGTGTGAGTTGAGCTGATCCCTACATCCTTTAAAATTAACAAATATCATTCTCGTCTGTCCAGTAGTTTGGTGAATAACAGAAAGGAGCTTTTCTTTTCCTGAGACAAAATAGACCCGTGGGATTTGCTACCAGAAAGCCGGTGAGGCATTCCACATGGCTGGGCAGGCATACCAGATGCTGGACTGAAACCCCCAAGAGCCTGAGCCAGCATGGCCAGGAATGAGGAACGGTAGCAACTCCAGTCCAGCATCTGGAAGGCTGCAAGTTGTCCACCTCTAACTTTTTGGGAGGCCTAAATCCTTTGACTTAGTCCCTGTTCCCATTCACTTCTGCTGAGGATGTTGTTAAGTACAGATATTGTTAAATATGCATAGCCAGAAGTGTGGCTTCTAGATCGAGAGAGGGATTACTGCCACTCTATACGACTCAGGTGCGCCTGCAACTGGAGTATTGTGCTCAGTTCTGGGCTCCTCATTACAGAAAGGATATAGCCAGGTTGGAGTCAGTGCAGCGTAGGGCCACAAGGTTGGCGGCCGGTTTGCAGAGGATGCCGTATGAGGCGAGACTGAGGGAACTGGGTCTCTTCAGCCTGGAGGAGACTCAGAGGGGATCTGTTGGCGACATGCAGGTATGTGAGGGGGTGTCACATGGAGATGGGCAAAGACCTGTTCTCCCCTGCAGAGGAAGGCAGGACACGCTCCAATGGAGCCAAGCTCAGGGAACCCAGGTTCAATTTGGATGCCAGGAAGCACTTCCTGACAGTCAGGACCCCGAGGGTGTGGAATGGGCTTCCACGGGGGGTGGTTGAGGCCCCATCGGTGCAGGTGTTCAAGGATAGGCTGGACGTGCACATGGTGGGCATGTCGTGAGTGGAGCTGGCTGGATCCGGGGTTTAGACTAGATGGCCCGGGAGGCCCCTTCTGACTCGCTCTGTTTCTATGTTTCTCTTTTGGTATAGTGGACTAAAATGAAAGTTCAAAAATGTATGGATTCTTGTCCACAAACCGCATTTGGATCCAGGAATCGTGAACCCAGTAAGGGGAGGGGGAGGGGGGAGGAAAGGAGGGAGGGTGATAGAGAGAGACATGTTTTTAAAAAGGAATTGATTTCTTCATGCGTACATAATTAATGGCAAAACATTTCATAGTCATGATCTCATTGCTCAGCACAACAACCTTGCAAGTTCGGCTGATATAGCTGTGCTCAGCGTACTGCAGACTCGGCAAAGACCCCCCCCCCCGGCTAGATTTGAGGAGACTTTGGAAGATGTGAAGCCCCCAGTCTCAAAATCAATGTACTGTTTATAGAATGCAACAAGATAGATGAATGCAGAATCCAAACAAGAGAAAGCAAGTTTATTATTATTATTATTATTATTATTATTATTATTATTATTATTATTATTATAGCATTTCTATGCCGCCCCTTGCCAAAACCTCGGGGCGGCTTACAACATGATATAATACATTGAAATACAATAGTACATAATAAATTACCATTAAATATAAAAATACAAAGAATACATTGATTTACAAAAATAAAATTAAAGTTTACCCTCCCTGAATAAGCCAGGGAAGCTTTGCAGGTCTCCAAAGTTGCCTGGATCTTTACCCCAAGCTGAGGATAAAAGACAGTGCCTCTTTCTGATTCTATGGAGGCCTTATTTTGTTCCCAGGACTGTCATGATGACTTTAGCCCCACTTCCTGGAAGATGGCAGGTGGGGAGCAAAGCTGCTTCAAGAAGGCAAGTGCTTTTGTTCTCACAGCAAAATCCGCCCTTTTCTACGGAATTACTAGGCAGCTGACAGCTAGTGCTCCTCATAATCTGAAGGCCATCAGGACTTGGCATGGCTGCATAAAAATCCTGGACACTGGGGATGTTTACTACCCTAAAAGATAAAAAGATAACCAGCCAAAGAAATTAATGATAAGTGGAAATTGCATTACATATAACTTACCATTGTAATGAGATAACGACAATGAAGAGGTATGTATATAAAGGGAATGGAATTTGGGGGGAAATGATTGGAGATTGATGTTTGTACCAATGCTCCATCGTTTTAGGAAGCTGAGTGAAGGTGAATAGAGAATAAGTTGAAGAATTGTGATTTAGAAGAATTTGCAATGAATTTTAACTTAAGTTCTAACAAAAATATTATTTAGTAGAGAGGATAATAATTACTTACACCAAAAACGTTTGTATTTGATGCTCTGTGTAGTATTTGTTTGCGATACGTTGGTGTTTAAATGCTATACCTTTTAATTTTTTATTTTGTGCTTCTCTTCTTTCAATGTTGCTGTTATTAAAATAATAGCTAAAACGGGGGGAAAATCTCTGAACATTAAAGCGACGCCACCAGCAAAGTTCTGCTGCAGATTCTCTGCTCATCCTGGGGGAGAAGTCCAGCAGCGCATGGCATTGTGGGTCATTATCAGGCAAATGAGCCTATTTATGCAAACAAATTGCCACGGAGAAACATTCGTCCACGGCAGACTCAGGTGAGAGGGAGAGATCTAGTTTCATTCAACCATCCTCCAGTTCATAAATTTTAATTGTTTCTCCATTAAGGTTGGTGATGAAAAACAGAGGAAAGGAAGGTGGGCAAAGCTGACAGCGCTAAGTAATGGAAACATGAAATCCCAGGCAAATAGACGGCACAGACCTGGGAGGGGCAGAAATGAGGATTATGAGGAGCAAAGCCCCCTTCTAATGCTGAGCGCAGAGGGGGAAACCAACCGGAGTGTGACCCACTTGGGTGCACTGAGAAATGGGTTGGGGGGGGGGATATCAGCATGCAGAGAGCCTTATTCCTCCCACGGCATTGCTAAGGCCAAGAAGGGTCACCCCCAAAAGACACTCCCTATGGGGGAGCGAGTGATTTCGATGGATGGGGCATGCAGGGGCTGTTGAGAAAGGAGAATGGAACTGGGAACGGAGAGGGACTTGGGGGTGCTGCCTGAAACCCTGCGCAGCCGTGTTCCTATCTGGAAGGACACAGAAACACAGAAACAGAGCGAGTCAGAAAAGGTCTCCCGGGCCATCTCGTCTGACTCTGCGCTGCAAGCATTTATTGCAGATCACACTTGATTTCCTTCTCTCTAAAGCTCAGCCTATCGTGCTCAGGGTGGGAAAGAACCCAGGAGCATCTTAGAAGGCTTCCCTCAGGTCTGTTTTGCCAGATTTCCAGATTTCTCCCCTGCCTAACATGAAAAGTCCAGAGCAGACACTGGTTTCATTCTCATTTTAATGCAAAACTGCTCCCTTTCACACTTGTGAACCGGCAGGCCAACTGAAATGAGATTATGATTCAGAATTATGATATCTTCAACATTTGCAATTGAGTTCTTCAACTGAAAAATCCCTGTAAATATGTGCATATTAATGGAGTGATGATTATTGCATGGCATAAACGCGCCCCCTTTCATCCTCTTCTAAGGAAGCCGAAGTGACTTAGAAGGTTCTCCTCCTCTCCTTTTAATCCTCACAACAACAACCCTGTGGGGTAGGATAGGTTGAGTGGCAGTGACAGCCCCAGAGTCAGCAGCCTTCATGACTGAGTGGGGACTAGAACCCGGGTCTCCTGGATCCCGGTCCAACACTTTTCACCACTACACCGCACGGGCTCTCACAACATTAGGAATTGCATTATATTTGAGGTTTGCTTGGAAACCTAAATGCATTGAGCAAAATCACATGCCAAAATGCATGCACAAAGGGAAGTATGCACAGTTGCATATAAATGTACACAAAAATCTTTTTTTTTTTTTTTTTTTTGTAAGGAGCATTTAAAACAAACCATAAATGAGATTGGAAAGATGAGAATCTCGAGGATGCTGAAATTGGCCATTTCAGTCACCTCTAGAAAGGATGTGGAGGTCTGTAAGGCAAGCTGGATGAGAAAACGAGGGGAAAGCTGGCTATATTTAGTCTTCTGAAAAAGGAGATAAAGATGAGGAACACACTGACAGCAGTTTTACATTTCTGAAATCTGACAGGAAGAGGAAGGAGCGTCGTTCTTCATTGTGCGCCCTGAGAGTGCACCAAGGTGCAATTAATTACTTCAACATTAAAGGAAGGAAGTTTTATTGGAAGGGGTGCAAAAATGTGATTTCTTTATTATGGACTCAATCCAAAAGCACCGTGAAAAGATTGCATTTGACACTGTCTAATGCATGGACCAGGCAGAAACAGAAAGTCAAGATACACGTATTTAAATCAAGCAAGGCATCCTGGGTGGTTTTGTATTGCCAGCAAAGATGTACTGGTTTGGCGAAATCCATTCCATCTGCAATGTTGTGCATTGCCACATGCCATTCATAGACGTGACCTGTTCCCCTTTTTTAACAGAATTGCATTCTACTTTCCCTAATGTGCATTAGCACTAATGTACATTTGCACAAATCCACACTGGATTATGTGCTTGTCAAGCTTAAGTAATGCAAATCATTGTTAATCCACAGACGCATCCCACAGAGAAACCAGTCCTCAAGCCCAAAGAATCTATGTAACTCAAGAAAGCCAGGGATGGGTGAAAAGTCAAGTTTTTACTTTTGGCTCAGATGTACCCAGTTCACACTTTCTGGGTTGAATACAGACTTGGAAACTATCAGTGATTGAAGTCCACACATTTCCAAGCTTGTCTTCTAATTCAAGGACTACAAAATAGATCAAGAGAGGTATTACTACCACTCTATACGACTCTGGTGTACCCACAACTGGAGTATCGTGCTCAGTTTTGGGCCCCTCATTACAGAAAGGATATAGCCAGGTTGGAGTCAGTGCAGCGCAGGGCCACGAGGTTGGTGGCCGGTATGCAGGGGATGCCGTATCAGGCGAGACTGAGGGAACTGGGTCTCTTCAGCCTGGAGAAGAGGAGACTCAGAGGGGATATGTTGGCAACATACAGGTATGTGTCACATGGTATCACATGGAGGTGGGTAGAGACCTGTTCTCCCTCGCAGAGGAAGGCTGGACGTGCTCCAACGGAGCCAAGCTCAGGGAACCAAGGTTCAATTTGGATGCCAGGAAGCAATTCCTGACGGTTAGGACCCCGAGGGTGTGGAATGAGCTTCCATGAGAGGTTGTTGAGGCCCCATCGGTGCGGGTGTTCAAGGATAGGCTGGACATGCACATGGTGGGCATGTCATGAGTGGAGCTGGGGGTCAGACTAGATGGCCCAGGAGGACCCTTCTGACTGGCTCTGTCTCTATGTTTCTAAATGATGTGTTTGGCTCTATATGTGAAGAATGTGTGTGAGACAATTTGCACTTCGGGGAAAAATGTGCACCATTGCACCTTAAGAATGTGGAGATTTCAATGATGTGCAGAGTTGGAAAAGAGGCATGGAAGTAACGTGGGTTTGATGCAGAAGGACGAAAAGAACAAAGGCTAGATTTGGAATGAGCATTGAGGTGGAATTCAGAGACCTGATATTTGCTGAGCTGCACATCCCTTGGAGAAGCCGGCTAGAGGAGAAATCAACAGGTCCGAGTCATAGAAATCCAAGTTCATCCGAAGCCACCTGCAGAGTTCTCTGAACCCACACCACCCACGAAGCACAGGGACAGAGGCCTCACGACTGTCCCTCGTGGGTGTAAGTTGGACGGGCCATTCCTTACGGCGACAATTCCATCCTTAGCTCCACCCCGCAATAACAAAAGGAAAAATCCCAGGAAGACCCCTGGCAGCCTGCCACCGATTATCCAAGTGGATGCACGGCAATCATCTGCTTCCATTAATTAGAATAATGCTAATTGTAATCATGAGGAGGGGTAGTTATATACTCTAATGCAGATTTATTGAGCTGGGATATACTTCAAGAAAGGGTTGCATCAGGAGATGGAGAGGAAAAGAGGAATTAAAACAAATGTTTTTAATGAGGTGTTTTCTACAGTACTGTATTTGCAAAGAGAAAGTACATATTTAGGTCAGTGGTGGAGAGAGAAGAAGAGAGGAGAGAGAGAACATTTCCAGAGGATGGATACTTATGTTGGCACCAAGCTGAAATTCCATCTGCTGGTCAGCTTCAGCACTGTGTTCCTAGTATATGACAGAAGCAAGATCCAGGGCGATCATGATAAACTTGAACACTTGGCTGAAGGAGATTTTACAAGGACAAGTGCCAAGTTCTCCACCCAGGAAGAAGAAACCAAAGGCATCGATACAAGAGGGGGAATACGTGGCTCAACAGAACTGAGCAAGAAAAAGGTCTCAGAGTAATTGTGGACAATAGGCTAAACACGAGCCAACAATGCGATGCAGCCGCCAAAAGGGCAAATGCCATTTTGGGGTGCATTCACAGTATTACTTTCAAAACATGAGAAGTACTAGTTCCTCTATACTCCTCACTCGTCAGCTCTCACCTGGAATACTGTGTCCAATTCTGGGCGCCAAGATTTAAGAAAGATGCAGGCAAATTAGAAAGGGTCCAGAGGAGGGCAGCAAAAATGACCCAGGGCTTGGAAACACTGCCCTGTGAGGAGAGACTGAGAGAACTGGGCATGTTCAGCCCTGAGAAGAGAAGACTGAAGGGGGACATGAGATCCCTCTAGAAGGACCTCAAAGGCTGTCACAAGGAGGAAGGTCAAGATCTCTTCTGGCTGATGCCGGAGTGCAGGACACGGAATAATCAAGTTGCGACAACTCAGATTCAGGCTGGATATCAGGAAAAGCTTCCTCACTGTCAGAGCAATATGACAGTGGGACCAGCTGCCCGGAGAGGTGGTGGGCTTTCCCACAGTGGAGACATTCAAGGTGAAACTGGGCAGCCCTCTGAGTGGGATGGTGTGACTTGGTGTCCTGCAACAGCAGGGGTTGGACTTGATGGCCTTCATGACCTCTTCCAACTCTATGATTCTATGGTGCCAGGATCAGGTCAGGCAGACTAATCACATCCTGGTCTTAGTTAGATCTGTTACTGGACACATCTTGGGCCCTAAATCTCTCTGATTGGCCTGCTAGTTTATGCTGTCGCTCCTCCTCATTTGATGCCCAGCCCCGTAATCTTGATTCCTCCCTCCTCCTTCGGCATCTTCATTCCTGCAATTTTAGTGCGGCTTCTGTAGCCATCCAAAACATTCCCACCTAACGCCAGCCGATGCGTCCTTCAAGGCTGAGATGCCCCAGCCATCTCTTCCTCTTCCTCACCTGAGCCAGACTCAAACCCTGAACCTGCTGAGAGACTGGGCTGAAGTCTCATCTCCAAGCTGCATCTAGGGGCACGTGGTTCATTCCATCCAGACTCTGCCTCCAGGAGCTTCTTATCTCCTGGAAATTCTTGCCTTGGACAGATACATGCCTCAATGTGGCATTCTCAGATAGCTTCTCTTCTCCTCCCATGGCCTTCAGGTCACCTGTGTTACCCTGCACAGGTCGTCTTTAATTCAGGAGGTGAAACCAGTATTACAAAGTACCAAAAACTTTAGTGCCTTAATTCACTGGAAGACCTTATGAAATGTATACCCACATCTGGTAAGCAACAGATATTTTCTGAGGGTTTCATGTCCCCACCATCTCCCCTCCTCTACCTATAAAGCACACACACACACACAAATGAGACTCTACTGTATCAATTCCACTTTGATGTATTTCTGACACCGTGTGATATTATGATCCTCTCGAAAGAGAAATGGCTGTTTTAAAAAACAAAGACACGGGCCCAAGCTTAAATAAAAAATAAAATGAGAACTACCAAATCCATCCACTCACATTTTCCCCCCAACAAGTACACAGAGAGGAATCTAAATATATTCTTTGCCCATATATGCAGAAAGTCATCTATTCGCATGTTATGAATATGTCTGGGAAGTTACTAAAACATGTGTTTGGAAGTGTCAGAAAGAACATTTCCTTTCAAAGCGTCTTTGCATTTCACTGCTGAACGGTTTTCAACATGCATTGCCTACAGCGTGTGAGCAATAAAACCACGGGCTTGTTTGCTGGATTTCCCTCGGCTTCAGACGTCTTCTTATCCCCCCCCCCCCGCCACACACACACACATCTGCCTGTTCTTTCCCCCAGGGGTTCACTGAACCTGGGACAGAGGAGCAGGGAAACTGCCCTTGGAACAGGCATCTAGCCCTGGGTTGACTATTCAGACATGCAGCGTCCCTTTTGCAATAAATGCATCGCCTACTCACACCGCAGGCCGAAGATCTAGATGCTCACGGGACCCTTTGGAGCCCCAGCTCCAGCCTAGGACCTCTACCCCATACTGGCGGCTTCTTTCAGGTCCAAACCTGACCGTGGAGAAGGGATTTGTGAGCGTCTGTGGGGCCCTGTTTGAGGGGCTGCCATCGTATGTCCTCCCCGCCCCCCAAAGTGCCTCAGTGAAATGGCCAACGTCAGCCATCTGCACGCTTTGCAGGGTGGAGAGAATACAGATGTGGACCCTTTTGCCGTGTCTGTCACACCCCACAGAGGAGTCCTTTGATCCTCTGCGGTCAGAGGTCAATAGGCAGCCACATTAGATTCCACCTAAGTAATTTTTATTTAAATCAGTTTAAAGGAATTATTCAACTAATCGTGTGAATTATGCAGGTGTTTGTTTCAATTAAATCTAATGCTTTTCTTCTATGGGAGCATTTCCACATTTCCAATTGGGTTTTTTTTTTCTCCTTTTGCAAACTATGGCAGTGATGATGATGATGATGATGATGATGATGATGATGTGGATTTTTTCCTGCAGCTAAATTTGCACAAATCCATGCAAATAAATAAATAATAATAAAAAAGCGGGGGAGTTGGCCAGCTCTATGGACTCCATGCAACCTTGGCAAACTGGCCTGCTGTGGAATCCATGCGGCAAACCCAGAGAAGCTCCGGCTCATTCAAATCTTTTGTGGAATCCTCCAGCACGTCTCCCTGGGTGCCCCTGCCTGTTCAACATGCGCTCGGCGGCATTGTTTGGAACCTGACCAGTCCCCTACCCAAGGCAGGCACAGACCGTTTAATAGTTACATCTTGCTTATTTTCATAGTAATGCGTCCTCGCGAGATGAGGAGATGAGGAGAAAGATGCTTTGATGTACATATTTATGCATCTCTGCCAAGTCAGCCGCTGATGGGAGACACTATACTAGCCTAATGAGAAGAGTCGGATTGTCCCCGGCCTGGATAATAGCCCTGATTTAAGCCACAGAAAGAGGTAATAACCAAGGGAACCTGGGAGCGTTTTGGCTTCATTGCGTTGCGCAAGGAAATATTTTCAGCCTCATTTAGAATGTCAGCCTTTATAAAGGGGATCCATACCTTAAGCATTGGCTGCTCACACAGGTAAAACTCGGAGTATGGACACTGCTTCGTCATGAGCTCCAGTGATCTCCATAGACCAGGGAAGGCCCCGATTTTCTGCCACCACACCCAGGTCAATCGTGACAATGTTTTAGAGCTGTTTTGATCTTGCTGTTCTAGAGAGCCAAGAAGTTCTGAAAAATGAACACAGTGTGTGTGTGTGTGGGGGGGGGGAGACAACAGTATTCATGGCCCTGTTTTGTCTGGAATGCTTTGCACCTGCACTGGGGAGCCAAAGGGAGCTGTTGCTTCAGTGAAGACGCTGTTTGGAGGCAGGGCTTTACGGCTCCTCAAAGCCAGATTCCGGTGGGCATGCATTTCCTCCCTCTTTTGGGTCATTATTTCACTTACATCAAAATGTGGTAAGGAGGTTTCAGCTGGTAGGCTTTTTCCTACCTGCTTTAAAGACATCTGCTTTAAAGCCCTGAGGAAATATAACCCCTCACTGTCGTTGGTTGATTACATGTTGTGGTTTAGTCGCAAAGTCATGCCCGACCCATCGCGACTCCAGGCCTTCCTGTCCTCCACCGTCCCCCAGACTCCACTTAAGCCCACACCCATCGCCCCAGTGACTCCATTCAGCCCCCTCATCCTCTGCCGTCCCCTTCTTATTTTGCCCTCAATCATTCCCAGCATCAGGGGCTTCTCTAGTGAGTCCTTCCTTCTCATTAGGTGGCCAAAGTATCTGAGTTTCATCTTCAGGATCTGGCCTTCTCAAGAGCAGTCAGGGTTGATCTCCTCTCGGACTGACCGGTTGGATCGCCTTGCGGTCCAAGGGACTCGCAGGAGTCTCCTCCAGCACCACAGTTCAAAGGCCTCAATCCTTTGGCGCTCAGCCTTCCTTGTGGTCCAGCTTTCACAGCCATACATTACAAGGTTGATTACATATCGTGATTCTTACTTTGCTATCCTACCTTTTTTCCTCTCGTGAGGAACCTAGGAAGGCTGCTTAGGTACATTTACAACAACCCTGTGAGGTAGGTTAGCCTGAGAGACAGTGACTGGCCCAGTATCCCCCAGTGAGCTTTATGGCTGAGTGGGAACTAGAACCTGGACTCAGTCCAAAACTTTAACCATGACACCATGTGGCAGGGTATCAGCCAGGAGAACAAAAGTATGGACCTCAAACTGGTCTAGTAACATGAGACTTGCCTTGGGTACCTGACTGACTTTCAGGCCTACCTACTTACCTAAAACTCAAATGACCTATGGCCCAGCCTACATCTTTCCCCAGTGAGTCACCATTAAAATAATGGAGGACGCCCCACTCCAGATCCCTGCCTTTGGAGGAAAGTGTTAGCGGGAACCTTCTGAGCAAGATGTCTTTTCCGTGCTGGCTCCCACCGTACGGAAAACTCTCTGTGGTGGTGAATGGAAGAGAGGGCTATTTGGACACCTCCCCAGGCGTGTTTGGAGAGAGGAAAGCCCTGCGGCCCACGTGCCTCAGCCAGCCATGGACACCAGGGGTGCAAGGTATCATAGCCATGGGCCAAGACAGACCTCTGG
The DNA here is from genome assembly GCF_004798865.1 of Varanus komodoensis. NCBI lineage: Eukaryota > Metazoa > Chordata > Lepidosauria > Squamata > Varanidae > Varanus > Varanus komodoensis. The sequence goes on along the minus strand of NW_025335873.1, from coordinate 2,535,813 downwards.
AATTCCCCCTTCCATGTGCCACCCGAACACCAGTTCTTCCTGTGGATTTTTTACCCCATTCTAAAACCCCAAGGTTTAGTTTCTGTCCAAAAGAGATTGAAGCTAAAGCATAACCCCAGTTTTGGCAAGGTGACCTTGCTCCTTGGGGCTCTTGTTCCTTCCCACTGCTGGAATCTACCCCCTGAGAGCTTTTGCAGTAGGAATTCAGCCCCACTGGAAAGACAGCGCTTCAAGGTGCCAATCTGCACAATCCCAGCTCCCATGGCCTTTGAATCAGAAGCACTGGTTTCTGTGGTAGTGTTTTTGCCTAAAACCAGGGAACGTAGTGCCCGTTTGCTTTTAAAGTAGTGTCAGAAGTTCAACTGCAGAGAGAAATGTTGGGGGGCAGCTTTGGGGTGCACCTTCTGCACTGGCTAAACTTGGAGAGCAAGAAGTGGTCCCCAACACGACAAAAGAGGAGCATCTCTTTTCAAGCAGGGTCGTTTGTGCACTTATGAAACGCCACAAGGCACGGCTGGTGCCCCAACCTTCAGCCAAGTTCGGAGCAGCCCAGTCTGTGTGCTGGGGGACGGAAGAGCCCGCGTCACTGAGAAAAAATGCATTTTCCCCCAAGTATGAATAATATAAAGTGCAAACATACAAAAGCCATATTATGGCGACACGGTGACTGATTTCCCCTCCCAGCATCCATTATTGCTTTCGCCTCATCTTTACCTGAAATTAGTCATTTAGAATCAGTACTTTTTCTTCTTTTTTTTAATACAGGGAAGGGTGGTGGAGGGGAAAAGAAAAAAGAAAAAAAGAATATCATTGCACCAACGGAATTATAAAAATTTAATATGCTCCCGGTAAAATGAAAAACGAGCGCTTACGATATTGTCTAACACTTTCAAATGTGTTTATTAATTCATGTTTTAAATCATAAGTTTCGCTCTGCAACAGGAGCCAGAGCTGGCAATAAGCAAGTTTTAAAATATTAATGAATAAACAATAATTTCTCTATTGAAATATATAACATGCTTCTTTGAACAATGCAACACCGAGTAATAAATCAACGGCGGCAGAAAATTGCATTTCACATTTAATACAACTTGAACCCGGCCTCTCTCTCTCTCTCTCTCTCTCTCTTTCTCTCTCTCTCTCCCCCCTCCCCCTCCTTACTTTTTTAAAGATATAAATGATATCTTTTTTGTTTAATTGGCGCCAGCTCAGATCTAGCAGATTGCTAATAAAATTTTGAATTTCCATATTTAATGATGCGTGTTCCCGTGACAACTGAGTTTTATCAGGGGGAGGAATGGGGGCAGCTTTTTAGTATCCTAATAGATAGCATTAATGGGTGATCATCCATTGAGAAAAAAGTCTCCTGGGCTTGGCAGCGTGTTCAGTTGGGTTCGCATGTCCATGATAATGGGAGGCCATGGGAAGCAAGGAGCTTCAAGAGCATCCCAGGCTGAGGGGTCCCTTATTCATTGCAGCTTTTATTTTAATCTTTATAGGATCCCCACTAGCACAGAAGCCACCAGCCTCCCTGGTTCCCTTGGCACTTATCCCAAGGGAGTTATTCAGCGTTTATTCTTTGATCTTTATAGGATGGGGCTGAACTCCACCTCCAGAACTGTCTTGGTACCATGGACAGCCTCTATCAAGATCGAAATCAAGATCAAGCAAAGGTTAAGCAATCCCACGAGCTTAGAAGTCACCAGCCTCCCTGGTTCACTGGCAAGTTTTTCCAAGGGAAATATCGAGCTGACTTTTCTCTCAGGTGAGTGCAGACCTTTCTTCTTTTATTTATTTAAAGTTTATATATGCCGTCCCCTTGCTACATAGCCTCGGGACGGCTCACAGAAATAAATAAATATATATCATACAAATACAGTTAAAAACCCAGAAACTCCCTGGCTGCACAATTAAAACCCAATAAATATTAAACCTTGTTAAAATATTGTTTGAATAAAAAGGTCTTGGCCTGGCGCCGAAAAACAAATAACGAAGGCACCAGGTGGACCTCTCTGGGGAGCGCATTCCACAGATGGGGTGCCACCGCAGAGAAGGCCCTCCTCCAGGTTCCTTGCCTCCTGATGTCTCTCACTTTTGGTCCATTCTGATGCTCCGACCATTGCATTTCATTAGTTGAGTCTAGAGAAGAGGACAGAAAATGCCCCGCACCTCCAAGTGAACCCCACAACAACCTTTCGAGGCAGGGCTGGGCTGAGGAGCAGCCGGTGCCCCAAGGGGGCTCAGCGGAGCTCACCAGACAGGTCCCCCAGGCAGCAGCGGATCACCAGCTTGCATCCCAGTTCAGCCACTGGCATGCCCAGTTAAAGGGACCCCGCATGGGGAGGCTTCTGCAAGGGAGCTGGGACCAGTTCCAGCAGAGTTCCCAGGCGGGGAACCTCTCTGGGGGATGAAAGTCGGCACCAAGGACAGCCCCCGTGAAGCCGTGCCAGCGAGTCATGCTCTCCCTGTCTAACTTCATGGCCTGGAGACTGACAAAAAAGGCACAGAAAATGTAGGGCTTTTTCTATTCCTATTGCCATTTTCAGAGTGGCATCAAGATGAGAGCGTTGCAGCCAGATTGGGACCCAGGAGTTCTGGGTTCAAGTCCCCACTCGTCCTCAAAGCTCAGTGTCTGATTTCAGGCTAGTTCCTAACTCTCGGCCTAACCTACCTTGCAGGATTGTTGTGAGGATAAAACAAGAAGAGGAACTGTGCAGGCCAGCCTCGTTTCCTTGCAAGAGGAGGAAAGAAGGAGTCTACTGATTGTGGTGTTGTCGTTGTTGCTGCTGCTGCTCAGTGGATCAACCAACGTCCTCTACATCACATCCCGACTTCCTGCACAAATTTCCCCACATCCCACAAAGAGGCACTGCAAGTTTTTCAAAACAACCGCACGACCCGCTAGGCTGACTCAGAGCCAAGCATGGGAAGCAGGGCCGTGTTGCCAGCCGAGGGCTCCGCATCCCACCCCCTTCTGCAACCCCGGTGAAAAGGGCTCCCGTCTTCCCGTGCAAATGAATCCATGAGCCCGTCAAGGGTGTTTGCACGCAAGGGAGAGCAATGCACGCCCTTGCACATGCTCATCCACATCCAGCCAGGCAGCTGCTCAGGCCAGCCCCGGCCAACGATGGAAAATAATTGCTTTTAATTGCCCGCGTAAAGCAAGCGTGCTTAAATTTGTTGCCATGGGAGGGCTTTGTCAGCCTCGGATAAATTAATCCTTTTTATTATGCTGCCGACAGGGTGATGATCAAATAGGCTTTGATACAGATTTGGGGATTTATCACCTAGGTGCAAGTTGAGAAGCTCGAACGTGGAGCTCTGCTTTTCCTCCTGCTGGAGCTGCTGGAGGCAAGAAACCCGACTACAAACGGCGCTTGCTTCAGCATCAACTCGAGCGAGTGCCCAGGGAACGTGACCAGACAAAGGCTTTGTTCTGGGGTTGTTGTTTTGAAGAAGTTTCTTGTTGGAACATGTTGCCTGAACACAAGTTTCACGAGCAAAAGGAGAGGTGGAGAGCAGAAGGAGAAGGGGCCTGGAGGAAAGAGGATCTGGCTCGTTTGTGCAGCTGGACTTCCAAGCACTCCTTTCCGAACTCTCCCCTGTTGGGTAAAATGGTGAATCCGGGGACTTTGGTTCCTTTCGCCCAAGAATATGAGCTGGATTGTGGGAGGCGAAGTGCCCCATTAGCAAAAAAAGAGAAGGAAAAAGCCACCCAGGACTCCTGTACCTTTAATAGAGTGGTAGAAGAGAGAATTTCAGTGGGTGAAGCTTGCTATTAAAGGTGTAGGAGCCCTGCTCTACTTGACAGAGGCCACCTTTGTTCTGGGCCTCCCTTTCTGGGTTCACTAGGCTTGCTTTCGAGGTCCAATGTGGTTTTAGCGGCCATGTTCTGCCATCTGTCACCACATTGCAAGAAAAGTGCCAACGCCGATTTCTTCACACATGCCAGAAGATGCTCCAGGTGAACTTTTAACCCGCAAGGAAATGATACAAAGAACAAAGTAAATAGTTCCCACTGAGCTCTAACCTGTAGCTGTTCTTCCCAAGTAGAGCCATCATTTCTGTGAACCAGCCCCTCTTAATGGATGGGGTTTTTCCTCTCATGATATGCTCTATTGCGCTCTTGCATTAGCCTAAAGAAGTAGCAATATAAGGCAAGAACAGAGAATGAATAACAATTCCTTTGTGGGTCATGCAACACACACACACATGACCTATCTCTTGCTGGGTGTTTTTCCTAAGTTCACTGGAGATGAATCACACACACACACACACACACACAAATGGCTCCTTTTCTTTCACAGCCCATGAAACAGCAACATTAACCTTAATGAAATAAAATAAACTATGCCGAAAATTGAAGGTGCCTGCTCTTTCTCAAATAAAACGAAAAGTATATCTTCTCCATCAAAGCTGGGAAATTCCCTGGCTCCTTGGAGCCTGCATGGAAATCGATGTCATGCTTTTCCCATCCCACCTTTCCCCAGCGAGCTTATGGCAACGCAGCAGTTCGGTTTCCAACCCCCATTTCCTCTTCACATCACCCCTGTGAGGTAGGCCAGGCAGAGAGACCGGGACAGGGGAGCACGGGGGTGGAGTCTCACCTGGATCTCCGAGGGAGTTCGGGGCTGCAAGCCCCATAAGCCTGGCTGCCAATCAGGAAGGATGTGGGCAGCTGCAACTGAGCCGTCGAGCCTTCAGAACATCTGTAGCTCCACCTGCATCTCCAGGCAGGGCCAGGAAAGCATCCCATGTGACATTAACCGCTAGCCATCCTGAGTGAGAGGCATGGACCAGGCTCAGGCCTCCCTCACCGTGGGCATTCCAGAGCTGTCATCCATCCAGTTTGTTTATTTATTTATTTAAAACATTTCTATGCCGCCCCCATCGCAACAAAGCCTCGGGGCGGCTCACAAAGAATACATAAAAACATACATAAGTAATAATAATATAACAATTTAAAAGGAAAAAAACATTAAAAACCCCCGGTGCATTCTCGGCTAAAAATTTTAAAATCAATAATTTAGCAATTAAAATAAGTTTTAAATAAAAAGGTCTTAGCCTGGCACCGAAAAACAAATAACGACGGCGCCAGGCGGACCTCTCTGGGGAGCGCATTCCATAGATGGCCCTCCTCCGGGTACTCACCCTCCTAATATCATTCACAGAGGGTTCCCGGAGAAGGGCATCCGTTGCTGATCTCAAGGGGCAGGAGGGCATATATGGGCGCAAGTTCTGAAGAAGACATGGAAAACCCAGCTATGGGATGGGTGGTGGGGAGCAGAGGCCTTGGGAGCTCCGGCTGGGTCACTGCCTGCTGTTCCCCAGGCCAACCACAAGAGAAGACGTGTTCTGGAAGAGATGGGAGGGGCCCAAGAGGAGGAGGAGGAGCCCTTGCCTGGCCTGGGCCTTGGCCCTGTACTGAAGCTTCGGGCGAGACAAGCTCCTTGCTTAGGCAGCCTGTGTGGGCCTCTCCAGCTGGCCCTTCACCAGCAGGGACCACTTGCAGTGGGAGGAAAAGGGCTGGGCTGGGCTGGGCAGAAGGTTCCAGTTTGGACTCCGCACTCTTTACACGAGCAGAGACTGCCCTTCCAGCTGACTCAAGCGCTTTTGGAGCCGCACTGCCTTGTGAGCAGCAACATGCCAGTCAAGACCTGCACTGTGAAAGAGGGCTGGTGTTTCGGAGCTGAAGGGCAAGAAAGGGAGAGCGGGGCTCACAGTCCCCAAGACCCTGCAGAGGGTGGAAGAGCTCCCACTATCCTCTGGAGCGGATGCTGTTCTGGAGACGGCCAGGCAGCACCAGGTGGCCAGCTCCCTTCGAGCCACTAGACCACACGGTCTTCTGGAAGGGATGCGTCCAAGGACCCACCGCACAGTCCTGCTCAGGCACGTGCATCACAAGGGCCAGCCCTACACGCAGCTGTCTCGGGGGGCACACAGTGTGCAGCATGGGTGGCTGTGAGGGGTCACGGAGCAAAACGGGGGGACACACCAGTCCGTGGCGGCCCTGGGCTGGTCCGCTGCTCTCAGTGCAAGGGCCGCACTGTCCTTTAGCAAAAAGTCCCACCAGATCAGCAACGCAACCCGTCTCCGCAGATGGGTAAAGAGCTGCTCGCCTTGATCACCCAAGGGGCGTACGAAACCCCTTCCAGTGCCATCAAGCAGGGACACTTCTGCGAGATGGAGAGTCGCTCCCTTTTCTCTTTAGTGCCTCTGTCCAAAGCGAGGCACACAAAGATATCTAAATGGGTTGGGTGGACATATTTATAAGGCTTTGCAACCTCGATTTCCAACACTGGCCATTCTAGTAGTTGCTCAGCAATTTACGCCAGCCATTGAAGTTGTGGTCCAGTGATCTGGTGGGCCAAAACAAACAAACAAAAATCTTCACACAACATGGGATTGATTTATGGAACTTGGTGCCAGCTTTCTTCCTCTGCTCCATTACCATGAGCTATAAAGATCAACGGAGAATGCTGTGCGCTGAGGTGATCCAGGGAGGCACCCCTGCCAGGAATTCCAGTTGATCTGAGTGAAGGGCATTTCATTATGTTTCTCACGGACTTCCACCTTGACGATAGCCCACCATTTATACATTAAAAAAACGTGGGCAAATCACACTAATTTTCATGCAAACTGCACTCCACAGGTATGTGTGTTTGGAGGAAATGGGCCCATTGCTGCAAATCAGCCAATTTCATATACATTTCTGTGCCTGCTTTTGATGCGCAAACCACTCACCTGTCTTGGGGACAGAAGTCCATGAGTGACCTTCATCCACACCACAGGAGTTGGCACCAACATGGAGCTGGTGACTGGGATCCGGGGCTGCTGTTCCGTCGAAGCATGACTAGGCCTGCATTTGTTGGGAAAATTTGGATAAATCCTGTCTGAAAAGCATTACTCCTGTGTGCCTTTGCATTGTGGGATCAAATCCTGTCTTCCTTCTCAAAACGAAGCTGTCACTGTTTAAAATGGCCTTCATCCCCCGCTCCTTTCTCTCACCTTTAGCTGTAAGCTACAGCAGACAGGCCATTTTAGCCCAAATATACATTGTAAATAGTCATTGTTGGAATTCAGTTTACAATAATCTTTTGATAGCCCAGAGGGCTTCATGTGCCCTGATCATGCAGAATGTTTAGAGTCGAGATGGGGGTCTGAGCTTATCATGAATAGTTTCTAGTAGCTTGAATTTGCATGTCTGAGCAGACCTGGAGATGGGTTCAAGTTACTCAACTAAAGTGTCAATACAGGCAATTAGAAATATTGTAATCTCATTGTTACAGTGTGATTGACTGACATTTCTTTATCTGTTCTGTATGTGGTGACCTCAGAACCTTATTGTAATCTCTGCATTCTGTCATCAATTGCCCTGTACCTGTGTACCTATAAATGCCCTGTAATGGTATTGAAGCTTTGCAGCAGAGTTCATCTCTGCCTGCCCGGTAATACAGCCTGCATTATCGTGAGTGTACCGCGGGAACCTTGGGGGTAAAACAATAAAGCCTCAGATGGTCTGGACGCTTGGTCTTTGCCACGAACCCGTGTTTTATTCCCTCTTCTCAAACTGAGATTCTGGGATTCTGACACATTCTAAGTATTCACCAAACCAGTGGGTGCTGGAAGGCATTAACATTGAAGGTTTGTACTTACCTCAAGTTGCATGCCGTGGTTACATATTCTCAGCTATATTTGGTGATACAGTATCTCAAAATATTTACATCAGAGCCAGAAATACATGCACAAGTATTTTGTTTTTAACAGTGTATGTTGGGTTTAATTGTTGCTACCCTGGGAAAGGATCTAATTTGCCACTTACAAATTGCCAAAAAGAGGGTATGTATCACTCTCAAACAAAGGTGGGGATTTGCATAAAATCCGCATATGCTCATGGGCTCCCAGAGATGCAGATTTAGAACTAATTGCTGCGATTTAAAAACAAGTGCAGCCCATCTCCCCATGGCATGCGAGGAGCGGTGTGTGTTCGGGGCCTAAAGGGAGACGGCCGGAGCAGAGTTTCGACGGAGGATGGAGGACGCATGCGTTCAGACCAAGCCCTTCCAAAGGGCTGGGCGCCAGGCCGCTCCAGACCTGCAGCAAGGGGCTGTAAGCACCAGGGGGACAAGAAGACAGGCAGCCCCAGAAGAGCAAACAAAGGGGAGAAAGACCCTCTCTGGCGCTTCTGCTGCAGCCTGGGCCACATGCCTGTGCTCGGTCGAGAGTCCCAGTTCTTGCACAAGCCTTTATCCCGTCCTTGTTCAATCAGGCTGTGCCATGCCTCAGGGCACGCTGTAGCCACTTGGCTAAGGATGTGCAAAACCTTCCTGACGGCTTTTGCTAAAATGCTGGGGCCTAAAGAAAATCTTCCCAAGGTGTGACTTAGCCTCAGGGATAACTACTGTCGAGTTACTATTTTGCCAAAGCCTGGAAGAAGCAAGGAGAAGAACTTATTGCTCACAAGCTAGCACACAAATCCTTAACTGTTGTATCCAAGTCCCTTTAATTATGCAGCAGTGCTTCCTGGGCAGAAAGGGGGAAGCCAAGAGAGGGCCAAGGGCCCTTCCATAAACCTCGTCAGTTGGGTGACAGGATTCTGCCGAGCCATGATGAAGAAGAGGGATGCCCTTTGCATGGGTTCAGATGTGCCACTCTTGCTGTACAGAAACCACATTTCTACAGAATTACAGGACAAAGCCAGACACGAGCACAGAGGCCAAGAGGACTGCTATGCAAACACGGCTCATCTTGCTGCTTTCCTTCTGCCTGCCCTGGGACTCTTCCAAGGACCCAGCCAGGGTCAGGTTTTAGATATTAACAGGCAGGGAGCTCTTCATGGCAAATCCAGGGAAAAGTCAAGCTGCTGCCAGGAGCCGGGGGCTGGGAATGCCGGCAGAGCAGCTCACATGATCAGAAAGGCTGCTGGGATGCTTGTTGGACACTGAGGAAGATTAATTGTGTTTGTTTGGGTTTGGGCTGTGTTTTTCTTCAACATCTGTTTTTTAAAGACACTTTACAAAATAACTTAACACCAAGGATCATTGATAAGGAAAAGTGACCCAAAAGCTAATTGAATCATGCAAATACCAAACATACCTTTGCTGACCGCAACATGAAGGCAATCTTTTCGCTGGCTGCCTACAAGACCTAGGGCGACCGATCACAGGAATCTACTCTGTCTTTCTTGTGAGCATGATGATGGAAGGCTGAATTATTTTCTCACAGAAAAATACCATATAGGATTTATGTCTTTATCAAAAGACAATAGGCTGCACGTAACGCACCCTTAATTTGATTTCCTGAAAGACAATTTCCTGAAAATATACCAATTAGGCTGTTACCTGGCAGTGACCTTTGGGCTTTATTATAGATGTTTAAAAATTAGCAGTTTATGGAGATGGAAAGGGTTGAAAAAATACAAAATAAAACCTAGTAGTCTTACAAGGGAATTACAACTGCAGAGGATTGTTGAAAAGTGAAAAATATTGGCAACCTTCCCTTCTCGCTACAGTGCTCATTGTGTGTTTTTATCAGGATTTTGATAGGACTTGATAACACATCTGTGGTCAAAGTCCAGACATTTCCACTCATGGGGTGTAATTCACGGACCCTTGTCCTCCTTCAGACCGATGCACACTTTTGTGAAAAGTGTGGTTTGTAAAACTTCCACAAATGCGAGGAGGATGTGGATGTAGCCAAGCTGTGCAAGCAATGCCTACATTTGAAACAAGACTTGGATGCCTCCGCAGAAAGAAAGGAAGTCAAAGATCTCAAGCTGATATGGACCCCAGATGGGACCAGCCTCAGGGTGGCATCTGGGCCTTAGACAAGCTCAGGGCCTGTTTGTTTGTTTGTGTGTGCGTTCTAGACTTGATTTTGCAGTTGCTTTTCGCCCTGCTGTAGATCGCACGAGTCTTCGCCGTCGTTTCTCACACCACGAGAAACGTGTTGCGCATCACATGTGCTGCTGTGGTCCCCCTGGTGCCCCCATCCCCATTTCCTTTAAACATTAAAAATAAATAAACACCTAAGGCCAACTCTTCTGCATTCAAGGCATGGTGAGAACTTAGTGAGCAGACAAATGTTGCACGCTTCTCCAAATATTATGCTGCAGTTTGTGGCAGTTTTAGCACCTATTAAGCCAATCTGTGCATGAAATATTTGAGAAAGATGCAATCGAGGTGAGAAGATCTCTTTCAGAACCTGCAGAAAAGGAAGGAAATGGAGTGATGGGTTGAATGGCAACGACACACTTCTGGCCATTCGTTGTGGCAGTGATGCAAACACTGATGGAGCGGTTATTTCCGCCGTGTTCTGTCTGGATTGCCCAGGAAATGGAAAGATCCGTGGCTCGTCACCTGGCGCATTGCTAACTTACCCTTCTGGTAGGGGCCCACATACAGGGATAAGCGGCCAGCTGGTTCAAATATAGTCCCCAGCAGGCCCAGGCAACCTGGCCAATGGGCCTGGAGAGGGATGTTGTGATCCAGCAACATCTGAAGGAAGGTGCTTTCTCATTTCTGCTTTAAGGGCAAGCTTAGGTCTTTGCCTTGTTTATGTTTGATTTGTGCGTCGCTTTGAAAGGGAAGCGACTCTTCCAAAGTAGCATACAAGGTGAATTATGCAATACCATCTTTTCTAAGCCATACAAATTTTGGTTATTGGGTGGAATGGAAACATTAAAAATCCTTCTAAGAATCATCATGATTCAATCATCATAATTATAACATCAATTAAAAAGATAGTACATCTGCAAGGTGGGCTATCAGAACTTTCCCTAAAAGTCTTTTTCTTGCAAAGGAGCCTGATGTACCCCGATGGAAGCTAATTTCAGAGGTGTGGAAATTCAAGTCCTTGCCCCTCGTACGCACCAGCCTACTTGGTCCTTTGCAAACTGAGAGGCACTGTTGTTGGTGTCAGTGTGATAAAGATACCTTTGGGTCACTGGGACCCAGCCTGTTCTATGGCTGCAATGCTTACAGCGTTGGATTTCGGTCCTTCCCAGAACAGCCACCTTGATCTGTCAAAGCCCAACCCAGACCGAGGGGGAAGAAGACCGCATCCACATGCTGGTTCATGAAAGCAAAAAGTTTATTCATGGTTTGAAACTACATAGAACTACCACGAGGAAGACTCTGAAGGTTCAGGGTGTAATCCAGTTAGAAAGTAACACGAAACGGTTTAATACATTAGAATCACTGCCACAAATTATCATTTTTTCATTGAGTCAATCAGTTTGAGAATCGCATACAATATAAAAGAGAGGAGGAGAAGGAAAAAGAAAAAGAAAAAAAGGACGCCCACCCCACCCCCCCACCCGCAATTATACCGTACTGAATACTGAGACCTCTGTTTTACAATCCGTTATTGGTTTTATTTTTTTTCTCTTTTTCTTTTGCGTGAATTAGTATAGTAACAAGATGAAGAACATTCAAAATGTTTCTTTGTATTTACAAACAGTTTTACTGTTTTGTGTTGAACCTAAAGACTCAGTGTTTCCACTTCAAAGATTTTTTTTTATTCTTTTCGAAAGTCACCAGGGCGACCTGAATTTTTAAAAACGTTTTAATTCTTGTCATCGTCGTCATTTAAAAGATTACAATGTACATTACATCTCATGAAGGGAAACAAAGAGTTAATTACAAGATGCCAAAAAACCCAACCCGAAAATCAAAACCAAACCAAACCAAACCCAAAAGGATAGAGGAAAAATTTAAAAAAAGGGATATAAACTACAGCCACGAGTATTGTTTAGAGCAGCCTTTCCCAAACTGGTGCCTTCCAGATGTGTCTGACCACAACTCCTATCACCCCCAACAAGCCGCCCAGACTGGGGGTGATGGGTGTTGTAGTCCGATATGTCTGGAATGTGCCGGGCCGAGGAAGGCTGGTTTAGAGGTAGGTAGTGAGCACTCTAAGCGAAAGAACATGTTTCTATTGGTTCGTATGAGTTTGCATGAGGTAATAAAGCTGTGTTTTGATTGGTGAAATGTATAAATACTCTTTTGCTACACTATATACAACGCTCCAGAGAAAGGTGCCATTCCGGCCTCTCACTGCCGTGGACGAGCGGCGGCCAATCCCCGGACGGATGCACTCGTACTGTAAAACCCATCGGCGGGCGTTCGGAAACGCCGGAAGGATACCTCTCGCCTTGCGGCGATCGTCCGTGCCCACCGGCGTGCGGTGAGGCTAGGCTCTGCACCGCGGGATGCTAAGAAGGGTGAAACGGGGGAGGAAGAGGAGGGACGAAGGCCTTCCCGGGGTCCCAAGGGAAACGGCTAAGCGACGGGGCCCGGCCGAAAGCGAAAGCATTGGGTCCCCCGAACACGAACACGAATCCACCGGTGGAATACGGTGGACCGAGCAAGGCGCAGCTTTGCTCGAGAAGGTGTGGAAAGAGTGGAAGATGAAAGGACGTTCGGCGTCCAGAATTAACTCAGGTCGCAATGGCGGTTCCCTGTGGGCAAAGCCCCCCAGGGCCTGGTTCTGCTGTGTGAGGCGACTCTTAAAGAACGGTTTTCGTTTACCCCGTAAGGCCAGGAAACTCGCATCCTGTAGGCCGTCCTTGCAGGTCCCACCGACAATAAATTATTTTCTCAAAATAGTTACAGGGCTACAAACAATGCTTAACTCTTGGCCTAGTTGGATAAAGTGCTTGGTGGTTTTATTTTTCCTTAACATTGCATGAGTGTGCGCATCTTTGTGATATTTCAGTACATATACAAATGATTTAGATAGCTTCTGAAGGGGGAAAAAACAAAACAAAAGAGCGAGAACAAAACAAACCCACACACTATCGATTTTTCGAGTTCTTGGATACAACGGGGGTTTTACAGTAAAGCCATCAGTGACTGACTGGGGTGGGGGGGCAACATTTCCTTTCTGCGGTTTTCCTTTTCCTTCTAGGATTCTGAATGCGCTAGAGAAAGGCATCTCAACTTGCGGGGAACAAAAAAGTGACGTGAGGAGATTAGTTAGAGGTATCGGAGTGCACACTTCCCGGGCCTTCTGTTGGAGAGGTCACTGAAGATGGAGTGGTCGCATCCTGCCAGCCTCCATTTGCCTGGAGAGAGAAAGAGAACACACGATTCAGAACACAGTCCATCATCGGAGCATCACGGTGTGTGCCCCTACACGGGGAGTCCTGAAGCCTGCGAGGGCAGGATTCGTCCCTTCTTGCAACTTACGAGTCTCCAAATGGCTCGTTTCGTTTGCGATTAAAAAAAAAAACAAAGACACAATCAAAGCTGGTTTTAAAAACACAACGTCGCTTTAAATTCTTCACTCTGTGCTTTTAGCTCATGTGGATCATGGCTCTGGAAACTGGCTGGATATGGAGCGGTATGTGGAAAGCGTAAAGTAAATGAATACGTAAATGAAATTCAAGAAATCAGAGCAGTGGCAGAGTTGTAACCTAGTCAAAGAGGTGGGGAGGGGAATAAATATCACGGCTGCACACAGAAGACAAGGTGTTTTAAAGCATGTAGAGCTGGCAAAACATGAAAAGGCCTAGCAAGATAGAAAGGGCTCTGCCAGGAGATGGAACATTCAACCAGGTGGGTGCTGGGTGGACCCGAGCCAGGAGGGCCTTCCAGGATTTGGGGGCCACCGCAGAGAAGGCCTGCTCACCAGTAAGCCAAATCTCAGTAGGTGGGACGACTTGGAGCAAAGCCTTGGATGATGATCCCAGGGAACGAACGGACTGGAATCGAGCCGGGGCCAGTGGAGATGCTGCGGACCTGCTGTGACAGGACAGAGGGCAACCGGTTCCAGCTAATACCCTGGTTGCCAGATTTTAACTGAGGCTTCCAGGCCATTTTCAAAGGCCGCTTCTTGTGCAATGCATTACTTTGCCCTGGGCAGGGAGATTGCCGGAGCAAGCATCACCAGAACCAGCCACTGGGTCCATCATGTTGCCAGAAGCGAGGCATTATCTGCCTTGTTAAGAGAGCCAGACGCATGTACGCATGCGCTTGAAACATTTCTATGCTGTCCTTTATGACGTCTCAGGGTGGCTTACAACACTGAAACCAATAACCGATAAGAACTATCAATAAAATGATACAGCAAAATAGTATATAACCAGTAAAAAAATAAATCAAAGGCAACTGTTAAATGACTAAAATTACTAATTTTTAAAATGACGTTTAAATAAAAAGGTTTTGACTGGACGCTGAAAAGAATATGGGCTCAGCTCCAGGCGAACCTCTCTGGGGAGCGCATTCCACAATCTGGGCGCCACCGCAGAGAAGGCCCTCCTTCGAGTAGAGATCCTTTTCACCTCCTTCAGGGAGGCTTCCCGGAGCGGGGCCTCTCCCGCAGATCTTAAGGGGCGTGAGGGCATATAAGGAAGGAGACGTTCCTTCAGGTATCCTGGTCCCAAGCCATTTAGGGCTTTATAGGCTAAAACCAGCACCTTGAATCTGGAATTCGCTTGGCTTCCAAGGAGAAGGGGAGCCGGAGGAGGGCTCCAGGTTTTCTGCAGGAAGGGCCCTTTCTTGAGAAGCTGAAGACCCCAGGCCCTCTGCCTCCCCTCCCCATATCATGCTCTTTTCGGCCAAGCCCTGCCGCTCGGCTCCGCAGGTGTGGTGTGTGCTCCCTGGGGGAGAGGCCCCCCTCCTGTCCCCCACGGGGCTGCCTCCCCCAGCGGGCCACTCACCTCCGCCGCAGAGGCTGCGCAAGGAGGGTGCGCGGCCCCGAGCTCAGCCGGAGAGTCTGGGCTTCTCCAGCCGTGTAAGAATCCAGAGCAGGGCGGCGGGGGCAGGGAAGGAGAGAGAAACCCTAACGCGGCTGGATCTTAATTTCATTTTTAAAAGTCTCCCTTCTGGGCACACGTCAGGAGCCATTTGGGAGGCCAGGAGAGACGAGGCCTGAGCCTCCCTCCAACTGCTGTAATCCTGGAGCAGAAGCCGCGGGAGCAGAAGGAGAGGCACCCTGTTCGGATCTATTTTCCAATTACTCGTGAACAGAAGTCTTCTCCCTTCCCCCCCACCCCCCTTTTCCGGATGCTGCTCCCCGTCTCGGGCTGCTGCCGGCCCCCCAACGCATTAGACCTACATCAGCAATAACAGCGCTCAGAAACAAATTCGCCTGATGTCTTGGCCCATTGAGGCAATTGCTGAAATCAATGTCTGATCAGATTTCTGCTGCAGCAGACAGCTTGTCGCTACATATTTTTATGTCAGTCAAGAAGAGGGAGGCGCGGGCCGTGTGAGTTGCAGGGCGACGCTGAGTGGAAGTGACGGGCCCAGGCCAGGCTTGCGCTCGCTGGAGGCCGACTCGGAGAGCCGACTCGGAGAGCGCAACGGCCTCCGCGGGGATCGGCCCCCAGATCCGAAGCCCGGTCCACCCGGACAGGGTGAGCAAGCGCGCTCGGCTAGTTCCCGGGCAATGTGGCTCGCGGCTGAAGCAAGATGGTGGTGGGGTCAGCGAACATCCCGGCTGGTGAGAGGCTCAGCGTGCCGAGATGGAAAAGAGCAGTGAGTGAATGGCGGCAGGTCGACGGCTTGGCTCCTTCTATCCAGCCCTGGAGGAACTTGTTTTCCTTTTCCACCCTCTAAAGTCAGAAAATAGGCTTCGGACTAAAAGAAGTGTAAATCTTTCTCCCTGAGAGTGTGTGTGTTTCTCCCACTGTAAAAGGAGGAATCTTTTTAATAATACTGACGTGCTGCTTTGAACCGCTCTACAGATCACAAAGCTGCAGGTGGTGACGGCAGCTAGACTTTTGTGCACTGGCCCTCTCTTGACTTGCTTTTATAACGTGTTTAAATGTTCATTTTTACCCCCTTCCCCACTTGCATTCCCAGGCAGGAAAATCTGCTTAAGGGAGGAAAGAAAACTCTGGTGGAGATACGAGTCCAAGGATATTCCATCTGAAGTAAACATCATTCCCTCTTTATCCAAATTTATAAACAACAAATTACAAATTTTTACTCAGCATGGCAGCTGGGGGAGAGGTTGTCAGGCAGGATGACTCCCCCCCTCGCACGCTCGCTCTCTCTTCCCCCTCCCACAAATAAATTAATCCTTACTCTGGTGGTTTGAGATTATGCACTGTATAATACAACAGTGCCTTATCAGACCTCATCAGCAAAGATGGAATTCATGTCTGTAAAACGCTGGAGGCAATCAGAGCTTCATATTTTATCATGTTGATAAGGATATCGCAAATTCTCTGAAGCATTTCAAAACACTTAAATGAAAAAGGGAGAAATGCGACTAAAAGGCTTTTTATATGGTTTGTTGTGGGTTATTATGAGTTATTTATAAACCCCCAAAAAGAAAGATTTGACATTTCAAATGGAAAAAGATTTGAGTATTTAATGGGACTTCCCCACCACCACCCTCTCAATTGAATGTCTTCAATCACATTTTAAACCATTAATATTTACTCTTGTGGCAAGCAGAAGGCTGCAGAGAGAGAGAGAGAGAGAGAGGAGGAGGAGAAAGAGACAGCGGGGCTCTCCCAGGCTCTCATACTTTGCAGGAGCTTCTGTCGCTCCGGAGCGCCACTTCTCAGCGGGTTCCCTTCTGGCCCCTTGGCCGTTCTTCCACCACATCGCAGCCGTGTGTGGGGGCTCGAGAACCAACAACATTTCCATCGGCCACGGGCAGGGGCCTTGGAGTCCCTGGCATGGTTTCAATCCCGTCGGGTCACAATCTGATGCATGGCTCGGCAGAAAAATGCCCACGCCTCCCAGCAGGGCAGCGTGGCTGGCTGAGGGACGGTGGCGCGTGGAGGAGCTCCTCCTGCTGAACGACGTGTTGGATTGGGCCCTGAGCCAACGCTCACCCAAAGGAACGGTTGGGGCTTGCTACCTTGGAGGCACATCTTGGGCAGTGCCCCTGCAGCGGGCAAGGAGGGCTGAGGGCTTGCTGGGCTTGCTGGTCTGGGCGTTTGCAACAGGTGCCTCGCAGACCAGGCGCCAACTCGGACACCCTCCAAGGTCCGAGCCGGCCCTTTCCTGAGCTTGCAGTGCGCAGTGTGGCCTGAGAATCCCACGCAAGCAGCGCACAAGCACTTGAAAAGCACACGTGGCAGAACGGTGCACGAAAGTTCCTCAAACCAATGGGAGGAGCACCGGCGTGTTTCCAAGATGCGCCCAGTGGAGGCGCACATTTGGGAAAACACGGATGAGAACATGCAAAGATGGTCATGCCACCAGAAAAGAACAGAGCTCTGACATGGGCTCCAGTCGGGATGAGCTACGTGAAGGGATGGGTAAGCCTGACTTCTGCACCTGAACCCTGGAGATGTGGCCACCATTCCTCCTCATGTGCTCTGCGCATTAATGCCTAAAGCCTACAGCTGCTAGTTCTCTGCAAGGCAGACAACTCACGTCCGAGCTTGGGGGTGACAACGGCATGGGTGTTGCTGCCCCCAGAATGGCACCCGTGCCACTCCAGGCCCCCGAGGACCAGGCGGCTCCTCTCGGGCGCAGCAGACACGTTGCGCTGGCGAGGGACCTCCCGCAGCATCAGGCATTGCTCGCACGGGGGAACGCAGCGGCGGGGTGGACATCTCCAGGCCAGAAGGCTCTGCATGTGCCCCGGAGGGAGGGGGTGCAAGCAAGAAGAGGGCGTTGCCCATGCCAAGATAGGTCGGTATCAAGGCGGACCTTCACCAACCCGATTTAGCAGCACTCCATGGAATTGCCTGAGATGGATGCTCCCTCCTTGGAGGAAGACCAGGAGCACTCAAGGGGTGCTGGAGGAGCCTGGGTCTTCAGTGCACCCCACGCAGGGCCTCCCTCCCTGGGAGGGGAGCCCAGCCCGGAGGCTGAAGGCGGGAGACTAAGCCTGGGATGTGGACGGAAGAGGCATGATGGCCCCATCAAGCCTAAGGGAAGAATCTGCAAGCAGCAGGGGACTCCCAGGCGGGAGGGACCATCTCCCCTCATCAGGAGGCTCTTCAGAAGACATGGGCAAGCCGTGGCTGGTCCTTGGGTGCTCTGCTCTGGAGCTTTCCTTGGGAACAGGGGGAGAGGTTGGCAAGACTGTTGGTGGGACGTGGCTGAATCCAGCTTCCCTTACCTTACTGGGGACTGAGCACTGACCCTGTGGCCGTGGGCCTGGATGCGTGGCCCACGAGCTGCCAAGACCCTGATCTCCACCTGACCCCAGTGTCCCTTCTCCTGCCGGGCTGCCTTGGCCCGGCAACCGCGAAGCTCAAGCCCCAGAGTGGGGCAGCGGGTGGGCAGAGAGCCTGCAGCCTGAATCCCACAGTGCTCCGTCCCAGGCCTCCAGAAGGGGAGCCCGACCGGCCCAACCAGTCCAGCAGCCTGACCGGCTGCCCACACGAAGGAGAACCTCAGCCACCGAACGGTCCAGAATCCCCTTCCCACATGTCAGGCCGTGCGGGAAAGCCCACCTTGGCCTTCCTCAGAAGAACCACAGAGAGAAATTGAGGAGCGACCCAGGAGGGCTGCCTTCCAGATGGCCTGGAGCACACTTCCCATCATCCACTGCCTGTGCTGCCCAGGGGCAACAAGAGTCCTAGTCCAGCACACCGAGGGCTGGCGATGTCCTTAGTGACTCAACCCTAGAATGCAACTAACTCCGGCTGTCTGGAGGTTGCCCCCCACACACACTTTTTTTGGTTTATGCAAGATTAAAACTGCCCCCTTCCATGACTGATCATCGCAGCCTGGCGGGGCCACCCATAAGCTCCAGATTTAGCTTTGACCCACAGCCCCACTCTTCTGTTGATCAACAGCAAAGCCGGACAACTTTGCTGCAGAAAAAGATGCCTTTCCGGGAAACAGCCGTTCCGATCGGCTCGTTACTGCTGCTGTGAAGGTCAGGCTGACCGCTGGGTGGGTGAAACTCGGCCGCTGGAACTCTTCCCAGGTGTGTATTAAGCCGACCTGAACAAATTATTCTAGTTTTCCCTTTGAATCACTCCTGGCAGCTCTTCTAGGGGCATTAAATGCCGTGAGAATCGAGTCCTCTTTCTCAAGATTACCATCACGGGTCATAATAAGAATAATAATTCTAATCCACCTTTCGGGGAGCACGGTCTTCATGAGGCCAGCTTCCGTGATCACAAAACCCATGGTGCCCAACACAGACTAGAGCAACAGGAGTCTCTCTTAGCTGCAAGAGTGATGCGGGGGAGAGAGTTTCTCCTCGAGAGTTTCTCAGGGGTGTGGGGCCACCCCTGAGAACACTCTGTCCACAGAAATTTCCTGCCAGGAACTAGGTTTTGGGCTAAAAA
Organism: Varanus komodoensis; assembly: GCF_004798865.1. Taxonomy (NCBI): domain Eukaryota; kingdom Metazoa; phylum Chordata; class Lepidosauria; order Squamata; family Varanidae; genus Varanus; species Varanus komodoensis. The sequence goes on along the minus strand of NW_025335873.1, from coordinate 2,516,594 downwards.
CTGGGACCTCTGACATTGATCTTGACACTTTTAGCAAATGATCCATGACCCTGAGATATGCCAGCTCCTGGACTAAAGGTTTAATCTTCCCAAAGTGCTTTCCCAAAGCTAAATTTCAGTCCCCAACCTATCCAATGACCCCCCGAGTGTACAGGAGTGTACCCTCCTTACAGGGTTAGTGTTTCTGTCTGCAACCCCAAGAACAGGTTTCGGGTTTCTCTACCCAGTGGCGTATTCAATATATAAAAAGGGCACTTCAGTGTCAGTCACAGATGGAGATGCATGGAAGATTTGTTCAACCAAGTTTTTAATCCAAGTCCACCAAATTCTGAGCCAGATGTGCCCCTTTTGAAATCTGGCACTGCCGGAGTTTGGGGATCGGCCGGGGATGGACAGAAATGCTGACGGAGAAAGGTGAGCAGGGATGCATGAGATCCGCTGAAAGGATTTGGGGACGGGTGCACGGAAACCCCCAAGCTGGGTGGAATGCCTAGAAAAGACGTGCGGATGTAAAAAATGGCAGGTGGCTGCAGAAAGTGGACGGGATAAGCTCAAGCCTGAGAGGCTGGACTCCTGGGCATGAGGAAGCTTTACTGCCCGGCCCACCCCGAGCCACAGCGGGTGCTGGGGGTCCTGCAGCCATGCAAATAGGGCCGTGATGACCCTTCCTGGGACTTGCTCCTCACCTGATCTGCAAGCCACGCCGAGAGGCAGCCCGCCCACACTTGCAAATCCGGCGTGCGGGAGAGGGCAGATGCCCAGGCGGCCTTGGCATGGGTGTGATCGCCAGGGGCACCCCACATGAACCCTTCCTGTGCCCGGCAGGAAGCCGGCTCACAGCCACAAGGTCTGGGGAGCTGCGCGTGGGGGATCTGGTGGAAGTGGCCTCCTCCCACCCCCCCACCCCACATGCAGATGGTACTTACATTTAAATTATGTGGACTGTACAGCGAATTTCCTCCCAGACCGTCACTGTATCCTCCCGTCTGATTGATAACATGACGGAGGGTATCCACCTGCAAGGGGCACACACAGGCAAGCGTGACCTCGTCTTTCCCTACAAAACCAGCGATGCAGCGTCACCTATAGGGCAGGGGTATTTTGGGGGGGGCGTGGGGTGCAGGCACACGTGTGCCCCCAAGGGACACATGTTCCCAGAAAGGCCAGTCTTCCAAGCCAGGGGAGGAGGGAGCCCCTCTCTGGGGCTGGGGCTGAATCTCATTTCGGAGGTGGCCTGGGGCTGCCTCCCTGGGCAGGGGGTGGGTTTCGAGGGAGAAGGAGCAGGGCCAGAATGCGGAGCTGCCAGCCGGCATTTGCCGAAAGCCTTTGCTGCCAGGAACCAAGTCTGCCAAAAGGCTTTCCGATATTTTGGAAGGTGGGTGGAGGAGCCACGCCAAAGCAGGGCCAATAAGTGACCGGGGGTGGGAGGGGGAAAATGTGGGGTCAGGGCCCCCAAGGATCCCAGAATGGACCGGTTTCCGCTTCTGCACCCCATCCTGGGGTGGCCTGCTAGTCTGGGCTGAGCCCAAAGGCAGAGCTTGGTGCTGCTGGCACCGCCAGGTGTGTCGTGAGAGCACACGCACCTGTCCTTGGGATGGTCTGCAGCAGGGATGCCTCGGACGGTCCAGCAGCCCCCTGGGACTGATGCAGCAGGGCTGTGTGGGAGCCCGTGCCATTCAGATGGTGAGCCGGCCCGCCTGAGCGGGGCCTCAACAGTGCCTGCCCCACGCCCTTCTCCTTTCGGCCAGGTGCTCTGTGCTCTGGTCCCAGACAGCAGGTGGGGGACTCATGGGTACGGACGTTCTCTGCACTGAGAGCTCCTTGGGCCCCAGTGGGGGGACGTGAAGGCTGGAGGGCGTGGGAAGAACCAGGTTTTCCCCATGGTGTGATTTTGGGGGGCATCCTTGTTCCTGGAGAGGGGGACCCAGAGCAGCAGCTGTTCTCGGGAAAGGGCTTCAGGAGGAGAGCTGAAAAGCGGCACAGTGTTTTCTTCAGTTTCTGAATTTCGATTTTTAAAAGAGCCTAATGACTCCTCCGGGCCCAGGATTCCGGCCGTAACTTGGGGGAAAATTTTAGATCTCGCCAGCACCGGCTGGGTTGGGTGTTTGTCCTGCTAGATTATTTTGACACCCCTGGTTTAGACCAGCCACATTAAAAATGGGGGTTGGGCTGTGGAGGAAACCCACCCCCGACGCGCCGTATGGTGTTGCCCGTCATGTGCGTGTACCTCCTGTTTGGTACAGCTTATTACTAGCCCCGCTTGCCAAGTAAAAGAAAAAACACTAAAAGGCTGCCTTGGAAAATAAAGGCGGGATGTGACAATAATGATAATTAATTAACAACAGAAAGAACCCCGAAGCACCAACCCTTAAACTAGTGTAAGACCCGTCTTTCCTCCTGGCTTCCAAGTTCTCAGCAGCTGCTGCTTTTGAGCGGCCACAGCCATAAGGGCTAGAACCTTAGCTTTCGTTTTTAAAGCAAAAGGAAGTTGATATTCTGCAGCCAAGCTTTTGACAACGCCGAATTCTGTGTGCTGCAGTTTGTGGCATACACGCAGCTCTGGAGGCTGCAGGCGGCCAGATTCAACTTGTTCAAAAGGGGGCCAGGAATGGAGACGGGGGTGGGGGGAGAGGAGAACAATACATTGGGAAGAAAAGATAACAGCTCAGCTATATTGGTTTTTTGGGGATTTAGAAACACTGAAATGGATGGAGACCTCATAAATGAAGCACGCAAACAAATCAGAATGAAACGAAACGAAAGAGAGTGTGAATGGCAAGGGGCAGGGGGAGAGGGGGAGAGAGAGAGAGAGAGAGACGGAAAGAAGATGCCCCGATAAACAAAAGCTTTCGTGTCGACAATGAAACAACACACTCAACCCAATGCCATGAGCTCAAGCCAGAGCCGAACTGCATTCACAAAGCTTGAAAAACTTCAAATTGGGGGTGGGGAGAAGGAGGGGGAAGCCAGCCCTTACCTTGGCAAGGTACAAAGGTTCAAGCATCCGTGACTAGTCAAGATAAACAGGGAGGCCCAATTTGGACAGAGGCACGGAATGATTTTCGGGGGCCCGAGGTTAAAAAAAAGGTGGAATTTCTGGCTGGACGGTTTGCTTGCTTGCTTTTCTGCTCTTTGTGCTTTGAAACCAAGGCCAAGCCGTCCCCTGCGCAGAGGGGCCCTGGTTTGGGGGGGTGTTTTGTTCCTACCTGTGATTGCACATTGGCTCCGACTTGGGACCCCTGGTAAGAATCCCCATTCAGACTCTGCATGTTCATGAACATGTCCCCAGAATTAGGGAGGTTAAAAGAACCCGAAGAACCTGGAAATGAAAGAGTTGAGGAGCTGAATAACAGAGAGCGGCAAACCACACACATCCACCCTCCAAAGACCTCCAGAAGACAGGGGCAGGGGAGACGAGGAGGAGGAGGGGGGGGAGGGGAGGGGAGGTAGCTGCAGGAGGAAGAGGAGGAAGCCAGCAGGACAGAGAGTGCCGTGCGGGGAAGGGCGCCTCGGAAAAGCCGAGAAGGCTGCAGGCAAGCCGGGTGGGGCCGGCACGGAGAACCTGCCTAGACCCCAGGAGCCTATTCTTGCAGTGTCTGGGGGGCCTCTGCTCTGGGTTTCCCCTTGCTTTTGCCTGCTTCCCCTCTTCCTATCCTCTCAATTTGCTCTTGCACTCTCTATCCCGCCTTCTCATCTCTGTGTAAGGAAGCCAAGGTGGCTTCTTCAGTCCACCTCTCGTTTGAACCTCACGAGGACAGTGACGGAGGAGGCTGGGCCGAGAGCCAGTGCCGGGCCCACAGTCATCAAGGAGAGTTTCCTACTCCCCAGCCCGACACTCTAACCACTAGGCAGCACTGCTTTCCTGCGGCCCTTATGCCACATTTCCCTTCACGGCATGGTCCCCCCTTGCCTGCTGTGCCGCACGGGAGAGGCGAACGAACAACAGTGGGGTCTCTTGGGGGGTGGGCCCTGAAAGGTTGCCCAAACACACCGATCCTCGGTGCCAGCCCCACACTATCTCAAAGATCCCATCAGGCCCTGCAGCAATCGGAGTGATCAAGAGGGCCCGGGGCGCATGCCGAGCATCTTCTGGCAGGCTGACTGGTGCCCACTCGTGTGGACACGGTGATGCATCCCGCAAAGAAGCGTTTCCCCCCTTCCCTACGAAATGCTGCTGCAGCAGAGAGTGTGTGCAAAAAGTTTCTCCCGGGACTTTCCAGGAAGTGGGCGGCCCGAGTGAGCTGCTAAGCAACAGGGACAGGGGAGGAACGAGAAGAACCGGGCTGCTCCCGTGTCCAGTGTGGAGGAGTTTTCTAAGAGGGGCACCGGAGGAGGAGAACGGTGCTGCGACCAGCCTGGAAGGCTGGAGTGCCTCCTTTTGGCGAATCGGGCCTGAGCCACTCAGTGAAAGGGCTTCAGGCACGCAGCTCGCAGCCGGGCAGCACCTGCCAGGCAGGAAGGGGTCAGGCAGGTGCCTTGCTGGCCCCGGGAGGACTCCGAGGGGGCGCTCCTCCATGGAGTCCATTTGCCCTCCTGCCATCGAGCGAGGCTGACCAACGCTTCAAGCAAGGCCTCGGACTGACCAGGCAGCAGGAGCCACGCCATCCGTACCGCCCTCAGTGAGGCATTGCATCTGCACCCGTGCATGAAGGAGGCCTCCTCGAGGGTCGGGTCCTGCCACGAGATGAGTTCGCATCTTCTCCTACGGGGCTGGGGAACATGCTTCCCTCCAAAAGCTGCTGGACTCCCACTCCCATCTGCCCTAGCCAGTGCCACCAGTGGCGGGGGATGAGGGAAGGTGCAGTCCACCGCCTCCGGGAGGATATGCAGCGGCCATCCCCATCTAACAGCCGAGGGGATTTCCTGCTCGCGTTCGAAGCGCTGCTCCCCCAGACGGAAGGGTATGCAAGCTCAACTCACTTCCAGCCCGTGGAAAAGTGCAGCTAATTAAGGGGCGACCCTGCGCAGGTTTCGACGGGGAGAAGGCCGACAACCCCCAGGGCGCCCCCGCCAGCGGTGCCTTTTCTCCATCTAAATGTGTGTAGGATTGTGCCTTAACTACCTGCTCCCAAAGGACCAGATGCTTATTTCAGCAATTTGCAGAACTGGTAAACACGGCTCCCGCTATTTTATGTATTAGAATTCGCGCTCCCACAGACAAACGAGACGCTCATGGGAGACCATGGGAAAACGGACCCTGGGCCGCGGGCAAGAGAGCGGCGAGATGTTCAGGCGGTGAAGAAGCTTTGCCTCCCACCAACCCCGTGGCCCCCGGCTCCTTTTGTCTCTAGCTGCTGCCGCGGAAGACAAAAGGGGAACCCTAGCCACAGCTTGTACTTTCATGCCTCCTAAGGACGGAAGTGGTTGGTAACTGCTAATTAAGTTGATTTGTGCTCATCAGAAGCAGCAGCTTCTGTTTCACTTGGTCACTCGGCTCTGCTGTTTCGACTGCCCCAAGGCGGCTTCTCCGCTGGGACGCTGCTGCGGCACCGAGCTGTTTGCATCGGTGGAACCCCAGAGGGGCGCTCCCCAAACCCCTGCCCTCAGGCATGCTGTCCTCCAGTTGGCACCATGTGCCGGGGTACCGCTTTGCTTGGAAACTTCTCGGGGACACGGGAGCGATAGGGTAGACTGGAGGGATCAGGTGAAGCTCTCTTTCCTCTCAGTGCTTAGAGCGAGAGTTGGGCCCTTACAAGGAAGGGGCCTTCAGGGAACCCCCCCCCCCATGCTAAAACGGAATGGGATGGAGCCCCACAAGCGCACGCTCTTCCTGGTGGCTTTATCCTCCTGTTGCCCCGTCCCAGGCAGCTCGGAAGAGTGGATTCCCCCTTGGATGGATTAATCTCACGGAATTTCAGTGGAATGCCCTGCTGGATCGTTTTGCTCCCGGGGGACACAAGGTGAGCCATCTTCGTTAAAAAGGAGAGAGTCCAACGTGTGTCTCTGCTGGTTTGGTCCCGATCCTGTCCCAGGCCACATGAGCAGATGCTGGGGAAGAGTCACAGCATCGGATGATGACCAAGCTGACTCCCCCCCCCCCCACAAAACTTAGCAAGCAACACTCATGGGGGCGTCTGGCTGGGGCCCACCATTCTGCACACTGGGGCAAGGCTGAGGATTCCAGCATGACTCCCAAAGTTGGACCTCGAGGGGGTGGAAGGGATTCTCCCTAGCATTCCCCCGGGCACCGGAAGCCCCTGGAACAAGCGCAATGCAACACTGCAACTGGCAAATCTGGAGTGCTGCAGGCAAAATGCACACGGGGGTCCCCATGGGGTCCACGCGAAGGCCCCAGGTGGTCCTGCCTGATCCCTGATCCCACCCAGCAATCACTGGGTGGGTTTTGTGAGCCTGCAAACCGAATTGCATTTTAGGAGCCCGGAATGCCTTCCTTGGGGCTTCATTACAGGCAGTCGGAGGTGCAGAAAAAGGCCTCCGACTCCCAGCCTTCCCCAGCCAGCCCTTTTCCATCGAAACGGGCGCCAGGTGTCTTTGAGAGGCTCTCCAGTCCTGACCTAGATGGCTGAGCCCCCGTGTGCTGTACCTGGCACAGCACTTTCTCCCGTATCTTTGCTTAAGACCTTTCAAAGAGGCCCTCCACCCAGAGCCAGCCTTTCTTAGGAAAAAAAATACTACCGGGGGGGGGGGGGGGGTCTTCCGGTGAATGGCTGTGGTCACATGCCCTTCCTCTGCCTTACTTTTGGTGTCAGATGAAACGTTTCAAGGCATCCAGGCTTCATATTCAAATAACAAAGCAAAACACAGATCAATGCATGTGTCTTCTTGCTGACTGAATAGTGCGTATCTCTCTTCCCCAGCAATGCGTGTGTTTGTGTGTGAGTGTGAACCACACAGGGCTTCTTTTAACATTATGTGCAGCATGTTCTTCTGGATGAAAAGCGGTTTCTAGATTTAAAAAATAAGCGTATGAGACTGAAGGTGTATTCCTGCCGATCGTGTGCACGCTGCTCAGGAGACAGTGGGAGGAAAGGCGCCCAGAAGGGGGCACAAGGTAAATCATGCCCCCGTCTCTCCGTCTCATCCCCTCCCTGAACAGCCCGCCAAGACGTCTGTCCCCTTTCCGCCCTCCCCGAGGTGGAGCTTCCAGCCTCGGAGAGTCAGCCAGCAGGATTCCCCCTACACAGGCCCTGAGGTGGGGGAGCCCTGATCCCCGTCTGAGTTTGGAGAGCGGAGCTCAGAGCAGGGAAGCCAGACTATCCTGTATCGCTACGCTTCTTGCAGCACTGCTTTCCAAAGCAACCTCCCTCCCACCCAAAGCTGGTGAGGAGGCTGCGGGACAGCTTTCCTTCAGTGCTCACAGGGATGATTACACACACACACACACACACACACGCACATGCGCACACACAGAGGGGGGGAGAGACAGCTCCAAGTTCAGAGTTACAGAAAGGGTCAGGGGATTGTCCTGAATTTGCACTGAATTGTGGAAGCATGGGGCAAAGTCCTGATGGTTTCCCACAGGAACCATGGCAGACACACAAACATTCTAACTGCTCCGAGTGAGTGTGTTCTCTTTATACAGAGAGAGAGGGAGAAAGAGAGAGAGAGAGAGAGAGAAAGAGGGAAAGAGAGAGAGGGAGGGAGGGAGGGAGAGCGCAAGCCACGGAGGGGCATTCAGTTTCCACCGGCCTGCCAAATCTTTGGCCATGAGGCTGTCATTCTGGAAGGCCTTAAGAAAGCAGCTGCTCACCCCTCTCTTCATTTACATGACCTTCCCAGGCTGCCTGCGGAGCCAACAAAGGGGGCACCTTCCCCGCGTCCCCTCCTTCCGGAGAAAGGCATCCGTCAAAGAGCTGCTGGCGCCCGCCTGCCCGAGGGGCGGCTGCGCTCCGGGCCAAGGAAAGCCCTCCTGCGCTGCCACCAGCGTCGCTTCCCTGCCGTGTGGTGAAGGGGGTGCTACGTACCAGAGTTTGGCGTGCTGGGAGAGTTTGTCTGGTTGTTCTGCACAGCTGCCGCCACGGCGTGTGCGGCGGTCACCGCCGTTTTTGCTGCGTAAAGGTTGGCTTCTTCCTGAAATTTCCCTATGTTCTTCTTGTACCTGATCCTCTTGTTGCCGAACCAGTTGGATACCTGCCACAGAAAGGAAAGGACACTTTTCAAAAGGCCAAAACCTGGGCGGTGTGCGGAGCGGGACGCCGAATCTCCCGTCGTGATCCGCGGCAAACCATGCGCGCTTTTCGAGGGGCTGCTTTCCCCTTTTGCACAGCCAGTTCTCTGGGTTTCAAGTGAAGTGGCTGGTTCGAGATCGAGAGCACACCCAGTCAGGGATGGAGCCTCTCGGACCGGTTGAAAATATCCACTAACTATATGGCGCAGTTACGTGGTGGCCAATGACAACATGGAGCTCGGAGCATTCGGTTTCGTTTCTGTGCTCTGAGTGGCAGCTGAGTTCTGGAAAAGAAGAAAGTCCGAACAGCGGAATTCCCTTCTCAGAGTTCTGCACTGAGCCCTGCGTTATTATTTCCCTTCCTGGTATCATCCCTTCCTGAGCATGGTAACCTGGACTGCGCGGGTCAAAACACGGGGAATTGTTCTGCTTTCACCTTCAGCCATTGCAACAGAGTTTTTAGCTCCCAGGCTGGACCACAGTTGCGTGTTTTTGGATGTACAAACATACATTTCAGGCATTTCAGGTGCATGAAGCTGAGGTGGGGAGACTCTTCCTGCCCGAGGGCTGAACTCCACTTTGGAGAAGCTCTTGGAGAGGGCATTGCAGGGGATACCCAAGCGGCCAAAGGGATGGGAACCAAATATTAGCCTCCTATCGCTTGAAGCTTTTACAGCCAGTGACTAAGTCTTGCGGGAGGCATTTAACCCTTTAGAATAGAAAGGGAGAAACAGAGCGAGTCAGGAGGGGCCTCCCGGGCCATCTAGTCGGCTCCGCTCATGACGTGCCCACCATGTGCTTGGGAGCAGTGGGAATCTGGAGAAGCCAGGAAGCCACGAAATAACCCGCAGGGGGAATGGGAAGGGGCATGGTGCGGCCGGTGCGCCCCAAAGGGACCGACGAGGGCCCCAAGAGCCCTGCAGCTCGTGTGTGCGCTTGTTCCGGTGTTGGGGGAGCTTAGCAACGATGCAAATATTCTTCTTTTGTTAGAAGAATTGCAGGTCCAGATGAAACGGGACGGGCCTGATTCACGGGTGAATACATTTGAAAGTGACCTGGATCAGGGACACACGGACCCACCCTGAGGTGGAGAGCCGTCGTGTCCTCATGGCCACATGCTCCTCTGCAAGGGGAGGAAGTTGCTCAAACGACTGAACACCCTTCTCTGATCTTGCCATGGCTCCAGGTAGAGAAGGCGCTTCTTCTCATCCATGACTCGCCTGTCCTTTTCCCCGGGGGAGCCAGGCCCTGGCCATGCATCTGAGGTCCGGGCTGCCAAGCCGCCATCCCTCCTCTGGGCTCCTTCCCACTGGCCAGGCTGCCCAGGGCACCGCACTTTGGACATGGCCCCCACTCTGGCGGCGCAGTCCGAGATGGCGAGGACCTTGAGCGGAGCGTTCCGGCACAGGCACTGCCTCGTTCTGCTAATGGAGGCAGCAAAACAGCAACAGGAGTGGCAGATCCTGAGCAATTTTGCCCTGCCCAGTGTCCAGCTCTGAATAACCCTGATAAAGTTCCAGTATCGTGTGCTTTCTGGAAGCAAAGCATGGAAGTAGGAAAAACCAAGCCTGCTCTTCTGCAGGAAGGTTTTCCTTTACAACCCAGGGCAATGGCTTCTGTTTCCAAAAGCAGCCCAAACAGGGCTTCTGGCTGTCATTCTGCTTCAGTGAGTGCCCAGGGCAGCGTTGCTCAGCTTAAATATGTGGCCAGTGCTAACTTTCCTAGAAGAAGATCTGCTTCTCCTTCAGTGCCCTGTCTCCCTAAACTTCACCCTAGAAAATACCAGAGTAGCATGCGCAGGTGGAAAACTTGGCAGGCAGCAAGAAAACCGTGCAAGGAATTCCAGAGAGGGAAAAATTCAAGGGATTTAGGGTTTTTTAAAGCCCTGTCCTGGCACTGAACCGCCATCATGAAAGTGGGGCCGGCTCATGGGCGACCATCTCCAAGCCGGCTGCTGTTTGCACAGTTTTGATCACCAGACATTGCCTCCAATCCTCATTTTTGCAAAGCGGAAGCCACCAGTCAGTTTCTCTAGCAGGATCACGCTAGAACTGTGGCATCTCCAGCTTCACATTTGTGCAAATAATGCGCACTGCATACATTTGGGCAAATTGCCGAGCCACTCCAATCTGTGACAACATCCTTCGTGTACTTCAAAAAACGCACCAACTGTGGTCCAACTTGGAGGTGGGAATACGCCCTGCCCACTCAGTCCACTGCCGGTTGTTTGGGGCGAAATGGGCAGGATGTCCACGGGCTCCGGACTCCTCCGTGGCGGCGCTCCCGTGCCCACGGCCAGGCCTGCGAGCCAGAGCGCGGCAAGGGAAAGTGGCGCTGGGCCAAACGGAGCGGGAGGCGGGGGCCTGAAAGGTGACGATGCCCTTGTTCTTTGTTGCATGTGTGGGCGGTTGCGAGGGCCTGCGACAACCTTGGCAGGGCCACAAACAGAACCGAGCTCCGTCTGCGGCGAGAACCGAGGGGGCTGAAATAAATCAATACCAGCTGAAAGGCTGCTTTGTCACTCTCCCGCTTTGAAGATGGCCGGACCATCGCCAGGCTGGTTTCTAAGCCTCTACCTATTAACCCACCAAAGGTCACCGTCAGAGCAGTTGGAACAAAGCTGCTGGGAAGCCGGCATGCAGAACCCATTCTCCAATCTTGGCAGCTGGTGGGAGTTGTGTAATTAATAACAGGGGTAAATAACTACGGAAAAAAGGCCTCCTTTTGTGGGCAGACATCGACCCCAGTGAAAGAAAAAGCAAATCCCTAGCCAAGCAGATCCACAGGACCAGGGGGTCAAAAGAACGGTTCCTTATCAAAATCCCCATCACGATGATGAGAATCATGGCACTGCATTTATCGCCTGCTGTTTTCTGCGAGGAACCTTTGCATCCTCACAACCACCACCCAGTGAGGTGGGTCGGGCTGAGAGTCTGACTGCTCCAAAGGCACCCAGCGGGCGCCATGGCTGAGCGGGGACTCGAGCTCCGATCTGCCAGGTCCCGAGTCTGGCTCACGTGGCCGCCACACCACAGGGGCTGTCCCCACACTGCCCTGTGGCCGTCTGGCTGATGCTCTCCCTGGATGATGCTCCTCGCAGGGGTAAGTGGCAGGATTTTCATGCGACCCTCACTGCTGGACACTGCTTCCTCCCAGTTCCACAGTGGAAGATCAACAGCGCTTGGAGATCCAACCAAGCTGAATGCCACCCGGAGCAGCTAGCCATCAAAGACCTCAACGTCCTCTGGCACCGACACGGAGCTGAGCAATGCAGCGCATTGCTTGGGCGTGAAGGAGCAGGGAGAAGACCTCTTGGAGTGCACCAGCACCTCCGTGGTACAGCACAGTCTTGGCTCACCACAACCACCAAGGAATTCAGAGCTCCCAGGCATTCCTGGCACCTCCTGAGAGCCTGGAAAGCCAGTGCCAGAGTGGTCATTACCAAACTAGATGGACCGATAGCTTCTAACAGTCTTTTCCAACCAGGAGCCCTTCGGATGAGTAACAAATCCCAGAATCCTTCAGCCTGACCATTGTTCTGCAACACATCTCAACAGCTGGTTGGAGAATCCAGCTCTATGAGATAGCTTCTTATGAATTCGGGGGTCTCCGGCCATTCCTTTGAAAACCAAGCGATGCACACAGTTGTCCACAAATGGCAAATCCTTTGGAACTGCAGCCAAGGGACAGGAGTGGGCATCCTTCAGGCCTTGTCAGAATTTCAAGAACTCAGCCTCTGGTACCTGAACTGGACTTTGTGCATGATCCCTGCACCTGTACTTCTACCCCCAATTATCCCTCACTTCCTTCGCAGCATCCCCCTCACTGAGGTGAAGAACAGCCCTCTGGTCATGGCAACGGGCAGACAATTAGCATCAGAAACTCTCCATGATCTATGGCGACTCGCCCTACAGGTCCCAATCTACCCTCCCTCCATCCCTCCACCTCCACCCTCTCCATTTTCTAGGAGGAAAACAGCACCTGCTTACTCTGTGTGTGGAGAAAGGTTCTCCATCTATCCATCTGACCCAAAGGGCCCAGGAAAGCGCTGGTTTGGCAAGAGGCCAGCTTGCCCTAGGAATCAAGTGGGGATTCTTTCAACAAAGGCATGCCTCAGCCCCAGCACCTCTCTGGATAGCACCCCAACGTCTTGCTTTGAAGTGACGCCAACTTACTTGGAGTTCGTGGGACGCGGCATGAGGAACCACGGGGGGAAAAGGACAACTCTTTCCTAGCTCCGCAATTTGGGCACCTGCTTTAACATAAATTAATGAAAGATTCCCCCCTCCCCCCCCAGCATGAAACGCAATAAGTGAAGGTGCTTCTTTTCACGTGGCGCGTTCCCAAGACGATGGATCACGGTATTGTATATACTGCACTTAATATGACCTAGTCAGTCAGGAAGCAATAATACATTAATGAAAGCCAGCAAATAATTACTGCGGACAATCCAATTATGGCTTTATTAACAGTTTCATAATTGCAGAATCTCTATATGTCAATGGCATTGTCCGTGGATATAGAAAAATCCGGTGTTTATGCACACCGCTGGACCAATCAAGCAACAGCCATCACTAATAAAGGCTTGTTTAATTCTCACAGTAAAATTTTTAATATCGCCGCAGCCTGGGGAAGGCTCAGCAAGTGGATTTGCTTGACATCGGATCGTTTCCACCCTGCTAGCCCCACTACTTCTTAATCTTTAATATCAAGGCAATTAAAATTAATGGCCACTCGCCCAGAGCCATTGTGGACAGTGTTGCCTTGACATCCATTGTTTGATGGGATTACCTAGAGGTTAGACTAACAAGCAAGGTTTAATTGGAAGCAATGAATGGAGCAGCGGGTCATACGTTATGTTTAACCTGCATCCCACATCCAAATGAATACCTAAGCCAGGGCTGGCTCCCTCCCACCCAAAACGGGGCGCGATGTGTCTCGTCACCTCGCTTCAGCATGCTTGCCCTGTGAAAGCCACGCTCCTAGAGCTTGGTTCAGACAACGGCGGGAAGAAATGGCTGAAGAACGACGAACTCCTCGCCTTCCTGAGTATTCTGCAAAACTGGTTCCTGGAAGGGCTGCTGGGGGAACCGTCCGCGCCCCAAACTGGCTGCTTCTCTGAGGATGCAAAGGTGCTTGCGGGGTGAGGGTGCCCGACTAGGATGCGTCAAACCCCAACCCTTCTCTCCCCCTCCAATAGGCAGCATCCACAGAGCCCAAATCGGGCTGCTTTCTGGGGCAAGAGATGCACAGAGGCTGCCCCCCCGCCCGGGTACCCAACGGCCCGAACCCCCCCGGCAAACGGCACCCTTGGTTGAAGAAAACAATTAAATCTTTTGGTGAGAGACAAAGGGATTTTTCTCTCCAGCATTCTGAAAACTCGTTCGAGACTTCTTATGCTCGATTCATCAGTCCTTGTGCTGTTTATTCATTTGCATTATATCATATTTGTTCTTTTAAATATTTGATTGCACTTTAGAGTTCAAACTGTTCTATGACGTTTTAGATTTTTTTTAGCTGTTTGCTGCCTGCCCAGAGAATAGTTGCTATTGGGGGGATTAGAAATGTAATAAATACACAAATAGATAGAGGACAAATGAACAACAGAACTATGATCAGGCAGACCCTGATGGATGTAAACACCACGTATGTTGACGGCAAAGCTTGCACTTGCAGAATAAAGCTGCATTTCTTGTGCAACTGGAGAATGCCATCCGTGGGAATAAGATATTGCAATTCTCGTGACTGGAGGCTTCGTTTCAGCTTTTGTACTGTCAGTGACAAAGGCAAAAGCTGGGATGTTTGATCAAAAATTAAAGAATACATATTTGATCCTGGTTTGCCAAGTGGTTGGGGAATGTGTGTGTGAGCACGTGTGTGTGTGTGTGTGTGTGTGTGAGAGAGAGAGAGAGAGAGAGAATATAGAAACATAGAAACAGAGTGAGTCAGACGGGGTCTCCCGGGCCATCTAGTCTGACCTCCGGCACCAGCCGGCTCCGCCCACGACATGCCCATCATGTGGACGTCCAGCCTATCCTTGAACTATCCTTGAACATGTGAGTGAGCAAGCAGTCCTATGGACCCAGCTTCTGCGGGGGCTACCAGAGACTTTGAATTCCCAGTTTTAAGGTCAGAGACTTGCTCCGGTTTCAGAACTTTGAATCAGAGGAACTTTCCCTGCTCCCGCAACCTCATTGCAATTGGTGGGAGAAGACCTACCTACACCAGCTCCCCTCCGAGGTCAGGAAAATGACCTCAGAGGGGCTAAGAGGGGGTGTTTTGCTGGGTGGGGCGAGCAGGGGAATGACGAGAGCAGAACGGAAGGTGACCTGCAGCCAGTCCAGCTGCCCCTCCTCTGGGATGCTCTGGAAAGAGGAGCATGAGCCTCAAAACTCCCAATTCTCCACGGAACAGACTGAATGCCACACTGACAGTGTGGCACTGGGGGAACTGGAGGGCACGCCCCCCTCTTCTTGAAGCTGCCCTTCCAAAGAAGGATTCTGCCCCCGGTGCTTTTGGGCCACCTCCCCTTCTCCTTCCCTGCGTTGCTTTGCATTTGGCGAACACCCTGAGTGTCTTGGCTTCTCCGATGCTCATTTGTTGACCAGGAGAAATCCACATAAACACAGAGGAGCCGCAGCAAGAGGCCCTTGCGAAAAACAAGGAAGAATAGGAGTTTCCTGTTGCTTTAGAAAAAGGGGATGCAAAGCATAACCTCGGCTGGCTTATTATCTTGACCATTGCGGCAGAAGTCAATAAAGGGATCTAAATCAAATCAAGGGATGCTGCAGCCTCTCTTGACTAAGGTGCTGCTCGCGCCCATCTGGGAAGACATCACTCTCTGGCAGTGGGATTTATGAAGGCCTTTTGGAGCAAGCCGAAGGGCTTCCTGGAAACCTGTGGACACACCGTCTGCCGTCCATCCTGTGCTGTGAGGACTTTG
>NW_025335873.1:2438823-2501423 GCF_004798865.1 Varanus komodoensis | reverse complement strand
GGAGGAGGAGGAGGAGGAGGAGGAGGAGTTGTGCGCACGTGCTTGGATGAGATTCCCAGGTGTGCATGAAAGATGGAGGGCTTTGGTGGGAATGGTGGAGGGGAGTGGGGAGCTGACCCAGCCGTGGCTCAGAGTTCCCCCCTTGATGTTGGAGTTGCTGGGACTAGCGAGGCCCCGGCTGCCCAAACCCTCCCGGTGAGCCAGCTCTGGATCAAGCGCTTCAAGGACAGCCACTGAGCCCCTCCCACTCCTGATGGTGGGAAAGACGCTGGCTGGGAACAGGCTGGGGAGGGATTCTTGGGGGGAGAACTTGGCACCCCAGGGGAGGTGGACACGCGGGCCCGTCGACACGCCCACCAGCTGGAACAGTTACGGGCTCAATGGGAAGACCCTCGTCATGCCCACTTCTGTAGCGCATCCGCCTCCCGAGACCGGCTCCAAACGGTTCATAAGCAGAGCTCGGCTGAGCGGGGGCAGAGCGAGGGGTCGACTTTCCACCCGGAGTGCGTGCTTCAAGGTTTGTGAATACGCTGACCCTTCCAATGATCGCTGAAGGGCCTGTCTCGTCTGGGAGGGGATGCCTCGCTCACGACCAGGGGAGCTTTCTGTGGCTACTAGCCTTGCTGGCCAGGGGCCTCCTCCACCAGAGGCCTTGCACACCTCCTGCTGCAGGGACCCTGTGGACTGTTGGTTTGCCACAGTGTGTGTGGAGGGCTGGACCCACGCTCAGCTTCCACACATTTGCCGTGCTCTCCAGAAATTAAGCTGCCAGCCAATGCATTAACAAGATCCAGAGAGAGAGGGGGGGGGGGGGGGGGGGGGAGGGGGGGGGAGGGAGAGAGAGAGAGAGAGAGAGAGAGAGAGAGAGAGAGAGAGCGCGCGCGCGAGCGCACACGTGCACCAGAGAACCTAAAACCAAAGCAGAAATTTTACAGAAGAGGGAGGGAACACGGTGTCAGCCGGTGCCAAAGCCTGCCCCCAGACCGCTTTCTCGGTAACCCCCCAAGGAAAAACCCCATCACGTTACTAGGGGTCTGACTTCAGGGTCTGCAACCAATCAGCCCTTCCCAGGCAGGGATCGTTTTTTAAAATGTTCTGCAGTTTTCCGCAAACGCAGTTGTTGAAAAATATGAAAAAGCTTGACCGCATAGGTGCACTACAGGCTAACACATGAAAATGCGGATTGTTGAGGGGTTTGTGCATCATGGGGAGATCTGCTCAGATCCAGGGCTGCCAAGTCATGCAAGTTTGAATTTGTGGCATCTTGTGCAAGCATTTCTGTGTGCTTGCTAGTTCTACTCACGAGCAGACAATGGAACAAAAGAGTTGCCAAGGTGCTCACCTTCTCCATTTTAAGCTGTTTTCCGGACAGCAGCCAGGTTTGCTGCAGAGCGCGTTTGTTTGTCTGTTTATTAGATTTCTAACCCGCCCCATTAGCCAGACGGCTCCCCGGGCGGGTTACAACCACCATAAAACCATCCAACACAGTATAAAAGCAGATCACAATGCCAATAAAACATGAAAACTGTAAAATAATAAAATGGTTCAGAAGCGCACCCACTTAACAGAACTACTGATTTATAAAAGGCACATTCCGTTGTTAAACAGCCAGTAAAAACAAATTAGCAATTAAAATACTGTCGAAATAAAAAGGTCTCTGCCTGGCACCAAGAAGAGGATGAGGAGGGTGCCAGGCGACCCTCTCTGGGGAGCTTGTTCCAAGGCTGGGGAGCCGCTCCCAAAAAGGCCCTTCTTCTGCTTGCCACTCTCCTTATTTCCTGAGGAGGGGGCTCCTCCGGTGTGGATCTCATGGGCTGGGTAGATGGATGCGGGAAGAGGCGCTCCATTAGATACCCTGGTCCCAAGCCGTTTAGGGCTTTGAACACTTGAACTGGGCCCGGGCCTCAAAAGGAAGCCAATGGACATGGCAGAGGACTGGCTTTATGGAGTTTGTTTCTGGGGGTCCAGAAAACTGGGTTGCAAGGAGCAGCTCCACGCATGGGGGCGCATGGCCCACCTCTGCTTCGTGCTCCTGCGGGCATGCCTCCATGGCTCTCACGGGCCCGCGGACCCAGAAGGTTGCCCAACCTTCTCTGCGGCGGGACGAAGCTTCCTAAACTTTCTACATACCAAAGGCTTCTCCTGTTTCATTTTGTTCCTGTGCATTGGAAGTTTATTTTTTATTTTTAGGGGCAGGGGAGAAAAAGCTACTTAGTGGCACATCTTTCATTAAAACAAACTATCCCGATGTTTTGAAAAAATGAGCATCACTCTGCTCCCAATCACTGAAGGCCAATTAATTAATTGGGCTTAACTGTATATTACATTTCAAACAATACACTCGCACTTATTTATCATGTTAATTGCAATGTTAAATAAAAAAAGGCCATAAATTATTACTTAAATCGTCAAGATGCACAACTGCAGAGAGACTGTGCTGCCGAGCTGCTCTCTGACAAGGACTATTACTTGCGGGAGATGCGTATTTGATCTGTGACGGGAACGGCGGTCACGGAAGCATCATTATCGAGACAAAAAAATCGAAGGGAAGCTGCAGATTTACGGACCGCAAAACTGGAACGCAGAGCTTCTCGCTGGGTCCCCCCTTGATTATCTCCACTGAGTGCTGCATGTCCTGCTACTAATTAAATGTAACAGATTATGAAATCGGGAAACGGCAACGTGGGCTCTTGTTTGCTATGCCCCCGTGATCTTTCAGTGCAAACCCTGTTTTACTGGCATGGGGCCAGATCTGGACCCGAAAAAGAAAGGGGAAAACAAGGCTCTTGTGTGGTTCCCCTGATCCAGAAACAAAGAAATGCACTTTTGTCCTGAGGGATGGCTTATCCATTTTGGCCGTGAAGGAATGGATCTAGCTGCAAAAGATCTTTTTCGAAATCTCTGCAGCTGCTTTCAGGTACCTTCTACCGAGAAAGGCCCATCTTGAGCAGCCAGGGGCAGACACACGGGGCTACTTGAAATAGAACGATGCTCCCCCCCCCCCAACATCCAATGGGTTTTGCTCCGTATTCCATTATACTGTATTCTCAGTCTCTCCAGTCTGATCCATGAGGGAGGGAATATCCAAAATGTACAGGTGGGTAATGCCCTTATGAGGAACAACCGGAATTGCACAACATCATGGAAGCTTTTGAGCTCCCCAGAGCATTTCATCCTGCAAAAAAGGACGGGGAGGGGCCAGGGAGAAACAAAGACCAGAAACTGGCTGGGAGTTATGGCCAGGAGGTTGGCGACTTCAAAAGACCCAGTCTCAAAATGGAGAGTCGTGGTTCATAAAGGTTGGCCAGGACTTAGGTGCTGCAGGTATTAGATTACACCTAGCAATGCATTCTGGGGTGTAGGAGGAATGGATAGTCTCCAGGTCCGGAAACACAGAGCCTGGCTCCTCTTGCCTTGAGTAAAATGCAAGGCTTTGAGGAATGGACTGAACATCTTCATTCAGAGGTGTCCATGAAACTTCAGAGCACATTCCCACATTCCTCACAACCAAGAGTCCCAGGGCAACCAGAAGAAGGCCTTCAGGACCGTTCCCCTGCTGGTGCGAAGATCCAAGCGACCGCTTTCCCCCGGGTCTGATCCCTGGCTTCTCCAGGAGCGGACAGGAAACCCTGGGAAGCTGCTGCCGGTCAGTGTTGACCATGCTGGCCTCCGTGGGCCTGTGGCTATCAGGCAGCGTCCGCTGCTCTCAGTGGCGAACAGGCGACACGCACAGTGAGTCCCGAGTGCTGGTATCCTCAAGACTAGACTGCTGCACGGCACGCTAGAGGGGGCTGCCCTTGGACCCTGGGCAGGTGCCGGAGCCCAGCTGCTCTCGGCGTCTGCCCCCTCCAGCGTGCCGAGTGAACCGCACTGGCTGCCTGTGTGTGACTTAAGGCTCCAGAACTGGGGTACAGGGCCCTAAGCAACTTGGGACCACAAGGTCCGAGAGAGTCCCTTCCCCCTTACCAACCCACCCAGCCGCTGGGATCCTCCGGGGATACTGTCCTGGTGGCTCCACGGACAGAACTGGAGCCCCCGGGAGAAAGCCCTTCCATGAGGTGGCCGCATCCTTCTGCAACAAGTGGCCGCCAGAGCCAGGCAGGTGCCTGCTCCAACCTTAAAGCACTTACGGTTGCTTTAAGAGCCAGGCAGGTGCCTGCCTCCTCAAAGCACTTCCATTTTACGACTTCTTGAACCAAGCAGCCCCAGAGAGGGGTGTTTTCTTCTTAACAACTCTTTATCCCTTGACTGGCTTTATCTTCTAGGGTGCATCACTCCGGAATCTCCTTTCCTGAACGGGGAGCCATCTATGCGCACGAGTCAAGCACCACTGTCCACTCTCAATTTCCAGGCGGCCCAGCCGCGGGGCCACCTGCCCCGCCGCCCCCTTCCTGCACCTCCTGCTTAAGCAAGCACCTCAGTCTGCCAATGGGCAGGTTGAGCCCCGAGGCCGAGAGCCTCTCCACCTTGCACAGGTATCCCTTGACCACTGGCCACATAGGCAGGGGCTTCTGGGACCTGAAGTCCTCCTGGGACTTGAAGTCAAGCTTAGAGGGCTTGGAAGGAGGGTGGGATGAGTTCACAGAGGACGGGCTGGTCCACGGCTCTCGGCCGTGGTAGCTGAATGCGTATCTGAGCAGCAGACGCTGGGAACTGACAGGGGAAGGGTTCCGAGTCTCCGCCTGGCAAGCCTCCACCAGAAACAGCATCCTGGTTGAGACAGGCCATTAATTTGAGCCCCACGGCAGATCTGTTCTCAACTCGCCGAGGAGAGGCAGCTCCACGTGTGGGTCTCCCATGGCCCCAAGGAACCCCTAGACTGGGGTAGAAGTTTCCAAGTCCCCCCCCCCGAAGAAAAGAATCGCACACACAACAAGCACCCTTTTGTTCCACCGTCCCTGCTCCCCTCCACGACGGCACCCCACAAAGTCTCCGAAGCCCCCTTCCGAGGCGGCCAGGGCGCAACTCGAGCGAGCAGATTCTTCCTTCCAAAGAGAAACCAAGGCGTATCATAAGCGGATCTCGGGTTTTAAAATTCTAATTAGCGTCTATCGGCACAAGCTCTCCTGTCAACCAAAAGGCCCTGAGAACCGGAGAAAGCTTTCGCAGCGCAAAGGAAGTGGAGTGGAAACATCGCGCCCCGCGGCTGTTGAGCTTGTCCAATGGAGCCAAGTCAGGAGACTCCTGCGTTTGGTGCGGGGGGGGGTGTTTATCGCCTGCCCCCGCCACTGCCTCCCCCCCCCTGCAGCCTACAGAGGACTCCAGGCCTGGCTGCTTCAACTCTCTGCATGTACAAAAGAGCCCAGGGCAATACCCAGCCCTGGCTGATGCGAAGCCTTCCAAGTTCTCGCTTGGAGACAAGAACGAGGAAAGAGCGGGGGGGGGGGTGGAAGAAGAAGCGTGCGTCTGTCTCTCACCACCCCAGGCCAAGAGAAGAGAAACGCTCGGTGGTACAACAAGCAGCTGCGGAGTTGGAAAGAGGAGATAACGCATGAGTGCAAAACAGGGGCAAGAGGAAGGAGGAACCCGCGCAGGAGAACAAAAAGGCCATGCCAGGCCCTGAGGACTGCCTTTTGTTCCTGGAAACTTTCTTAATTGCTGCGTTTCGGGGCAGGGGGAGCTGGGGGGGTCATTTTAGGTCCGTGTTTGCAGTGAAGGAGAAAGGACAGGGAGCTCACACGGCTGTGGGTCCTGGCTGATTCCTGGCTGTTACCAAAGTTTGCGGTAATAATAATTAATTGCAACCGTCCAGAGAGCTTCAGCCACTGAGGAAGGGGTGAGAATATGACTAGCAGTAATAATAATGATACTAATAATAGCAAGGCTAACAAAAGCATGAGCCATGGCAGCAGAAAGTTACACGCAGCGACGGTTCTGCTCATTAGGATACCCCGAATGAATGTTCTGTCCCATGGTAATCGTCGTAACAGGATCTCTTCGCTGCCTTTTCTCCTCTTTTTAAAAAAAGGCTCAGGATGGTTTACAGCACAATTAGAACACAGAATTCCCCCAGTGGATTTCGACGGCTCTTGTTTAAGAGGTCAAGCACTTTTGCGGCTTGGAGTGCAACCCGACGGCCTCCAGCTCGGAAGGTTGAGCTCCTGCCCAGCTCCTCACGGCCAGGACAGGAAGATCGGCGTTGGCTGCACACCTCAGGGCTGGAACTGGGCCTTGGAGGGGGGACATGGGTGTGCTGGAGGTGGGGCCGAGCGGGAAGAGGCCGGGGCCATGGGCTTGCTCCAGACAGTGGTCTCCTTTGCTCCCCGCTTGCCAGGACTGAACCTGGACTGCCAAACCTGGCTCTCCAGAGAAAATGAAATATAGCTCCGGGAACAGGATGCACATGAGCCTCTGCGTTCGAAGGCACGTGGGCACCTGCCCTTGGACAACAGGATGTCGCCCTTAGATTTTACAGACATAAAAGCAGCAGAAAACTACACTGTTGCTGCTCCGTGCCGTCGAGTTCTCTGTAGCTTAAGGTGCCCCTGTGGAGCGAAAGCCTTCCAAGACATCCTGACTTTGGCTGCCCTGCTGAGCGGTTGGAAATGCCAGCCTGTGGCTTCCGGCATGGAGTCAGTCCGTCATGGGCTTCCTCCTCTTTGGGCTTCCTCCTCTTCTCCTGCCTTTGACTTTAACCAGCATGACGGTTTTCCCCAGGGCGGCTCGCCTTCTCACGATGTGCCCGCAGAACACCAGCCTCGGTTGCACCATTTTTGCTTCCAGGGCACAAAAGGGCTGCCTGTGGAAACGGCGCGGGCACCCGACTAACGCGAAAGCAAAATTCAAATTCAAAGCAGCTGTCAGCGAGGACCAGCGCCCTACAGAGCACCTCGTGCCGCTCCTCCACTAGGTATACGGGATACCTGTTGCCACCTGGCCCAATGCAAAGCACTTACGTTAACCTATGAAGCCCTACCTGGAGGGGTGCCGTGTTAACATCTTCCATGGATGCCCTTCCAGGTGAATCCCCCCGCCCTGAAGGAAGCAAAGGGAAAATGACAAAGGGGGGCTTTTCTATTATTGGGCCTTGCCTGCAACTCCCTTCCTAAGGTGTTGCAACTGGCACCCACATGGTTTAGCGTCCATCGCCAGGTGAAGGCATTTCAGTTTCGTACCTGCTTTTTGGATCGTTATGGTTCGATTATGTGTTTTCCCACTGCTTGATTTCACTGGTTATGTGCACTGCCTCTTGTTCCTGGGCTAACAATTGTTATATGACGTTGGATTATTAGCTTTAAAATCTGCGGCTTTTATTTCACATGCAGTTGCTTCGTGCGCTGCCCAGAATGCCCTTGGGCTGTGGGGGGAGCATGCAGGGCTAATGAATAAATAAATAATAAATAAATAAATAAATAAATATGCAAAGAGACGCTTTCAGGCTGAAATGTTGATTTCCTTCTGCTCCCGTCTTCAAGAGCAAACCGGGGAAGCAGCTGCCTCCCTCTCTTATCTCGCGAAAGCGGAACACAGCGCCCTTTTGAGAGTCTATGATCTCTTCCCAGGCGCGTACCCCGGAAAGATGCAAAATCAGAAATTCTACCTTTCTGATGCTCAGAGTTGCTCAAACCGTGCTGTACGGCAAACAGATCACATTGAAGACAACCGCGATGTCTCTCGGAGCCGCGAGTCGTTAAACTGTATGTTTGGGCATGAATAGAAATCTAAAACTCTCCCCACAGCTAAAGGCATCTCTTCTGAGGAAGGAGACATAGTATTTTAAGCCTCTGACACTTCTAATGTACCAAAGCGCCTCCGCTGTTTTGTCGACTAGACTTTTATTGCTACGGCGCAAACGGCTGTCATTGAACTGTTACCGAAGGGCTGCGTCCCGATTGGCTATGCGGAAGGGGCTTCACGTGGGATTCAGCCAATCGGAGGAAAACGGACCCATGAAAATGGGCTTCGGCTTATTGGCTTGCTGGAGTGATTTGAGGGGCTTTTGGCCGGCAGGGGAGACCAAAAGCTTTTTGGCCTGTCTGACCCTCTGATGGACAGGTGAGGATGTGGCAAGGTTTGGGTTACCGGGACGGCTGCAGCTTTGGACGATATCCAGTGGCAGCCCCACCGAGTCGGTTGCACAATAGAAGGTGTCATGCTTCTGGGGACAACCCCTCCCCCCCGCAATGCCTTAAGGGGCAGTTAAGTGGAGTTATGCTGACCCATCCCATCTCGGGAAGGAGTGCTCCACGTCGGCCCCCCGAGTGCCGAATTGCCATGAGGCGGCGCGTGCCCAGCAGAATCATTGGGAACAAAGCGCTGGCACTTCAGTTTGACCGGGACAAGGAGCAGAGCCTTCTCAGTGGTGGGACTGCGGATGCAGAACATGCTACCTGCCAGGACTGGGCCAGCCCCCTTCTTTGTGGAGCAGAGGACGGAAAGGTACTGAACTATCCATCTTTGGACAAATGCAGCTGCAGATATTTTCAACTATTCTTTTCAAAGACTGAAAGTCGTCTGGGGAACTTTCCGTGCAGGAAAGACGGGTGTGCGTCACATGCAGAAGAAGAGCGGCCACGGCAGTGCTTGCAAGTGCTCGATTCCTTCTGCGAAGCTGCCGTAGCCTAACGCATTGGGGTGACCTCTTGCCGGTACTGGGGTAACGCCCTCAGGTTCACCCCGGAAGCCTGAAGCCTCTTTTCAAAAGAACCATTCCTGCCCATTCGACCGGAGTTCTCGAAAAACGCCGGAGGAGATGTGGACGGGTGCAAGATGCCGCCTGCTGTCCCAGGCAAAGGCTGGCGGAGGGGACATTGCCAAATGCCCGCTGAGTGGCAGGCTCGGGGGACTCCTCCGCAGAAGCACCAGGCCCAGAGGGGGACAGCGCCACAGCGGCCCCCACGGCAAGGCAGGCTAGCCCTCCGGAGCACTGCTGAGGGCTTGCCAACGCTGAGGTGGCCTGCCGCTGGGGGGCGCGCCTCCTCAGGGGGCCTGTCTCTAGGCAAGAGGCCCTTGCAGCCGGGCAGCTGGGCACGGACGCTCCTCCGAGGAGCCCCTGTCAGGACTGGGGCTGAGTGGCCCCGCAAGCGCTCGCAGAGCCAGGTGCGCCTTTGTGGGTGCTCACGAGGAACACCCGAGGGGCCGCTGGAGGCCCGGGAGGCCAGCAGAAAAGGCTGCCCCGCAGCAACACGAGTTGCCCTGGTGGCTCCTTCTGCTCTGGCCCCTGCATCGCCGCGCCTTGCTCCAGGTCATTCCTGCCTGGCTCCAGCCCTGCTCCAGTTTGTTCCTGCCTTGCTCCAGCCTGCGCCCTCTCTGCTCTTCCTGTCTTTCCTCTGAGTAGACCCTGCCTCACTCCAGCTGCTACTGGACTTGCAAAGTCTCTCCAGGAAACCGACCCTGGAGCTGTGCTCGGAATCCCCCGCTCCGCGTGCGTGCGTGCGTGCACGCGTGAACTCGGGCCGCCCTCTTCCGTGCCTCTGCCCTGGCCCTGCCGAGTTGCCCCCGGCCCCTGGCCCTGTGCACTCAGCCTGAGCCTGCACCCTGGACGCGGCGTTCTGCCCTTCCCCGCTGCTGCCCCCGGCCGGCTCCCACAGCTGCGGCGTGGCTGGCACAACTTCGGGGCACGTGAACGGGCTGACCTCGGGAATCCCCCCCCCTGCAGCACGCAACTCTTCCAGCCTCTGGCCAACGGGGCCGCTGTTCCTCAGGGGAGGGGGGCAGGCCAAGAGAGCCCCCCCCCCACCCCAGGTGGCGATCCCCGGCTGCCGCAAGTGGCAGAAGCCTCCGCTTACCTGCGATACTGTGATGCTGCATTTCTTTGCCAGCTCCTCTTTGGCTTCTTCGCTGGGGTAGGGATTGCTGAGGTGCGAGTAAAAATACTCATTCAGGATTTCTGTGGCTTGCTTGCTGAAGTTACGCCTTTTCCGCCTGCAGAGAGAAAGGGGCACGCAAGAAAGGGAGGGGACAATCACAACGGCGGGACTCCCTCGGTGCAATCTAGCTAGATCTCTGGGGCACTTCCACTTTCTCCAGTCCAGGCATACATCTGCACCCCTTGAGTAAGTCCCCCTTTTTCCCCGGCCTTTTTTCAAAGCTAACCATGCCCAGTGGTTGCAGGTATCCCTCACTGGGGGATTGCTCCAGCCCCCGGATCGTTTTAAGGGCCCGACTCAGCACTTTCCCCAGCTCTACCATCCCTTTCGCTGGGTGCAGTGAGCACGGCTGGCTGGCAAATGCTGTGGATTGAAGGGTATTTTTCTGTCCAAACATGCATAGAATTGCGCCTTTCATGGGAGGGGCCGTTTAGGCTCTGCTTCAGGCCACAGAGTGTCTTGAGACGGCACTGCCACTAACTCAGATCCAGAGGTGCATGGGAAGGAGTCGCCATGTTGCTTTTTATTCCCAAACGATCCTCTTGGAAGGACAGCGCTGTGTTTGTTTTAGCTCGGAATAGAAGCAATCCAAAAAGAAATGCTAGCCAAGTACTGGGGATGGTCCAACAGGTAATGAACTGATTTAGTTATTCTATTTCAATTAGCTGTGTTCTGTATTTTGTTCCAGTCACCCTAAATGTCTTGGGTCGGGCGTGTTCTCCTTCTTTGCTGTGGCGTGTGCTGCTGTGCAGAAAGGTCTTGGATGGGCAGCGCAGGGAGAGCTGTGAAGAGGTCATTAAGCATCAACAGGGAGTGCATGAACTTTCCCAGAACAGTTGCTTTGGAGCCATACCAAGACTTTATGGTCTTCAGTTCCTTGGGAAGTGCACCAGAAAAGAAAAATGCTTTGAAGCCATGTCTCCCAAGTACATTAGATAAGAGCTGCTTTTGGCTGGGAGAACCAAAACTGTTTCCTTTACTGAAGCACCTTTATCTCACCTCTGTTTCCCAGGAAGGGTGAGGGGTTGGATCTGTGTGATAGGAACCTTATAAAATCCATGGCAAGAGGGGCTGTTGGGGAAAAGAATGGATGCATCACTCAACCAAGCAACTTAGATGCCCCTGGCCTATTGACGGAACCAACAAGGTCACAGAGAAATGGAGTCACATTTTCTTTGCCTGTTTATATTTTGCATCATATTTCAATGCCGTGTTCAAACAACTGTGCATCATTCTTGACACAAGTGGTTAGTTTCTCCCTCAGTATCCTCAAATCTAAAGCGAGGATCCTTGATTGGAAGAGGCCCCTGCAGTTAAAATATGTCTGACACTTTTTGAGTTCGCTGAAAATACGATGATACTGAACGCTATCCTATTTTGCACATTCAGCTCCTGCATCGTAATTTTCTGAGTCAGGATCTCCTTCTCCTTTTCGAAATCATGTGAATAATCTTCACATTGTTAAAGGACGTTCTATTAAGCTGCTCCTTCTGTTTGCTCTATATGCATGCACAGTGCTTTCTTTTGCAGAATTCTCTTTAGAAAAGCCCCTTTAAGTATTTTCCCTCCAAGCTCCATTCCCCCTCCAGGCTCGCCACGATCAAACTGCCGAAACCAGAAGACAGCAGCTCCGTGGGGAGTTTCTGTCTGACGCACTGCATCCCATCAGTATCATGGTGTGCTTATCCCCCGGCAGTCGGCCGCTCTCCCTGGAGCCGTGTTTATCTCATTATTCCACTTCCACCTATTTTCATCTCACTTTGTGAGACTTTGTGCTCCGCGAGAGAAGCAGCTTGCAAAATTTCCCTCCAAAAGGGACACTTCCTTTGCCAAGCGCCAGCAAATTCTTTCTTTCGGCACACCTGCTAGTAGCGGGACTCACTCCTCTTGGGAAAGGACAGGACTTGCATCTGCATGGAGGAAAATGACCTACTTGCAGCTCCAGCTGCGAGCAAGGAGATGGTGACCATTTTTGGGAAATGCGCACACACGCCCAGGCTTAGGATCAGGTTTGCAAAACCTGCCCTTTCAGAAAGGGGGTCGGTTTCGAGGCTGCATTTTTCAAAAAGCGCGAGTTTTCACCCTTTGAGAGGGGAAGCACACATTGGCAGCGCACGGGGAAAATCTTTCCCCCCTTCTGCTCAAAACCCTTTGGGGGGTCTTATTTTTAGCGACTGAATCAATGCACAGGAGCCATGTGCTAAGTGAGAATTTTCTCCACGGAGGTCACATGCTTTCCGGATGCTTCCACTGCCCCCCCCCGTCATTGTCGGGAAAGCTGCGAAGCGTTCAGAGGGGCTTTCTCCAAGAAATGCGGGACCAGGAGAACTACCTGAACGACCCCCTTGCCCCTTCAGTGAAATCCTCCGGCATACAGAAGTGTGCACACACGCATACACACCCACGGGGAGTGTTTAAACACCACAACATTCCCCATTTCGGGGAGTCCATACGATAAGAAGAAGTTGTTCAAGTTCAAGCCAAGTCAGCAGCTGCAGATTTTAGCCGCTTCAGGGGGCCAGCAACGCAGCGTGAATAGCCCTCCGCAAGCGTGTGGCCAGGCGGGAGGCATCGTTTTGGCACCGGGACACCTGCGCATCTATGGCAAGTCACTCGGAGCCCCAGGAGTCCCAGTGCCCGTGGGGCCGTGTATCCACCCCATGTTTCAGCCTAGACTTTCACGGTGCTGAAGCCGCACTGACATTGGAGCCCCCAAATCCCACCCTGGCGGGCTATCAAGATGGCTTTGCCTGAGGGGAGGAGCTCGTGCTGGGCCGGCCGCTCCAAGCACGCACCGGCGCGGCCTACCTGGCGTCCAGGAACCGCGATCTCAGGATCATGACGGCTTCGCAAGTGCTTTGTTTGAGCTGCATCTGGATGGAGCTGAACTTCCGGTGGATGATGCCAACCATCCTCTCAATCTCCTTCGGGGAAATGGGCCGTGTTCGACTTTGCTCTCGGAGGAGGTTCATCACGTGCGTGGTGAATTCGTTACAGGCCTAGGGAGGAAGGGGGCAGTTAGAGGGGAAGTTCTGGCTGCTCTGGACGCCCCCCCCCCCACCCCCACCCCCAGTGCTGCACTCCCAGGAGCAAGTCACAAAATCAGGGGATCCTGGCACTTCGGAGAGGCGAGGGGGAGACGTGGCCTGTTTGGACGTCGCTGCTCTGCCTCCCCACAGCCAGAGCTCTGTAGGGCTTCATCCCTTGGGGACATGCCCCCCCCCAATCCCCAAGAAGGCCCTTTGGAGCCCAGGCAGCATCTCTGCTTCAATTGCTACCGGCAAAACTTTGCTGGCCCTCAGAGGAGGCTGTCTGTGCGCCTCTGCATGAGTTCCTCTCCTGGCCTTCCAACCAGCTCAGGCTGGTGTTTCTACTTCCTGCACGACTGGATCGTGAGCAGCAAAGTCGGGGATGCCCCTTGCAGCTCGGCACATGGAACGGCCCAGGACCCCCACCCCCCACCCCCTTATGCATGCTCTGTGCAGGGATTCACACAGAAAAACAAGGGCAAGGAATACTCTCACACTCTCAGAAAGAGAAGAAAGGAAAGGCCCCTTTCAAGTGCTACACAGGAGCTTGCCTTGGACGCAAATGTGGAGAAAGAGTGTGCCATGAAAAGGCTGGGACAGGAACTTGAGCCCGGCTTGTGGGCTGCCCAGAAGCTTCTGTCCGGCTGTGTGGGACAGTGGTCAACCCTGTGGGCACTCAAACGGACAGTCCCCCATGCCGCACGACTCCACACTCCCAGGGAGGGCTCCAAAATTTGCAGGCAGCTGCATTGACCTGGATGAACAACCTGGTTCCTGTAGATCACAAGCTATATTTGAGCCAACAATGTGATGCAGCTGCAAAAAGGGCAAACGCTATTTTGGGCTGCATTGACAGAAGCGTCACTTCCAAAACATGTGAAGTCCTAGTTCTCCTGTAACCAGCGCTAGTCAGAGCTCAGCTGGAGCCCTGTGTCCACTTCTGGGCACCCACTATGTTTTTAAAACACAGAAACGTTGAGTGAGTCAGAAGGGATCTCCTGGGCCATCTAGTCTGACCCCAGGCTCCAGCCGGCTTTGCTCATGAAAGCTAGAAGGGGTGGAGAGAAGGGCAATTGATCCGGGGACTGGAGGCAAAGCCCTATGGCAAAAGAATGAGAGAAATGGGCATGTTTAGCCTCAAAAAGAGAAGGCTGAGGGGTGAAACAATCGCATTCTGAAAGGCTGTCTTGAAGAGCAAGGACAAGGTCTCTTCCATTCCAGAGTGCAGGGCACGGAATAATGAACTTAAGCTGAAAGAAACCTGACTTAGACAAGACAGCAGGGAGAATTTCCTGACTGTCGGAGCAGTGCAACAATGGAGCCCGTCACCTGGGGAAGTTGTGGGCTCTCCCACACCAGAGACGTTCGGAAAGCCCCTGGACAGCCCCCTGAACGGGGTGCTGTGGACTGGACCCGATGGCCTGCTGGTCCCTTCCGACTCGACTATTCTACGAGTCTCGTTTTGTTCTCCGTCAGGAGCAGATCTTTTGCAAAGGCAAGGGGCTTCACTGCCCATTCAAGACTAGGCCAGCTCTCGAAAACTTTGGATTACGAAACGGAACAAAGCATTACTGCTGGGCAAAACAAGCAAACAAACAAGCGAGGGAGGGAGCGAACAAACAAAGAACCCCCTCCCCGTGCAAGGAACTCACCGGTGAACCTACAAGTAGTTAAGAGGTTAAAAGCGAAAAGTTTGCAAAGATCAAGAAGAGAGAATGCGCAATCAAACAAACGATCAAAGGACGGAAGGACGGACGGGAGAAAGAAGCACACAACCCCACCACACTCATGATCGTTTCCCCCAAACATCTCTCACAACGTATTATAGCGAATGCAAGCGCTGATTAGCAATTTGGCAGTCGACCAGCAGATCCGCAGGATTCACGGCGCTTCCCTTTCAACCAGTAGTTCATACATGATTAATTAGAACATCTCATTTATGTAGTGCGCACTTCAGTTCATTACTCTAAGTAAAATTTGTTAAGTATTTACATTTAGATAATTAAAATCCGGGTACACCCTTAAGAAAGACGCACAGGGTTCCCCGCGGAGAGGCTCTTCTTTGCCTCGGCACAAGAAAAACAGCGGAACCAGAGGCTCCCCCCCCGCCCCCCATGGGACGGTGAGGACCCCTCCCTGCCGAGCAATGCACCCCGAGAAGCACTGGGGTGGCAGAAGGACGGCCACACAGAATTGCTTTGTGAAGGGCGATGGGGAGGGGGCTTTTCAGACCTTGACGCTCCTTTGGGGCAGGGACAATCCCACCCCCTGAGTAGTTCCTTCCCATTCGGGAGCCAGAAACATGTGTGTCACGGATCCCGTCCTGGCCAGAGGAAGACAAGCACTCTTTCCGACCTGGTGGCCTCCAGAAACTGGACTACAGCTCCCAGCAGCCCCAGTCAGTTGAGGTCCGAATGATTTGGAAAGCACTAGATCGGGGTGGCTGTCCAAGGCCTGGACACGCTCTGCCGGGAGACCACCCTGGCTAGACGGGTATGGGATACGGGGTGGGTTACTCTGGAAGGATGGCCAGGGGGTCCTCTGTAGCACCGTGAACCGTCACAGTGTCCAAAAGCCAGGCGGGTTTCTTGAATCCACACCATGTGCTTCTGGGCTCCAGCTTGCCAAGGAGAGGAGCGGACGTCTCGCAGCTGCCTTCCCCAGTCGTCCTGTAGAGAAGGGCTGCTTTGGCTGGGAGAACGGGGCCGCTTCCTCGCAGAAGCAGGTTTGCTCCCAGGAAGAGGGGCTGGGGCCTGGGTGTACTGACAGCCCCAGAAATGGGGGAGAGAAGAACTCTATCAAACCCATGGCAAAAAGTGCTGTTTCTTATCCTCACCTCAGGGACCAGAATGGATACGCTGCTCCCCTGGGGAACTCTGGAGGCCCATGGAGCATCCCCGGCCCGCTCAGGGAACCAACGTGGCCACTGAGACGGGGAATGGAGCCTTCTGTGCCCCTTTCCATTCTGCATCCATATTTCGGCACTGTGTCCAGTCAGCTGCCACCTCACCCTTGACACAAGCAGTTCAGTGGGATCTCATGGGGGGAGAGTCGGTTGGACCCATGGTCCACTTCGTAGGGGGGCCAAGGCTCAGTGGCAGGGCATGACAGTCGCACGCGGAACGTACAACCCTGATTCTGGCCCACCTGCACTGCCAGTGCGTGTATTTTTGAGCCCAATTCAAGCGGCTGCTTTTCACCCACATGGCCTGATGCCACTATCCCTGAGGGGGCGCCCCTCCTGGCGTCGATGTACCCATACATTACCTTCCTCTTCTGAAGTCCTCTTCCAAGTGGCTCCTCTAAGAAAAGTCGGGGGGATTGAAACCAGGGGCAGGGTCTTTTGGACAGTGGCCCCTGACTGAGGAATGTTCTCTCCAGTGCAGCCAGCCTGGGGCCCACAGAGCCATCTCTCTGGTGTGCTGCTTCCCCAGATATTTGACCGCTCACGTTAAGTTTTTTAATGGGTCCTGGGATTTCCCTTTACTGTTGATCAAGTAAAGCCATTTCATATTTTTGAATTGATATTTATATGTTTATATTATGCTTTATGCTGTATTTTTAAGCTGATGATGGGTGGGACTCGTGGGTGGGACTTTGTCTGGGGGGGATTGTGGCTGTATCTTATTATTGAAATTATTCATTGTATTATGTATTGCATCATGTATTATACTACTGCATTAAGGTTTGTTTGATTTTGTATCACTTACAGTTAAATATTATATTGCTTGATTGTATGGTTCTAATGTATTGTATTTTTATGGTGGTGGTGTTGCTGTCGTTGTATTGTAAGCTGCCCAGAGAGCCCTGTGGGCTATAGGGTAGCATATAAATGTAAGGAATGAAATGAAGATTAAAGGAATGAACGAAGAAGGGTTTCACTTCTGCTAGGGATGTCAGCAAGCTGGGAAGTTTGGCTCATTTGCACTCAATGGACTTTTAAGAGAGATCCGAGGCTGGTCAATTTTTTTTGGAGGGGGGAGGGGATCTGGCAGGCTTTTACATCTAGGATGGGTGAGGGTTTGCACGTTCTTTTAAAGAAAGTTTGTCCAAATCAGGCTACTTGCCCAATTTCAGATTTTGTGCAAATTTATCCCATTCACACAAACAATGTTAACTTTTGTGTTCTGTGCAAATTTTCATAAAATTGCCGGATTTGTGCAAATGAGCCGACTTGATGCAAACTTTCTTAGTGCTTTTTTTTTCTTGGTCTTTAGATGCACAAATCACACCTTACCCTTGAGATAAACACCCGTGAGCTTGCACCTTTACATGGCAGTGCCGGCTCAGGTCCAGCAAGCCAGGATCCAGGTGCCTGAATGTCCCGTCCCCCCACCAATTAGCTTCCTCACATCCTTAACTTCTGCAGCTGCATCTCTGTGCACGAGGCCTGCTGGATCTGGCCAAAAAGTCCCGATATCCTGTTGTCCACAGTGGCCCATGAGGTATCCTCAGGAATCTGGCAAATGTGGCTCAAGACTCAACAGCCGGCAAGCAAGGCCCGGGGGCAACCAGCCATGCAAGGCTCTGGCCCTCCTGCCGGCAGACCACAGTGCAGGACCTGAGTCAGCCTCTGCGGCTCAGAGGACGGTTAGATGCCCTCTTCACGCACTCCGGGCACCTCTTAATCTCCCACCAATTGCACAATTCATAGAACAGCCCAGGTTCCAGCATCGGCTGGGAGGAGGGCAATCTTGGCCCGCATTCTCTAGAGCCGTCTTATGTAGGAACGGTAGAATCTTTCATTTCGAGGGCTGATGTGTAAACGCTTGCAACTTCCCCTAGTGCATGCCTTCGTGTGCACCGTTTCCGGATGCGTGCGGCTGTTCTGCATACCATCTCCCTCAATGAATGCGTTTCTGCACACGGTAAAGGAGAATTCCGCTGCCGTTCACAGATTAGTTTGCTCACATTTCAGCCCGATTTCCCCAGCTGGGGGCCTCCCTGATGCTTCGGACTACAATTCCTAGCCTCGCTGACCCCCGGCCTTGCAGGCTGGGGCTGGTGGGAAATGGTGTCCGAAAGCTCTGGGAAGCCTCATGGCAGGCAAAGACGGCTTCTTGCCCATCCTGGGAGGGAGGCGGCATCAAACCTCCGAAGAGTTTTGCGTGCCTCCCTCGTGCCTTTCCCGGCTCCACAAACAGCCTTTCGGAGCTGGGGCAGCCAGGCGATACCCGCGCAGGCGAAGGCGGGTTCCCAGCTGCTTGGGGAGGTTTGGGACTCTTACAATACTTTTGCCTACAGCAAAAATGTATTTCAATGTAATTATAGAAGATAGCTTTCAATATGTCATCTCTATTATAGTAGCTGTAAATTATGAAGGGAAGCATTTCTCCTGGCAATGAGAAAGTGGGGAGGGAAGCTGATGGCATGACACACTTTCTGCAGGGGTGGATTTCTCCCCCACACACACACACACACCCTCCTCCCTGCTGCTTTAAAGTGCATTCCCTTAACTGGCAACAAATGTCAAAATCAGATTCGGGGCAGGGAGCAGGGAGGGGAATGCAGCGAGACTGGCAACGCCGGCCTGTGCTGCCGGGTGCAAAGAAGGAAAGGCCTGCATGGAAGGGTGGCGAGAGACGGTGGCTCTGCAGTGACGTGGCCGCAGTACGCAGCCACGGTCCAGAGGGGCAGGATTGTGGCTGAGGCGGAGGGATGGAGGCAGCGACGGGCACGCCCTGGTCGCCCGCATGCCACGCTCTGAGCGGGGCTCTTGGGTCTCCTGGAGGGTCGCTGCGGATGCCAGCACCAGAGTCCACCCTCAGCCATCAAGGGCTTGGGCAGGAATGGCCCTCGCTCCACTGCATCACGCCGGATGAATCCTTGCAGGGTTCTGTCTCCAGCTCGGGCCCTCCAGATCTGAGGGGAGCCTGGCAAAGGTGGAGGCGCTGGGGACCGATCCCCGCACCTCGCTCTTGCCCAGCACCATCTGAACGCAGGTGCACAGCCTCCGTCGGCAAGAGGGCCGAATATCACTGTGGGGATGCCCTCAGGGGCCGCTTCTCGGCAGTGGGGGGTGCCAGAGACAACGGCCCTGTTTGCAGAGTCCAAACAAACCGGCGGCGGCAGCTTGTGGCTTTGTGCCAGATGCTTAAGTGCCTGTGGAGGGGCATCTAGACCTATGCAAAAGCTGGGGAAGCACCTGGTGGGCAGTGGCTGAGTGGGGGGGGGGGTTGTCCTTTTGGGGAATCCCGGACTGTGCAGCCTGGACTGGCCTCGCCATCAGCTACCTCAGTCATGAGACCTTTTCATCCTGGAGAGAAGCGCAAGGGGCGGTGACGTGGCCCCCAGGCCCCTGTGCCAGGAATGCGGGCTTCACCCGCTCGGCGGCTTCCATGGGACAAGGGGACCCAGGCCCCAGAACCAGTGAGCTCCCTTGTTGCTGTGCATTTGCGGCGGCGACAAGGTGAAGGGCCTTTTCAGGGGCGGCCCCCGCCATGGAACAAGTTCCGCAGGGCATTTAGTACATTGCTGGGGCTTGGTGGCCGTTGGACAGGGTTGAATGGGGTCTTTTCAACTTACGGTATTTTTTCCTGTTTTAGATTTGTTTTAAATGTTACATTGTTAACTGTTATGATACTTTTACATGTTTCAATGGTGGATTTTATGCTGTTTTGCTTTGTTTTGAACAGGCTGTTGCGAACCGCCCAGAGAGCTTTGGTGGTTGGACGGAATAGAAAACAAACAAACAAACAAATGCTTTGCCATTGCAGCTTTGTGGCTTTTATATTAGGATATAAATAATAGGATAGATTGCATTTTGGAGTTTGACTCTTTGGCAAACGCTGGCTATTGGGCGAAAGAGAACTATAACTAGAGCAGCAGCAACTGCTACCAAGACTTGGGCCCCGTTATCGGCTCATTCCCAGCGGAATCTTGGCTTGTGGACTTGACTTGCAAGCACTTGAGGAGCCAAGGAAAAACCGTCTGTGCAAAGGCTGCCGTGATTGTTTGTGCCTGTGGTGGCGTGGGGTGTGGAACACACGGCCCGATTGCGACAGGGATCGCTTGCAATGCTTTCTTGACAGGGGGGATCCCTCTCTCCCTGCAGTCACAGTTCGGGCTGCAAGGAGGGCCAGAGGAAGAGCGGATCCCGGTGGAGGTGGAGACCACTTCGGCCCAAAATTCAGCCAGTGGAATTCCTGCAGCAGCCCTGTTCAGCCGATGCGGAAACAGAAGGGGCCACGGGGCTGGAGCCGTCTGCGTGTCGCGAGGCTCACTGGGGCATGCAGCCGAAAGCATGCTTACAAGCACGCTCGACGCCCCCTAACCCACGGAGGTCACCCTTGAACTAGATCGGAGGAGATTCCAGATGGAGCCGCACAGCGAATCCAAAGCCCGGAATTCACTTCTCTTTGGCCACCCCTCCGCATGGCTTGAAAAAGGGGTTAGGGAGATGGGGCGACTAGTCCTCATGCTTCTTGGCCACCTCCAGGATCATGGCACGGGGCAGGAGGGGGCCGGCGCCCTTTTCTTGTGCTCGGGGGCTAGCTGCCCCCTTTGTGAGCAGAGTGCCCGGCTGCACAAGCCCCCGAGGGACCCAGCGAGGCCTTTCCTACCTCCGTACGGGCGATACATGTGTGTGCGTGTGTGTGTGCACAGACGACAGTGGGTTTGATAACGGTTGCACGCCTATTGTTCTGCAGCACACCCGCCCCGCTGCGTCTTCTTCGCCTGCCCCCCGTCCTCTGCCTCGCTTCCCTGCTGGCGCCCCTCCCACGCCTGTCTGCCCCCCACCACTTCCACCTGTAACAACCACCTTTCAGAAAACTCGCGGCCAATCGAGGAGCAGTGCTCCCGTTCGCCCCTCAGCCGCGGAGACAGCAACGCTCCCCCGACAAGCCGGTATGAGACAGCTCGCTGCAAAGCACGGGGAAAATTATCATATTTCTGTACGGGAGACACTGCTGGGTGTCGGCGGCAGCAGGGGAAAACTTGCGTGTTTCACATCAGCTCTGTCTCTTGCTCTCCCGGCAGCGTGCCCCCCCTCCCGCCCCCTGACTTTGCCCACCCCACCTCCGTTTCCTGGGGTTTGGAGGGATGGATCTGACATTTCAGCTGAAACCTTTCCAGATGGAGCTACGGGGCTTGAGCGCAGGGCCCCCTTCCAAATGCTTACATTTATTACAGTCAGAGGCTACAAGGCCAGGGAACCGAAGTGCCTGCAACACTCGGAATTCATGCCTGCCCTGCTCTGTCTGCGGAGGCTTCGCAGGCGTCGCTCTCGTAGAAAGCGGGCTTCGGGGTTGCCTTGGCTCCCCGAAGATTATAGCAAGAGGTTTAGAGAGCTGCAGGAAGGCAACTTGCAGGCTGGGAGTAGACGTCCGCCTTTCTTGGCTGCAATGCATCTCGCAGAAAATGAAATGTGAGGGTTGCACCCGCGCGCACACACACAGCATGTGTGGAAAATGTGGGGGGAGTTTCTAGGGGCCAGTCAGACGCTGACAAGAAAAGCCAACATAGTGGCCGTTCTGTGTGCCTCGGTGTTGCACGCACGACGTTGCGACACGGATGCTGAAACGGGCGAAAATATACCCTAGACCAGCCCCAGCACCTTCCGGGGAGGAGGGCAGCCTTCGGTGAGCCCCCGTTGAAGAAGCGGATGTGGGACGGGTGGTGCTCCAGTTTTGTCCTGCCTGAGGAAGCCTGGCTCGGATGGCCAGCCGTACGCCACGGGCCTCCACACAGCCGATGGAATGCAGACTTGGAGGGGAGAGAAAGGTGACCTGGGCCAGGTGGTTCAGTCTCCCCTGTGAACTCCCGGGAAATGCACAGCGGAGAGAAGCGCTTCTCAGCCTGTGCACAGAATAATACCCAACACCCTCCTGGAGCACTGGACTACTACTCCCATCACTGGCCCTTGCTGGTTGGGGATGATGGGTGCTGTTGTCCGGCATGCTTCTTTATCTTTATTTATTTATTTATTGGATTTTGAGCCCACCCTATTAACCACACAGGTCCCATGTTTAGAGAGAAGGGGTCTATCTTTCTTCCTGGAGTAAACACCACGCAAGTGAGATACTGAATCAGTCCTGAGCCAGCCCCCCATTTGCAGGATGGGGATCATCAAACTGGATGCCCAGCTGGTGAACAGGACCCCACCCCCCGTGTATCCAAGGCCCCCCAGGAACGGCACGAACTCTGTGGAACAGCACGGCAAGCATCTGACCTGTTCGTACTTCTCCAGCTCCGTGTGATAGATTTGCCGGATCTGGGTCAGTTTGGCTCTGTAGTCTGAGTGCTCGATAGAGTTATCGGAAGAGCCTCCGGAAGCCGCTGCCGCCGCCGCCGCCGCTGCCGATCCTCCCCCTTTCTCGGGACCCGAAACACCCTCTGCCAGAAGCATATTGTCCAATCGCATGAGCTGTGGGTCCGGGGGGTCCTCTTCTTGCGCTCCTCGGATGCTGAGACCTTGGCGAAGGGAAGCGGGAAGAAGGAGAAAGCAGGCTCAGTTAACCTGTCCCAGACTGGGCAACCTGGATGCCTGCTTCCCCGGCTCAGGCACCTGAGGCAGAGAGCAGCTCCTGGCCAACTCGAGGCCGCTCGGAAAAATCTGCGGCACTGTTGTTCCAGTTCCGGATCTACCACACTCCCAGCTTCGAGACTGAACACAGATTTGGATGCAGTCTGAGCTTGCCATCTGCGTATTGGTCGATCGATCGATCGATCGAATTTCTATACTGCCCCATAGCCGAAGCTCTCTGGGCAGTTCACAGCAGCACCTTTTTAAAAACAACATAAAGCACACCACTGAGACATATTAAGGCATCAGAAAAGTTAGCGATACAAAAATTAAAACCAAATTTAAAACAGGAAAAACCCAGGCCGTTCACTCTCATCTGACAATGAGCTTGCAAACAGACCAAAGGAGAGAGACCAAATGCATGTACGTTTGACAAACACACGTGGAGAATGCGGCCTTTTAGACATGTGACAGAGCAACAGGGAAAAGTGCAAAGGTGTGTAGGTCTGGAAAAGTGGGAGTGAAGATACCCGTGCACGGAGTTTTACGCAAGAAGAAAACAAATACTGCCATCAAGTCGGAATCTGGAGAACTTCAGCAAGCTTGGCTTCTGCCGATTTGCACATCCCTAGCGAAAGCACGCGAACCTGTCCGCACTCTCTCGCCAATCCTGCGCTGTGCCTGGTGGGGAACCCCTTCACTTGCTTCATAGGCAGCCCCCACCCCGACTTTAAAGAGAGCTACTGATAAGCAAGGATACCTACCCGGGGCCCAGACTTTCCAACGAACCCCAATGCCGGCCTTCCCCACCCCGATATCTTCTCTGGCAACTGCGTTAGGGCACCTAATCATGTCACCCACATTGCTGGCGCTCGCCGGCTCGCTTATCTGCCGAAGCGCTAAATGCCATTTTCTGCCGGCGATACCCCTTCTGTATCACATAGAGGGCAAGCAGGCGAGCCTCTGCGGAAGAGCAAATGAGTACGAACCTGCCGTCAGAAATAGCGGGATTCGGAAAGCGGTGGCCGAACATGTTGGCTTCCCGGGACACTCAAGCCCTGCTCTTGCAGCATCCGTTGGGGAAGAAAGAAACTTCCCAGCGAGGTCAGAGAGAGCGCGTGCTGCGTTAGAATGTGTCGACAGGTCTGAATCAGAATGAAGGGTTTGCGGGGCTTGGCTTCATTTTGTTTTTAATCACGCTACATGGGGTAATTGGCTCATTGAGTGCCACAGTGGCGTCTGTGTTATCAGCAGCTACAATGCTGTGAACGGCCACTGTTAATAACACGATGGTCATGATGTTTAATGTCTACATTTCGGGTCCTTCTGACACTGCTGCCTGCCATTCCCCGCTCTCTGTAAGCTTGGGTGCATCTGATGAAGTCGGCTACAGTCCACAAAAGGTTGAGCGACAATAAATTTGCCTGTCTTTACAATGCCTCAAGACTTTCTGTGCTTTTAAAGCCAAGAAAGGGAGAGTACTCGGCTAGAAGCCGTTTCTAGGCGAATTGGTGCAGCTTTCCAGTCTCAGAAGTTGTCATTCAAAGAGGAAGATATAACTAAGTGCTGTGCACTCTTTATGCTAAAGGGGAATTAAGATCTTGCACCAAGGTAGCTAGAACTCCAGAAGAGATTAATTCTGCGACTCAGGGAAGTTACTGATGGGTCCGCCATCGGCTGAACGAAGCAGAAGCAAACTGCTATAAGGGGTCCCGTCACTAAAACCACCACCGAGCCTCGAAATGTTAAACGTGAACGCGGTTCATACCGGAGCCTGCTTAGCGCACAGCTCCCCAAGCCTGGTGGTGCCATGACACGTGCAACAGTGAAGAGCCAACACGCTGGTCCGGATTTGACAAGACCAGCAAAGTTCCTGCCTTCCGTAAAAGTTAGGATGGTTTGATGCTTGATAACTTATTATAGGCTGCTCTGGGAACTCTCTTCCGAGCTTCAAGTGGCTTCTTGTGGCCTGTAACTCGAGAGAGGTATTACTGCCACTCTATACGACTCTGGTGTGCCCGCAGCTGGAGCATTGTGCTCAGTTTTGGGCCCCTCGTTACAGGAAGGATATAGCCAGGTTGGAGTCAGTGCAGCGTAGGGCCACAAGGTTGGTGGCCGGTTTGCAGGGGATGGGGTGTGAGGCGAGACTGAGGGAACTGGGTCTCTTCAGCCTGGAGAAGAGGAGACTCAGAGTGTATATGTTGGCGACATACAGGTATGTGAGGGGATGTCACATGGAGATGGGCAGAGGCCTGTTCTCCCCTGCAGAGGAAGGCAGAACGCACTCCAACGGAGCCATGCTCAGGGAGCCAAGGTTCAATTTGGGTGCCAGGAAGCACTTCCTGACAGTCGGGACCCCGAGGGTGTGGAATGGGCTTCCCCGGGAGGTGGTTGAGGCCCCATCGGTGCGGGTGTTCAAGGATGGGCTGGACATCCACATGGTGGGCATGTCGTGAGCGGAGCCGTCTGGGGCCGGGGGTCAGTCTTGATGGCCCAGGAGACCCCTTCTGACTCGCTCTGTTTCTATGTTTCAAGTCTGGACAGAGAAGCTTAAAACGATTAAATCTAAGTCATGCAAACTTGGCACCGGTTTGGAAGGTTTGTACTCCATTCGCAAGTAACGGAAGAATGGTACAGCACAAGGATACTCATACAATACACAGTCTTCTGTCCAGTCCCATGAGACTATGGAATTTCACCAGCCATTGGCTAGTCGGTGACTCCTCCACGAGGATTAGCAACTTGACTCTCAGGATGCAAACTCTTTTGTGTCTGAATGCCAATGTTTGCGATTTTTGCGGGTGGTCCCCTGGTCCCAGGAAGGAGGTGTGTTTGTGCAGTAGGAGGCTCAAGTTGTGAAGAACAGTCTGTGTCCAGAGCTCTGCCCAAGAAGATGGACAATTACAAGGTCGTGCGCCTGCTGAAGTTAGCAAAACTTCCTTGGCTCTTGCCTAGCACCGCCATACAGGAAGTTCAGTGGGGCCATCCCTATGTTTGGGCAAAAATCATGCTCAAAACTGGGGACGCGTGAAAATGTCAACCTTGCTTTTCCTATATTTTGAAGTCAGTTCTGCCCTGTTGCAGAAAGTTTTTGCCTTTGGGTGGCATTAGACTTTGTACACATTCATGTGTACATCTCAAAACATTTGCATCGTATATTTGGCATGCATTTTTCAAATTCTGTGAGCTTTTGCAGGCAATTTTCCTTCCAATAAAGCACGCTTGTTTACCCTTCTCCATAATATCCAGAGCCATGATGCATTTCTGCCTGAGTTTCTTGATATGTGAACCCCACTTGCAAAGCGCAGATTTTGACTTTTACCTATGTGGACGTTTGCATGCAGTAGGGGTGTGGAAATGTTCAGGGGCTGAATTCCAGGGGGGAAGGGGATGAAGGCAAAAGGGAAGCAGCCCAAACCAGCTGCATCCTTAAGCTCAAAGCTGCTCCTACCAGAGGCTAAGCCTTAGAAGAGGGACGGTGACCTTCCTGAATGGGGAAGAATGCAGAAAAGCTGACAAGGCACCAAAGCACGGGGTGCCCAGGTCATCTGGGGAGCCTCAAAGATGCAAAGGACCAGATTCCTCCCCCCTCCCACCACCTCCAGCCTTCTAACTAAGATTAACAGAAACACTCAAAGTGAACAAATTCCTTCCCCACCCCAGATGACTGCCAGCCAGCAATTTTTCCAAGAGTTGGCAGAGAAGCCCCGGCATTTATGGACAGCAGCTACGGCTATATGGAGAATCTGCGACTCCTGCCCGCCAGGAGAGGATTCCAAAATGATGCCCATCACCAGTCTCATCTGACTATTCCAGTTCAAGGCTGACAATGTGTAGGTTTAATCAGGTCAGGCAGGCAAGCTGCCAAGACACTCCCAACACCACCGAAAAACACAAGTTGCGTGATAATTACGGCCGTGTTAAAGAAGGAGAAATCGCTAGAGCCGTGCCTCCGAGGATCGGCGTTTCGGATAAAGCTGTAACAAACCCTCCAAGTATCCCAGCTCAATTAACCTCTTGAAATTGGTTTCAAAATGACAGATTCCGCTCACGGTGGTGCGTGGGGGTGGGGGGCAGCCACCAAATGCGTTTTCCAGCCACATCACCTCCCGTGGTGCTTGTGGCTTTGCACACGCACAGTGGCAAACAGACTCTGTCTCTGGTGCAGCCGGCATGAGAGCCACATCCATAAACAGCCGAGGGAGGCAATGAACACTGCTTTGCGCATCCGAATCTAGCCCCATTTCCTTGGGGGTGGGGGGGGAGAGGGGGGAGGCACACATCTGTTTTGTGCAACACACCTGCATAAACACCGGCCAGTCCCTTGCCGGGGGCATGGCAAGTCCCTTTTTTATTTTAAGATGCACACAGACCCTGCCATCCACTGTCTTGGTGGCAAGCGAACCATCTGGAGGCAAAGTGT
The DNA here is from genome assembly GCF_004798865.1 of Varanus komodoensis. NCBI lineage: Eukaryota > Metazoa > Chordata > Lepidosauria > Squamata > Varanidae > Varanus > Varanus komodoensis. The sequence continues at coordinate 2,474,696 of NW_025335873.1, read as the reverse complement.
CTCCAGCTCTGCTTATCTTCGGTGTAGGCGATGGGCGGTCGAAGATCTGAAGAGGTGCCCCAACTTGAGGGGCAGCGAGAAGCACCGTGAGTCCTGCAGAAAAGAGCAGAAGGCTGGCTTTCCGGAGGAAAATGTGCTGCTGAGAATGGCATCCCCCCGGCCCTGGAGAAGAGAACCGGGCATGGCCGGAGGCAAGGCAGGGGCCGTAAAGTCGGCGGCCGTCGCTCCGTTCTCACCAGTGGGACTCTCACAGGGGCAGCGGTGTGCAATTGTGCCCGTCTTCCTCCCACTGAGCACCGCATGTTTGTGAGCATTCCTAAAAGGTTCTTGTGATATTTTTTTTAATAAACGCCCCCCCCCCGCCGCTGCTCTCAGAAATGCCAACATGTACAGGTTTGCAGAAGGCATCATGGGTAAGAGAAAAGTCATGACTTCAGTATGCAGCCAGGCATGCTCAAAGGGGGTCTAAAAGCATTTTTTTAGGAATTCGGATGGATGGGTGGATGATCCCACTAGGGTGTGGGGCCCCAAATTTCCCATGATGGTCTGGGAGACACTTCCGCACCTGTATGTGAAGCAGGTGCTGACATCAAGGGACTGGGCCTTGCTGCCCCGAACCCCCTGAATAAGTGGGCTTTGGACCCTCAGATGCTTCATCTCCTCCTGCCTGCCCACCTGCCTTGAACTTTCTGCTTGAGGCTCCTCTCCAGGTCGTGCATCCAGTTTTTTTTTCAACGGCCGTCCTTAGGAAACAGGATGCTGTCATGATGCACGCAAAGAGCATTTAGAGCATAAATAAAGCTGCACATGGAAACGGCTAACCCTTTGGGGCTCTTATAGCATGACAGGGAAAAGGCGCTGCCTCCTCACTCACCTTCTCCGCACCTTTCCCTTGGGGGAGTGTTGACCTGGCCTGAGGAGAGGAGGAGGCCTTGCCAGATCCCACCGAGGGACCAGCGCAGCTTTTGCCCATGCCAGTTGCCCATGGAAACCACCCTTCTTCACAGCAAGCTTAATTTTGTACACCGCTAGCCTGCCTCCCCTTCCTTGCCTCTTTTTGGAGCTAAGTGAGTAGAAAAGGCCCTTTGCTGGGGTCTGGATGGACTTCCCAGCACTGTGCTCCTTCCCACACTTTCAGAAAGCCCTCACAAGCCCAGCGTCTTTGGCGAGGTACCTCATGACTCGATGCAGAGGCCTGAGATGCTGGGCATCACCAGTGCCTGCCTTCGCAAATTATTCACCACTAATATATGCGCTTTTCCCACAAAGAGGCTGGCGCTGTGGCCATTGTTTCTCTATTTGTATTCCTCCGTAGCTCAACCTGCAGGCCTATTACTGCTCGGATTCTGACCTTTCAAAGCACTGTGGCATTCAAGGCACAGAGTGGGCTTCCGAGAGCGTGATGATACATCACTTCCACCACAACTGGAAAACTCCTAATGGCACTCAACGCGCCAGGACTCGAGCTGGATAGCGATGCATCGGCTCCGAGCCAAATATTTCCACATTAACTACAGCAGTATGAGCTGGTGCACCTTTGATTGATCTTTCAGGACCATTTCACGCCCAACAATTTCTCTCCCCCCTGGGCAAACTTTCAAAAAATCTTCACGGGTGAGCTGGGAAAGGTTAACTGCGGAGCTATTGGCTCCCAATTTCCCTTTCCTTAAAGCCACGCCATCCATTCCGGTATCTGCATGATCCGGAGAAATCACATAAACAGATGCTAAAACATTGTTTAACAATGAACTTGGCTTTGTTATAAAAACCACAGTTTTAGCATATCTTTCAGCAGATCCTAATTAGCTGTCTTTCAACATCATGTGCACCTGCCCCCACAGATAACAGACGAGCTTGCCTGTGCAGGCAACGGCATACAGAGGCCAATAAATAAATTGCAGGTCAAAATTATTACAAAGCTTTTCCTCCGAATAAACCCATTTCCTTCACAATACAAAGCCGCCAATATGAAAAGCACCTAGAAACCCACTCAAATGGTATGATTACAGGGGCCGTTTGAGTTTAATAATCTGACTGTAATTCAGGCATTTTCAACAGCTCATTAAGGGTTCATTAATATATGGGCAAGCTTTTGAATTATAAATAAGCAGATTAGAAACCTGCAGAGCCTGAATTGTACAGTAGGTATCTGGGCGAACGGAGTAATATTGCCAGCACAATGAAAGCTTGGCCCAAGAGGGTTCTGGGGGAGATACGGGGCACAGCTCTCCCCGCCTCGTTTAGTAATTCATCCTCTTGTTCACCCTGTGAGGTGCTTTTCCCGAAGCACTGAAGACATATTTTGAAAACATGCCCATCACAGAGGCACCATTAGACCTTGCCCAAGGACCAGTGCAAACTGCAAAAGGCCGGCCCCAGCGACCGAGCAACCACCACAGCAGCGATGCCTGGTCTGCAGGGACGAGGAGGGCTCTCCCAGGACTCTTCACGCATCGCTTTGAAAACTGGCAGCCGTCCCGAGTGAGGGAAGAAACCCAGAAGAGGCACCACCCAGCCCAAGGCCGCCCAACAGGGCCAGAGACAGGGCGTCTTCTGGGGAGCCTGTGGGGACCTGGTTGTGTCCCCTTATGGCATCAGCCGAGGTAGATCCCTGGGAAACCGCTCTGGGTCACTTCCTGGTTGGCCAATGGGCCCACGGCTGCGCTCAGCCCCTTTGTTTTCGGGGAAACGTTCCCCAAACCACGGTACGCGACTCCCCACGGTGTGGCCGCACTCTGCTGAAGCGCGCTCTCTTGCTAGGCCACCAAGGGGTGTTCAAGGATCCCCCCGCCGCTGATGCCAAGCCGTGCGCCAGGGCTCCGGCGGAGTCGGGGCTCCATCCTTTCACCCACGGCAGATGCACAGCAGCGGCAGGCTTGGGAGCAGGTGAGCATCTGGAGGCGGGATGCCACCTCTGCCGCACCGCACGCCCTGCATTTGTTCCAGACGTCCAGGTTTGGTGGTCTGGATTGAGTGCCAGGCAGAGCTTCTGGTGCAGCACAGCCTAGGCCTGCTGCCCCAGCCTCCTCCCTTCCTTGCCCCACCCCCCCAAGTACGAGCCTCTCCCCGACCCGAGGCCCAGGTGGGACCTCCGAGAGGACATCCTGGCTCCTCCTGTGCCAGCTGGGAAGGGGTGGGAGGTCAGTCTCCGAGACCACAGGCTCTTGGAAGGGGCGTGCCAGGGAATCCTCAGCCCTGCCGAAGGGGATGAGAAAACCACAGGATCGTGGCCTCTCTGCATTTCTGCGCATCCTCTCCCATCAGCATCAAGGCTACTCCAGCTCCCACTGCTCAGTGCTCAGTGTCCAGTGCTCAGATTTCATCGCCGCGCTCTTCCAGACCCTAAACAGGGTCCCTTTTTGAAAGAGCGAGTTTGGAGGCAGACACAAAAAGACACTTGCATGAATTTGCCACAACTACAAGTCACCTCTAGGCAAGCCCTGCCTGATGTTTTGGACCACGACACCTGCCAGGCCGGACCAGCTTGGCCAACAGTGAGGCACAATGGGAGCTGTAGTCCAAGATACCCAGAACACCAAATTGGGGCGGTCTGGTGCAGGGGATGGAGCGCTGTGGTGGATTTTCCGCCACCAGCTCCGCATTTCGAGGGGCTCATTCAGCTCCCATGGAATGCAATGCAATGCAATGCAATGCAATGCAATGCAATGCAATGCAATGCAAAGAGCTGGAGATAATGTTAATTGCAACCGTTTTCCAGTCTGGCTCCTTGCATTGTATGAGCCCGTCGTATCACAACTCACGTGAGAGGCAGAGCACAAAAGGAGGGTGGGAAGGGCTAACGAACTCACTTCCATATCCTTCAGTGTCAATCGGGTCCCCCTGTAAGAGTCTAAACTGAGGAACTGCAAGGGGAAAAGATACCAGGTGCCTGCTACAGGAGCACGGAAAAAGGGAGGCAGCTGCTTTTACAGGTGGCTTTAAAAGGGGCTGAGGCACATCCACAGGGGAACTGGAGTCTCTCAGCAGCTGGATGGAACCTCCCTGTGCAGAGGCAGTATATCCCTAAGCAGCAGCCACTGGAAAACAGATGTGGGAGAGAGCTATTGTGGGTTTCCCCTTCCGCGTGATCCAGCAAGTTCTTGCCAACGGCGGGTACTTCCACACCACACCACACCACACCCAGATGCATTCACTTCTTTCTTACACCTCTCTCTTGCCAAAGAGCTGAAGCTTGCTGACGGCCTTCCACAGATGAAAACATTTAAAAATACACGACGGAAACATGACACATGTGTCTAAAGCCAGTTTTCAGCCCCCTACCAGAAAAATTCAAGACTAGATTGTACCTCCAGACCAGGTTACAAGACCCCATCATAAGCTGCCAAAGGCCTAAGAGAAGAACGTTTGAACCTGGTGGCAAACTGACAGCAATGGCCTCCTCCAAGGGGTCACCCCTGAGAAGGACCTGCAGCTGGTTCCTGAGACTCCCGATGAGCAATTTCATAGAGAAGGCCTTTGGGAATCCACACGGCGCATGGCTAGGAAAGGCACTGCATTTCCTAGCACTGCTCTCCTGAGCTGTATTCATTGGCTCGATCAGCTGAAAAGTCATTTTTATGGCACAATCCCATGCACGTACAAACAGAAAAAAATCTTATTATTCCTTGTCTTCTCCAAGCCTTAATCTCTCCTTTTTATTTGCTGAGCCAGAGTAACAGGAATTTGGGACAAATGAACCCAATTCAGATTTCACCTGGTCGCACAATTTCGAAGCAAGACAAACCAAAACACAGTTATCCTTTGAAAGGTCCACCTCTCCCCCTTTGGCGATGGCATTGCGCCTAATTTAAAAAGTGCATGAAAATTGTAAATACAAGGGGGAACTGCATATGCCAACATTTACTGTATTACAAAATTCGCTTGCAAATAAAAACCGCGCAGGGTCGAATCGCACACCTTCCCAGAAACACACGGTCATTTTCATGCAAAGGTCCTTCTGAAATGCTGTCTTAAAAACTCAAAAGAAACCAGATTTAAACTGCAGGAATAAAACAGGCGGAGGCCTCCCTCCCAGCGAGGCGATGAAGTGTGCGCGTCGGCCTCGCTCTTCATTTTTTAAAACCCGTATTTAAAGGAAGCATTTGGAGTTCCAGCACTTGGAATGCCGCACTCACATCCCCTCCTTAATGTCACTTCCACTGCTGCTTAAAGGTGACGGCGTGGCGTGGGCACGTTTGTCATGTCAGGTATATTAAATATAACACAGCAATGCTCTGCACATTTCCAAGTCAACCTAGTTGTCACTTTCGCTTGACTCATTCTCTATTGAGGAAAAATGCAGCAGTGGGAATTTACAAGGCTTTTCAGTTAAATGGACATAAATCACAGGTTTCATTCAAACCGAATAATCACTGGCCATAAAGAGCTACTTGTCTCTTACCATATATTACACTGGGGTTCCTGTGAGCAATAATGCAGCCACTCATGGCAAAGAAAAACAGAGCGAGACATTAAGAGATGACACGTAATCCTGTTAGGAGGCTGACGTGGAAAGTGTGCCTGACATTTTTATCATATATGTCCATTTCCATTTGGAAAATCAGAAGAATAAAAATGATTACTTCGCCGGTCAAATCTACCTTCCCCTAAAACAGCCCAGTGAGATGTGTTTACATGCTGGGGAAACTGCTTACTAGGAATTCATAAATCTCCGGGTCGGAAGCGTTTCCCTTGATGCCTGAATTGAAGATATGACTCAAAAGATTCCTGTTAATACTTTTCTGCCCGGCCATCTCATTCACTATCAACACCGGAACTGACAATCTCCACTTTATTCCATCTCCGCATCCGAGGGTGGCTCCTGGCAGGCCGGAACTGTGTCCGTAGTAATGCATAGCCGATTCCCATGCCCACGGACTAGGTGGGAATGCCGGAGGTCCACGTGGCGCGGGATCTGGTGGCAGTCGCTGCATGTACGGGGATACTGCTACGAGCCCCCAAGCTTTCAGCCTTTGAAAGCTGAGCCACCTGGAGAACTCCATTGCTCGATAATAACTTACAGATTTCATAAATAAAGAAATCAGATTTAAAGAATTGACATCCGTATTTACTGAACAATAAGCCCATCTCACCTTTCAACAAAGACCACTTATGATGTGTTTTATTTGAGGCATCTTGAAAAAAGTGTTCTTCGGCAGCTTATCTCCCCAGGAAGCTTTCTAGGTGGCAAGGTGTTGCTTTTGCCGCTTGGCTCGCCCACCCACAACCCATAGAATGGACTCGGTTGTGTTTCTGCTTTTGAAATACGATTTCAAAATAAGTGATGTTGGTTTGCTCCCACCAGGGCTTTGAAAGACCACGGCTATAAGATCCTGGCGGTTGAAGTCCTTTACCAAGGCCGCTTGTAACCCTCCGAATTCAGAGGATTGGGGTTTATCGGGGGCAGAAGGTGTGTTGAGGGGATTCTATCCATCAGCTTTCAAACTGTGGGGATTCGGATGGGAAAGAAAGAGGGGAAGGCACCCGCAGGCCCCAAAGTAACCAAGCACGGCTGAGCTCCTCCCCACCCTGCCCACCAAACCCCGTCACGGGGGTCGCTCACACGACCCCGGAGAAGTGGCTGGTGCAGTTCTGCAAGGAAAGGTGGGCTGCCCTGTTCTGATGTTCGAGCTGGGACTCTAGATCATCCTGCCGAAAATGCTGGAGCTCAGGGGAAGGTCCCATGGGAAGACCGAGCTGGAACGCCAGCTGGCTTCTTGCGACAGCCACGTACTACCAGCGGGACTGAGAACTAACACATACTCCTGGGGTGAAATAGTTATTTCTTCTTCCAGAATGCTCGAGGCCCAGGGGGAGAACTTGTGGCTAGCTGGCCGGTTTGCTTTCCATCAATGGCCGAAACCAGCCACTTGGACGCTCTCTGCCCGGATGCTCCACTCCAGCTCTCCTCTCGGCTGCAAGACACGTCTGCTCCTCTCTGCCCACCCACACAAGCGCCAGACTCTGCCAGCCAAGCAGCAACACGTGTGTTCTTACAGCATTTTTACCTGTCCAAACCATTTTTGCCTGGCAGGAGGGGAAGAGAAGGGCGAGTGAGCAAATATCCACAGTCCATGGGATCACACAGTGAAAAGAAGAGGCCTTCCTCTTGGCAGGACCTTCCCCACCAGTTCGGGTCTTTTGCTTTCTTTCACTTGTAGGGAGTCACAAATCTAGTGGATAGATCAGTGCCGTCACGCACAGAGGAAGAGGCAAGCTGGGCTGAGCCACAAAGTCTCAGCACGCATCCTGTCTGCATTGCAGGAGATTTTAGAAGACCTCGTACAACCTCTGTTGCAAGAGCCACAGCTGCGTGGCTGTGCAGCTGAGTCCGGCGGTGGAACGCCAGGACAGTCCTTCTGCTTTGTGCGAATCGATCCAGTCCTGCTTCTTTTCCGCCGTTCTTGGAACTCGTGGCCATGGGGCTTTCTGGGCACACTCGGACCATGGCTGGAGCCAGGCCTGCTTAGCTCCGGCTTCGGCGCTTTCCCCTGCATGGTTTTAGATCAAGCCAAGGGCTCTCGGGAGGAAACTGCACACAGCAAGGACGCTTCATGCAAACTGATGCACATCTGGCCAGAAACCCAGCAAGCAGCAGGGAAATTGCCTTGGCTAATGAGGGAAAAGGATTGAGGCCATCTGGATGCAGCGGATGGACGACACAGGTTTGCTCTGTGGCATTTCCGTGGGCCGTGCAATGCCACAGCCCTGCGGGTGGCCAGGGCTCTCCTCCACGGTTTGCGAGTGCACTCTGCCATGTCTTTCCCGTGCCACCGAGTGAGCGAGGGGCCCTTGCACGCCCAACTGGGATTGGGGACGTGGCCAGCGGCCCCATGGAACTTTCAGGTCTCATCAGTAGCAACAGGGGCGAGAGCAGGGCTGCGAAACCTCGGGCCCCGTGGACTGAATGAGGGGCACAGGTCTCCCGGGGGGCCGCAGCCCCTGGCCCAGCCCCACACCCTCCTCAGGCAGGAAAGCTTGGAAACGTCAGCCCTTCGAGCATCTGCCCCAGAGCGAGTGTCGCATCGCTGCTGTTTGGAGGCGCATCGTGTGCTCGATGACATGCCCGCGACCTCTAGTGGGCCCTCCTGCATGATTCCTGCAGCTGCTCCCTGTATCTGGAACGCTCGCCCCAAGGAGAGTTGCCTGGCGCCTTCCTTACTCTCTCTTCAGCACCAGCCGAAGCCCTTCCTTTGCAAAAAAATATTTTTAATAACTAATGCCACAGACCTTAGTTTTGTATTTTTGTTTTTTGCTTGTATTTTATCCTTATTTTTAATGTGTTCTGGTTTTTATTGTGTTTTTACTGTATTTTATCTTAGGAGCCGCCCAGAGGTACTGTGGCACAATCAGGCGGCATATAGATGTAATTAATTAACTCCTGGCTCTCCACTGCAGCCTCTCCAGGGCTCGGCCCCAACCGATCTCAACCGCTGCCGTGGAGACAATGTGGGAATACATTCATCCCCTACCCATCTTCCTTGTTGGAACTCAAGACGGCATACACAGCTGGGGATATGCAAGTCTGTCAATCGCGAAAGCTTGTCCCATCGGCAACCCGGAACAGGAACATGATTCTCGGGAGAAGAAAGAGTTGCCATTTTTCAGGACCACGTCCACGTGTGCAAATGCGCGTGTGTGCAGCTTTGCTTCCCTGAAAATGCACACGCATGCATGTAGTTCACCCCGGCCCCCTCCCAGCTCTTCCTCCAGCCACACGGTTCCTGGCCACCTTAACAGCTTCCTTTCAGGTTTAGCTGTCCACTGTTTCTGTTAAACCTGATACTGCATTTTTCTTTTTTTCCACTGCTGGCAGGTTCATTCCGGTTATTCTTTGGCATGTGACTGCGCAGTTCAAACTTTTAAATGTTCAATATTGTATTTATCACTAGAGCTTGGACTGTTGCGAAGCATCCGGACATTTTTGGCCCTTGGGATGGTAGAGAGATGTAAAAAAGACCAGAGCGGATGTTACAGTTCCTTCGACTCTGGAGCAGGAGGGCCTGAGGAACCTCCCTGCTCCTTGCCCAGGATTGCAAAATGCAATCAACTGGGGAGGTTCCCGGCATTTATTAACTCCTCGGGGAGCTGTGACTCAAAATTGAAGCACCAAATACGCCAGCGAGCTCCCACCTGCCGCTGCAAGAGACCTCCAGAAAGGCAAGCCCTTCTCAGAGCGGCTGTCTGTCCTGGCTACATATCCTCAGTGTGAAAGTTTACAACCTTGAAACATAAAAAGAAAATGCTCGCCAGTGAAACAAATCTTTCCTATGATTACAATTTTATCAGATTTATAGCACAGCACTCTACTTTTCATAGAAAATATGAAATAACTTTTTTATATCGAAAATACGAACTAACCGGTATTTTTATAAATTGAGTTCCTTCCTACAGGTTTTATGTTGGTTACATTTATGACTGGCAATAAATTACACCCAAGTTTGTCTGGTTTTACTGCCTCGTCCCCCTTTCACTTTCTAAAAACAGATTTCCAGGTTCGTTTCCAGTTCCATCTCCTCTGCCTCCCCTTTTCTATTTTTCTTGCTTACCTCTGACTAGCACTTAGCACTAAAATGCCTGCCTTGTTTGTGCGGGGCTGCGGAGAAAAGGAAGCAGGGCAATCCTTCCTGATCAGGGCCTCTCTAATCAGGCGCCCCACGGAAAGCAGGATCTTGAAGCAGAGCATTTGACAAAATTATAGGGGATGGTAAGAGGCCCCGTTTTATATCTTGAAGCACTGAGGGCTTTATCTGGGCTTTCTCTTTCTCTGGCGGCTGCTGGCCACAGTCTTGTTCCTGGGCCAAACATCTATGCCCCTCCAATGGGATGGATGCACGGAGTGGAGAATACGAGGGCTGTTCCATGAAATTGAGATTTAGGGTGGGCCAAGCACAGGGCTGCTTTACAGGCAGGCTCAGTCCGGAGTCTCCATTCCAGCTCACGAAGCCCTAGACTGCAAACTTTGGATTTCCAGTCAATAATTGCCATTATTTTATTATAAACAGCACAAAGTGCCAGGCACTGACAGTCAGCCTGATCTACCTTGTAGGGATGTTGTGATGTTAAAATGGATGGGAAGACGATCATGTGAGCTGCCCTGGGTTCCTTGCAGGAGAATACAATACAGCAAATGCAGATTTGCTCCTAGCAGCAGGTTTGGAAGCTAAACAGACACAGCACAAAGGGAAAAGGGAGGGAAGAGGGAAAAGCAAGAGGACTTTCACTGTAGGCATGGTGGAAGAGCCCAGCTTTTCATCACACCTCCACCTGCTGCTACCTGCGGGAACACCTGAGGTACAGCCAGTTGAGGGAGGCAGCTTTGCCCGCCACCTCTGGTGAACTTCCTCGCAGTTTTAAAAATGGGACTCAAAGGGCAAAGAATAAAACCCTCGCAAAATAAAGCAGCCACCTCACGGTTCGAAGAAACCAACCAGTAAATCTGCAGTGTGCTTGAAATGCTTTGAAATCCCACCCTGAAGTACCAGAGAGAGGTCAGCGGGACAGAGGGCCAAATCCTCCTGAGAGCAAGGTGAGAAGCAAAGCACCATCACTGAAGGTCTCTCTGCATGCAGCCTTCATTGACCGAGCCTTCCGGGGCAGATAAATATTTACCCCCCTGTCTCCGGGCAAAATAACTCACCCACTGATTGAGATGCCCAGATTAAGACCCTTGCTGTGAGCGTGTTGGGGAGCAACACAACAGCTACCCGGAAGCATTTTCTGTGTTTGAGCAACAATGAGAGATGGGGAGATCGTCCACGTTCGTTTTTGGTAGGTCCGCCAGAGTCCTGCAATCTGTTCCAGGCCACTTCTGCACTGATTTGCAAACTGCGCCAGGGAGGATTCACACGGAAACTCCGGCGGGCTTGTACGTGCCTTCCCCTTCCCCGCCCCATAGACTAAAGCGGTGATAGTCACGTTACCCTGAAAGGTACCCTTCGCTTAATGCACACGTTTCCTGTGCAGGCACGCAGTGGCCCAGCTGGGTGGGAATGATGGGGATTGTAATCCCAACATATCCGCAAGATGGAGGAAAAGAACCTCAACCAGGCATGTGCACTCCAGCGGGCTGAGACCCTCCCAGTCTCAGAGTTCATTTGACAGGCCTACCTTACAGGGTTGCTGAGATAAGAGGAACGCTTTGTTCAAAACTCATTTTAAATGGCTGCCTGTGGTTTTTATGGATGCTGCTGGATGCATTTTATCGCATTCACCTTGTGCTGGTTTTATTCTTGCTCACGGCCTTGCCAGAATTTTATCCTGAAAGGCAGCCTCAAAACCATTTTGGAGAGGCAGGCAGGCAGACACAACACTCACCCTGAACCGCCATCACTGGTTGGCCCTGAAAATGATGGTGCAGTCCCTTGGGGAAGGAAGGGTCCCCAACATTCAGCGGGTTGGGGGGAAAAGAATCTCACTCTCCGGCACTTTCATTGATTCATTTGTCTTTATGGACATGGCGCGACTTTGCCAAATCGGAACAAATGGGTTCAAACAGGCTACAAGATTTGATCTGAGTAAATAAATACATTTGCCTTGAGCTCGTCCTTCTTGCTTTCGTACATGCCACCTCATCTCCCATCCTGTATATAGCATTATGGTGTGTGTGCACACCCATGGCTAAAAATGGAATCCAGGATATTCCATGTATTCTGTGTAGATCCGGCTTGCGGGGACAACTACTGCCACTCCCTCCCCTAAATCCCACCCCCCCTCCCGCCATCCCCAAACCTCTGAGAGTATCACTACCATTCCTGGGAGACCAAAGCCTAACAACCTGGCATAAAATTTTACATGCATCATTATAAAAAAGGATGCAACCTCCGTGGTTAGTTAAATGGCTTTCTGATGCACGATACAGAACGGAGCTTCTTGCGAATTTCATGCTCGCTGCTGGGGTGTTCTGCAAGACCTTCGGATCCGTCTCATTACGAGCACCAGCCTCTCGCGATACTCCAGGATTGTTCTACCGCCTGGGCACATGGGCGACTGAGGTGGCAGCCACGGTGGCCACTGCGGGCAGTGTCCAAGGGCTTGAAGACGGCAGTGGACAGAACTCGTCAAGCATTCAAATATTCTAGGCCTTGGTTTCAAACATGCACTGGGTGGAGACTTGGCAATCTTCCCCAGGTTGGCCCCGTATCTGTGGGAAGGGAACAGGGAAGGCCTGTCTCTTGGGGCGGGCAAGACGAGGCTGAGGATGTGATTTCATAGAAGCTAGGAAGGAAGGAAGGAAGGAAGGAAGGAAGGAAGGAAGGAAGGAAGGACGGAAGGAAGGACGGAAGGAAGGAAGGAAGGAAGGAAGGAAGGGTGGGGGGGTTGCTTAACGTGCCCTTGCTTTCCATCCTGTGACGTAGGGGAGCTGCAAACACGTGCACGACCACCGATTATGAAACAAGAAATTGCCAAACTTTTTTGCTTAGTCTAACGGCGTGGATTTTCCTTTTGGCTCATTAAAAAGATTGCCTCTGCTTGGGCCGATTAAAACCAGCACGAGAAAGTTTGGTGCGAGCACTGATTAAACCTGCCAAGGGCATGGGCCGTCCCAGAAGAGGCATTCCGGTGAGGGAGGAAGGCGTGCCTCTTCCAAGGCATCCACTGAAACAAAAGGGTGCCACTTCCCTCTTTTCTCTCCAGAGGACGATCGCCTTTTCCTCATTTGCGATCCCACACGACTTCCATTTAGTCCTTGGACGACTTGAAGTCATATGATTTGTCATCACGAAGAGGTCTTAAGTTGTCGAGGTACTCGGCCGCCGGAGCCTGCCGGAAGCAGGACTGGAATACAAGAAGCTTCCTACAGCTAGTCCCAACCTGAGACATGTGGACAGGGAATGGAGCGGGGGGGGGGGGTTCCTTCACGTTTTCGTGGCAGGAGGTGCTGCGGAAGGAATGGGCGTCCCACCGCATTTGGTTGTAGTTCCCCAGCTCCCGTTCCCTGGCCTGCCCTGTAAAATGTACAAAATCCTTCCAAAGAAGGATGAATAGGAACCGTAGGAAGGTTCAGCCCGGTAAGAGTCCAGGTAATGCCCAAGTGGGTGAGTCTTGGGGGCAAATGGGGTCTCTTATACGGGAGTGCTCCCCAGCTGTCTGTGGAAGGGATCAAGGCTGTGCTAACAAGGCTTCTCAACAAACCACTCCGGGGTCCTTGTCCTCCCCGAACTCGTTTCTCTACAACACCCCTCCCCCGAATTAGCAGACCACTAGGCGAGCTGACCTCTCAGCACATGCAGAAGCTTCCCCTGGCCACTCAACACTACACAAGTTCACACCCCCCCTCCTTTTATCAGGACGTGCTTGTCCTGCCCCACACAATAATGGAGGCTCGCCCTCCGCATTGATCCCGTCTTCTTTCAAAAATCAAAATACACGCATGGAGTCTTGAATGCACCTGCAGCTTGTCCGCAGGCGTGTTCGTTCCTCTTCCCTCCCCTGCTTTTTCTTTTGCGAGCTGTGCCTCTTCCGACCCTATGGGCAGCGACAGACTTCTTCTTCTGGTCCCAGGCAAACAGCTCCTGAAGGTCACCTTCCTAAGGAGCAGGTCGAAAATACTTTAAGGTCCCAGCCCGGTGCACCAGTGGACCCTAAATGAATAGACAAGCACAGGACTCCAGAGGCAGGCGGGGCTTCCGCTTGCTGGCTTGCTTCGAGTCCTGCTTCCATCGGGTTTTCCAAACGTTCGCAAGCCGCCTCGAGCATCAGTCGCGACACAAGGCTATGCCTGATGTACTTAATTTTTCAGCAAACAAGGATTGCACGTTATTTCCTGAGCCCCGTGGCATGAATCCGATGGTGTGTTAGCAGACCGAGGGCGTGAGGCGTGGTCCCAAACTACTGCGATAATAAGCGTCCACATCTGGGGGAACCAAGGGGGAAGACCACTCCCCCGCCCCGGCCACAGTCCACGTGAGGCACGGCACGCCTGCGCGCGCGCAAGGGGTGCGATTTCTCCCTGCTCCCCCTGCACAGACCCTCTCCTTCCTTCTCCACACCGTCCCAAGTGGGTGCTTCGGGGGCAAGGCCTGGGGGTGGTCAGCTTTGATTTGAGCGGAGTCAAAGAAAAATCCCGAGGATGGATACGCTCCCGGACTGGTGAATTAAATGAAAGACCGGGACATGGCCAACAGAATGCCTGCAATAACCGTCTCCACAGAAAATTATGAGGAACCACATAAATCCACCCTTTTCCTCTTCACACGGGCTCATTAAAGCCGTACTGACTCTCTGGGCGGCTGTAATTCTGCCAGTGGATACCCTGGAATCACCTTGTCAATACCCAGCGGTGCGCTGCCTCTCCAGTTATCAGTGCCCCGAAGACGCCACTCTTTGATGGGACTTGCTGACCTTTCATCTGATCCAAGTTTACTCTCATCACTGAAGTGTAAGTCGGAGAGCAATAAACGGCAACCTCCCTGATTCAAAAGGGAGAACTAAAGCGCCACTAACTGGGAATCTAACCTTTTGTAATGGCTCTCCCCTTAAAACGCAGGGCGGCGGAGGAGAGGCGAGGGACGGGAAGCTCCAGGCAGCTAAAAAACAAACAATATTTAATGCCAGCGGTGAGATTTATGGCAGCCCTCTTTGCATGAGCGTTAAATTAGAATTTCAGGGCTGCCGAGCAAGCAGAAGCTGCCGGGGGGCTGTGCAGAGGAGGGGGCAGGTGGGCAGAGTCGCCCTTTCGGCAGCACGGCCGGAGGCAGGGGCCCGGACCCGTCACAGGCACGGATGCGCGAGGGCTTGGTCCGGCCCACATTTCGGAGCAAGCCGCTCGGAGCCGGGGACCGCCTGGATGGGGAATACGGCTCCCAAGAGGCCAAGCCCTTGGATTTCAGCCCCTACATCACAGGGCTGTTCTGGGGATGAAATGGAGAGAGAGAGGAGTCCCACATAAGCAGCCATGGGGCTCCTTGCAGGGGCGGGGGGAAGGTGACGCGTGAAAGCGACGATGCCCATGGGTGACATAAATAAATATATAAAATGTGCACCACGAAGGCACGTGCAATCGATTGATTAAATGCACTTGAAAGTATGCATTTAACCAGTGTGTTAATACTATTTAGTACATTAAATAGTAAATTGATGTTGAAATGGTACAGACTTGCAAAACAGAGATGGACCAGAAACAGGCTGGTCCCTAGAAGACCCGTCCAAGTTGTTTGGCTTCTCTAATCAAAGAACACTTTTATGATGATAAATAGTTCAAGGGTGTTCAAGGATAGGCTGGACATCCACATGGTGGGCAAGTCGTGAGCGGAGCCGGCTGGAGCCGGAGGTCAGACTAGATGGCCTGGGAGACCCCTTCTGACTCGCTCTGTTTCTGTGTTTCTATGTTTATTATTCTCATCATCATCAAACAGTTACATGCCACTGAGCCTATTTTAAAATATCTCCAAGCGCCCCTTCCTGCCAATCCGGATAGGAAAAGCAACCAGGTTGGCAACTGCATCCTACTTCCAACCTGGTCACAAGTCAGCAGAGGGGCGGTGGGCTCGCAACGCCTCGCTGCCTGCCTCCTCCCTGGGCCTCTGCCACCCGAAGCCACGGTCTCCCGCAGCCTCATGCATGCCTTGCCCTGGATCGCTCCATCCTTAGCCCCAGGGAGAGTCGGGGTGAATGTGCTGAGCCAGGGATGTGGCACCGAGGAAGGGACCCAGCCACGCTCTACCGGTCAGGTCACAACCCGATGGAAGGCAGCGAGTGCAAACGGCGTTCCAGCAACATCTCCGCACAACTCATTCTCTCCCGGCGCTGACCGGACAGGCTCAGCTGCCCGAAGGACAGGCTACGTTGACCGAAGCAGAAAGGCTCACAAAGAGCTTTGGGGGTGGGCTGCCAGTCGCTACCCGGATGTGAGCCACCACGCTTCTCGGTACCTGCAGCACCCTTTTTGGCAGTGCTGGGTCAGGAAGGTGGGGGGTACGGCACTGCATGACCCAGTAGCCCCAAGATCCCCTTTTCTCGGGAAGAGGGCCAACAGTGGTGAAGAGCTCGGAAGGTTTTTTCCCAGGACCCTCACCCAAGGCGCCGGGGGAGGCCGCACTTCTGGGCACACTGAACCCAGGAGCTGGGCTGCCAGAGGGCTCTGCAACACACTCAGATGAGGCCAGGCTTCTTGTAGCCCGCCCCACGGAGTCTCCGGAAGACCACCTTGCCCAGGTGACCCAGATCTGTGGGGCTTGCGGACACACTCCTGGACATTGCGCATTTTTGTGCAGATTTAGCTGCAAAAGCACATGCAGAACAAACCAAGCAATCACTGACCCAGAATCCACAACCCCCCCCCCCCCCATAGAGGAAAGGGTGGACAGTCCTATTATGGAGAGGTTTGAGCATTTCTGGCCAACCGGTGCCTCTCTGGGAATGCAAGCTTGCGCAAATCCACACAAACAGACGTGCCCAAATTGCGACACTGCAATTCAACAGATGGGGAAGCAAAACCGGCCCCAAATGATCAGCATGACCGTCTCTCTGCCCCCCACGCCCATTCCTGCCTGGGAGGCAGTCCAAGGGAACACAGTGGGTTCCAACTCAACACACATACTGGTTTTCTGTAATGCTGCTATTGGTCTTCTAACCCAAGCAATTTTCAATCATCCAGTTAACTAATAATGCCTGTATCATTTTGCACATGGCAACATTTTTGAAAGAGAAAAAGATATACTTTGTCGTTAGATGGTGCATTCAGGTAACATAGGCAGGTCAAAGAAAATGCAGCCCTTCCTGTGTTTTCCTCTTGTAAGATGCGGCCTTAATATATTATATTAAAATATTTCTGAATGTGCTGTCCATTTAATTAGGGATTACTTAAACTGAAAAAAACACACTTTCAAAAATCAACTTATCTCATCCATTTAAGACCAAACAGCCAGTTTTCCCTCTCTCACTGAGGCCACCTTAATTCCGAGTTCTCAGACGGAATCCATACTTTGTCTTCCTCAGAGTGGAACCTCTGAAATCCAAAAGGCTTAATTTAACCATAGCTAACTTAAGCCCCATGGATTCCAGTAGGTCCATCGTAAGTGGGCCATTCTTGGATCCAGTGCTGCCAGATCCAAACGAATATGCATCTAATCCGCTATCTGAATTATTACTAGAGTTATTTTTAAAATCATTCACAGAGTATGGAAGCTTTGCTGGGCAGTCCTAGTACAGATTCATTCTAGGTCACTGCTGCCTATTTGTGAACGGAGGAAATGGTTAGCCATTAATTAAGTGGGACAGAGGTCCCAGAAAGCAGCAGGCATCACTGTGGGAGCACGAGAAGGCCAGTTTGGCCCTGACATTCTTCCCGGGTTGAAATGGCCCACATTGCATCCAGTCTCCCTGGCGCATTCCAGGAGTGGGGTAGGGGATGGGGAAGAAAGACGTAAACAGAGAAAAATGGGGCTGGGCCAGGGGTGCAGAACGTCCTCCAGCCTGAGGCCCACACAGCACTGCAGAGATGCTCCTGGGGACCGCCTTCCCATGATGGTCGGGGAAAACTGGAGCTGAAACACTTTACGATTCTTAAAAAGTGGTGCATTGCTCCAGAAGCCATTTGGATGTGGAACAGCATATTAACATTCAGGAGAACATTTAAAATAAAATGCAAGAGCTAATACACTAACCTGAGGCCTGGCTGTCCATAGCACCATGACAGACTTGGGGTCTGGAGGAAGGGGCATGGACAAAAAGCTGGAAGAGGAGAGTCGGTTGGAAAAATGGGGGGTGGGTACCAGAGAAGGGCTGGAATCCGGCTCTAGGAAAGGCAAATTTGGCCCTGGGGTGTAGTTCTGGACTTCTGGATTAAGCTCTTTGGACAGTGGGGCTGGAGAGAGAAGAGCCGTGCTCAGGCAGCAGGGCTCTGTGCCTTTTGGGAGCCAACCTGCGGCGGATCCCGGGCTTGGGGCCAGACAGAGCGTTCTGTAGCTCTGCATCGCCAAGCCCCAGGCTAATGGGCGACCCTCCTGCCCAGACCCCGAAGGAAGCTCCTCAAGCACAGCCTGGCCTAGACCCGCAGCAGGATGAGAGGGAGGACCACGTCACCCCCTCACCTCCCCGGGAGAGGACAGGAGAGAGCAGAGGTCTGCAGAAGTGTGCGGCTCTTGATCCCGGCCAGGTTCGGAATCGCACGGAGATGCTCCGGGGCAGGGAGCAACATGCCTCTCCCACAAAGGGGGGCTGCTCAGAAGACCCTCTGGAACGGCAGCTCCTTTGCCCCGCTCCTGCTCAAGCTTCCATGCCTGGAGGCGCAGCAAGGCCTGGATCTCGGGGCCGAAGGACAGGGCCCTACAGCCCACAAACGACCCACGGGGAGGAGCAGGAGAAGGGGGCATCGGCACAACAGGGGCAGATCACGAGCATTCTCGCGGTCACCCATGATGACGACCAAGGCCCGCCCACTCTCCTTCTACATGGAGCCCAAGGTGGCTCGCCCGGCCTTCCTCCTCTCGATTCGTATCCTCACAGCAGCCCTGTGTGTTGTTGATGGACCCAAAGGCACTAAGTAACCCATGTGGCTGGGCGGGGACCGGAACCCGATCTCCTGCTGCAGAGCGGAACGGCAGGCTATGCAACTGCATGGGTACCTGGCCACAGGGGAGGAGTTCTCCTCTCTTGCAGGGACCTTTCACACATGCCGTTTCTAAAGGTGTTTACTCGACAATAAACAAAAGGAAAGGCAAGGCTCGGGATAATTGCAGCCAGGGCTTGGGCTAAGCAAGGGGTTGGTACAGCAGAGTTTCTGGGCGCCTGGGATTTGTGGCACCTCCCCGCTCCGTGGGCTGCATGGGGCTTGGATTCGCTGCGAGACGATCCATCGAGCTTCGGATGGGGAGGAGAGCAAGGCAAAACCTTTCCATTGGGATTGTGGGAAAAGCCCTCAGGTGCTCGAGGCAAGCTCCGGGGGAGGGTACCCGCAAAGGCGGACGTGATGCCTTGTGGCCCACAAAGGCTAACACATATTCTGTGGCGTGAGCGCTTGCCTGAGGAAGGGAATACCGTGCCCTGCAAAGCTGCTGGACTACAACTCCCAGGGGGAGCTGGCTGGGGGATTCTGGAAGTTGTAGTCCAACACACCTGTGGGCTCCCGCTTCAGAAAGGCTGGCATTCCGCTATTAGGGGAAAAACACACACACCCCCCCGCAGCCAGCACCCGCCATGGATTTGAAAAGTAAATGGGAAGCACGTTCTCACAGACGCTCTCCGAAAAGGGCTTTGTCAAGCCGCTGATAAGCCGGGGATGCTCTTTTGAAGGCTCCGGCTAGAAGTACCGAAGCTGCACGGCGACGACCCGGCATAGAGCAGCGCATAAAGGCAGAACAAAGGAAGGAGAGGATGGAACAGGGAGGGGAGACGTCCCAGAAGGACTCCGTGGCGAGCCCGGCCGTGCATTCAAGACGTAAAGCCGGGCACGACGGACTCCGAAGAAGGCGGCCGCTTTTCACGAACACTCTAAAAGCGACGCCTGATCTGATCTTATTTATTTTAAAGGAGAAACCTCCTCGTGCCCCCGAGGTCCCCGGAGAGCCGTTGCCTGAACGCTCCCTGCTCCATCCTGCCCTGGATGACCCTGGGCCAGTTTTCATGGCAAGGTCGGGGTCAGGTGTTGTGTGCTCGGGAAACACACGCACGGTGGAGGCAGAGGATGCACCCACTGCAGAAAAGATCACCCCCGTGATAACATCCGGCTTGCAGAAGAGCCTCGTGGGAGCACAAAGGATGCCCTCCTGCTTCTAAAAATCCAGGAGTTCGGATGGCCCACACCCCTGGAAGAGGATGACGATGGCACCCTATTGGTGCCCCACCCTTCTTCCTCTTGTAAGGGGCCTGAGATGGCCTCCTCCTCTCCACTGTATCCTCACAAAGGCCACCCTGTGAGGTAGGCTTGGGCTGAGGTCTCCTGAGTCCAGCCCAACATGGCCACTCCTGTACCAAGCGGCAGACAAAAGGAGGACATCCCACTGAGATAAAACCTGCTGCGCACAGGGCCCGCGACTCCACGCCAGTAGCGTGGCTTGGCATGGCAAGCTCTCGCGAGGATCTCCCTGGGCTCCCACGCCAGCGCCAGGTCGTGCCAGAGCTCCCGGGCCACGTCGGTTGCACGTACGGGCACGGCCCCCCACGCCACAGCAAGCCCTCTCCAAGGACTCGGCACAGGCAGCTAAGGCCTGCTATCAGCAAGGAGGAAGCAAATGGGAACCCAGCAGGACGCGTCTCCCGGAAGCTTCCCCGAGAGCAGCCTGACAGCCTATTGCCCAGGGCCAGTGTGGTTCCTGGGATGAAAGGCTTTGTCAGAGGTCTTTCCCCCTCTGAAGCAAGTGTTTGTGTAGCTCCGGCCAACAAGCACACAGCTTAACAATCTGTCAGAGAGTTCAGAAGCAGCAATGCCTCCTCCTCCTCCCCCTCCCCCTCCCCTCCCCTCCCCTCCCCCTCCTCCTGCTCCTGGAGACAAAAAGGCAGCTTTAGTTTCCGTAACATTTAACCTGACAGAGCAAGATGAAGGGCAAGGAAGAGACAACACGGGGCTTTTATTGTTTAGACAAGGGCCCTGTCAGATCAGGTAGCCTTTCTCCGGGCTTGATGTACCGAGAGCCACGCCGGAGGAAGCTGACAGTGGAGAACACGGGGAAGGGGAGGAAGCAGCGGAAGCGAACACGGTGTGGACATTTCACAAGATGCCTCAGAATTAATCCCGGCCCTGTCGAACAGCCTCGTCTGCAGAGTGCCATTCAAAGCGACAGATGCCGGGAAGGTGCAGGCGCCCTCGCAGGAAGGGGCCGGGGCTTCGTGCGGCACAGCGGCCGCTTCCCTCATCACCCACCCCTGCTTCAGGGCCAGAAAGAAAGCCACGATGCTTGCCTCCGAGAAGCGCAGGGGCACCTGGAAAGGCCGCTGCCAATTTGCCTCACCTGGTGATGGACGTGGCAAAGGACAGGTGCTCGGCCCCACCGCACACCTGCTCTGCAATGACCCTCTTTTCAGAAGGCTCCTAAAAACTGTGGAAGGCAGCCTCAGAAACCATTCGGGCTGAAATGAGGGAAAGTTGTTCTTCCGCATCACAGGCGCTGGCCGCCATGTGCTTTGAAACACCTCTTGGGAACCATGAGGGCTAGAAACCAGCCCGAGCGACTTTAAATGAGAAAGAAGTCATGCTGCTTGGGATGGGTGTGTAGGAAGTGGGCTGCACACCAGTTCCCTGTCAAATCAGGTGGCCGGCTGCCCCGGTGTAAAAATTGAGCCCTTTAAGTGGATTTAGGATGGGAATGTTTCCACCTGTCCAGGAACAAGAAGGTTGCAGTTAGGAATGGGCAAAGCTGCCAATGGTGCATTTCCATCCTAAGTCAGCTCCGATCAATTTCCACATCAGTCAGCCATTTATTATTTTCATCATCATCATCATCATCATCATCATCATCATCATCATTATTATTATTATTATTATTATTAAAAACCCACAAATTCCAACGCGCCCAAGTAGAGCAGACCCCTCGTACAGAGCAGAGGGAAGGCAACCGTGCCCTCTAGAACTTCCACACTTCGAGACCCATCATCTCTTCCCTGGCCACTGATTAGGCGGAGTCCCCAAGAGCAGCACTCCAAGGAAACGCCACCAGGTCATGCCCTGCATTCGGGATGCGGCGGCGGAAAAAGGGGCTACCACTAGGGTTAGGGTTGGGTCTTCTTGGGCGCCTTGATCAAATTGGGAGACCAGCACGATGAGCAAAGTAAGGCCTTTTACTTTGCAGACAGTCCTGCTGGAGCTCTGGTCTCCATCGCTTTCTTGTGTGGCGGCTCTTCAAACCTTTCCTCCATTTGCATCCAAGTACAGCTGCATGCATTGTTTCTCAGGAATTGTTTCCTACACAGCCACTTCCACGGTCTTTGTGCACTAGATGGGGAGCTGATATTCGCCATCTACTGCTACGGCTTGGATTGTAAGCTGCCCTGAGATGCCACGCACAAGGGACAGCGTGTGAAAGTTTCAAACAAACAAACAAACATACTTTGCCTAATTACTCTAGGTGCTCCACAACATGAGAGCTGGAATGAGTGAGGGGATGTTTTGAATGGATATCAGGATATTATGGTGCGTGTTTGTTCAAGTATTCATTATTTTTCTTCCTTTGCCCAGTGGCCAGACTTTCCAAGCAGATTACAAAGATTAAAGCCCTAACCACACGGCCGCTTCAAGTCACTGTGGGTTAATTCACCTGCCGGCCTTCCTTTGCAGCATGAAAGCTTGCGGCAGATGTCATCGCGGCTTCTTGTGTTGCAGGAACCCTGAAAGCGCTGCCGGTTGTGATCGTGCCAACGCGGTCAGTATGACAAGGCACAAAGCTACTGGCCTAGAAAAATGTACAGTTTTGCCCCTTCGACAAGAGAAATTCCTCCCCCGTGAACCGAATGGGAATGAACTGGATATGCTAATGAATGCCTGGGAATGGAACCTGGCAACACAGACGAAGAGGCTGAAATCCCACTCACCGGGGACGTGCTTTCCAAACTCAGGATGCCTCCTTGGGTTGCCTTCGCGGTCGTAACCATACAAAGGTCGCGAGCGGGCTTCCAGCGTGGACGGCCCGGGGACAGCGGCCTGCTGGAGAGCTGCCTCAGAGAACTTCCTGCACTCGCTGGGCTGCCTGTCCATCTTTGGTCTGCAAGCCCCCCTGTCGACAGAGTTCTCCTTTCCGGGTTTGGCTAATATTGAGAGGCCATGTGTGCAAAGGAAGCCAACGTGGGCATCTTCCTTGCAAGAAGGCAGGCTGATCCAAAATCACCTCTCTCTGTTGTTCCCTCTCTGCCTGGCCCTACCAATCAGGATTTCCCGTCCAAGATTTTCCCATCGTGCACCAAACAGCAGCATGCACCTGCAGGACGGAGCGTTCCGTCAGGATCTCTCTCCGCCTGGTTTCTGTCTGTCGCTTAAGAGGACAAATTGCCTCGGAAAGTAACGAACATGCAAATTTTCAAGTGCTGCGCTGCTTTGGACAACATGGCCATGATACGAAGCTTTCCCACTCCCAAGCAAAACCCCAATAAAAAGTTTGGCAAAGATGCTTGTGCTCTGCACTGGTGGCACCTTCCTATGAGCTTTCCCAACCTGTCCCATTCCAGACACAAGAATTTCCGCTTGTTCCCAGACGCCCCTGGAAGCACTAAATCTCCATTCTGCAAGCCCAGGTGCTGTTTGAGGGCAGGAACTGATGGGATCCGAAACATAAATGGGTGCAAATACCCCACTGGATTCTACTCAGACATGTACACCAAGTACTTTTGCCCAGTCGAGCAGCATACAAATGCTTAGTGTCATTGCCAAGACGGCTTACAGAAAACACTTTCAGCTCTTGAAATATGCCACCTTTAAAACTAATTCATTGCTATTGTATCTGCACGCTCAATAATGTGGCCAGGAGGGACTTGAGGTCAGAAAAAGTATTCTGCTCTTGTAGGCTGGGGGAATCCTGCAGCCCCTTGATTATGGCAGCCCACCCTTTTTAAATCAGAAATCATGCTTTCTTTAAAAAAAATAAATAATAAAAAATAAAGCAAGCAGGCAATCAAATGCATTTGTGAAAAGGCAACTAGGATAACAGGTCTTAAAAGCCCTCTGGAAAAAGACCCATTGAAATGACAAGGGGTCAGTTTGAGGATGCACTGTTGCTAGGAGACGGTAGCCACAAATATCTTGATAACATTTAAGATAGAGGAACAGATAGGGGGGTGCTGATTAATGAATGCGCTTCAGTAATAATGAAAGCAAATATCAAAATGTATCTGTGCTTTATTAAAGGCCAAGAGAAACATTCCACTGACACGGGGCTTTCTCAAGCACAGCGCGAGAGCATGCCATCTCGCTCCGGTGGGAGCGTCTTCGCACAACGGCAGAAGAGTGGAATGGTGTCTGTGTGATCTTTGCACGCATGCATTTTGGAAGGATGCAAGCCAGCCCCAGGCATCTTACCAAGGCATTCCAGGAAGAGGCGGGCAGAGGGGATGAGAGAGAGCTGGACAAGGGCTGGTCCCAGTCCCTGCTCAGCCCCGAACCTTACTGGGCCAAACACTGACTTTCCCCTGAGAGTTGTGAGGGTCAAATGGAGACGAGAAGGAATATTACATGAACTGCCCGGACCCCTGGGAAGAAGGAAGTTGGGATATAAGCATAGCCAATGGGATGAAAAATGTAATATGCACAAAACCTTCGATTTAGTCTTGAGCGCACGCATTCGGTGGGATTGTGCATTTTGAGTTTTACTGTGCTGCATGAAATCATAGACATCTTCGCAGAGTATTGTATGAAAAAGGCAGAAGTATCGAAAATGTGGGTTGGTTGCAGGATGCTACACATTTCAAGTGGGTGACCAACAAAGAAGCGTTGAACTGAATGTTTAAAGTTCAAGAAATAATGAAACACAGAAAACTAGAAGATTTGGGTCATATACTGAGCAATGAAAAGAAATATAGACTGCTGCAGTTAAGTCTCCAAAGCAAAATATATGGGGAAAGATGGGTAAGAAGATCTTGGCTGAAAAAAACGGAAAGAATGGGTCCGTGAAATACAGTATCATTGTTCTGAGAGGCCATATCTAAAGACTGCTCAGCCATGGCACTGCCCAACCTGGAGTAGGAGACAGAAAAAGAGGGAATGAAGACACCCCAGGGCTGCCGGGTTCACCATTCAGCCAACTATATTTTGAAGGAAACCTTGTTATGCAAACATTTATCATAACATTCTGCACAGATCCCAGAATTTGCAATTTGGTTTTTGAAGGATTTTGCAAATAGGAGATTCAGACACCAGAAGGTTCAGGCTTTTGACTCTTTAAGGCCTTCCATTCTTGGAGCAAGAGGGTAAAACCTGAGCCAAATGGTCAGAAAGAAGGTGAACAAGCTGCACCGTGGAACTCTCCAAAGTGCTGAAATGCCTCCTGGCTTGCTCTGCGTGAACCCCAGACAGATGGGTGCAAATGTTTTTTTGTTGGACATAAACGTCCCTTTCACAGAAGAAAAGTTTCTAGAGACTAGATGCATGTCTAACTTAAATCAACTTTTATTTAAATGCATTCGGATACACTACTGGGCTCTAGCTTTCCTTTCTAAGATCCGACAGTCTTTTATTTAGAAGCAAACTCCTGTGACTGAAAGAGTTGATAAAGCTCGTGGCCACTTCTCTCCCGATGGAGAGCAGCTGCAAGCCGTTTCTTTTCCCTGGCGACCTCCCTCGCACCCACAAATTCTCTGTGGGCGTTTTCTGGGCCATTTGTTCATGGGGCGGCCCCAGATCTTACTGGGAGCAGCGTAAATACGCAGGAAACTTCACGGATGATTCTAGGACATGTGCTTAAGTACACTGGATGCAGATTTGGAACCCCTTTCGCTCTCGTGGGTCCAAATTAACTCCCCACTTCTGTTTTTCCTCTAGTGGAAGGGTGGCTGTCATGGGAAAGACAAGCTCGTGTAGAAGAGCCACCAACGGGTGCTCTCCCCCTAACCACGGGACGCTGAGACACCCGTGTCCATGACGGCGGCGGCATGAATTGGCCTAGCACACCCCGCAACTTGTCCTCAGGACACAGCCGTCGTGCTGGGGCTGCATCGGAGCGAGAGACGGGCAGCTTGTGCTTCCTGACTGCCACTAGAATATGGCCGCCTGCCTTTCCAACAAGGCAGCAGCGGCCCTTTAATGATCTTCAGAGGCAATTCGCCATTCAGACCCCAAGCAAAAGATGCAAACGTACCACTGCACGGCTCCTTATTAAATACCCACAGGCTACAAATAAGCAGCCCGCGTCTTCTTCGAACATCCTAATTAGATGAACGCAGACGCAGGGCTGGGGGCGGGGGATGCTGAAACCAGGTCAGGCTGGAAGGATGCTGCCGTCCTGCCTGCCCAGCGACCCAGAGTAGGCCGAGCCCCATAGAATCCCCCTTAATCTCCAACCGGCATGGGGAAATGCCAAGCACAGCCTTTCCGGGCCCAGGAGGGTCACCCCAAGACACAGGACGCCCCCGAGACGTAGGAACTGCCCCGACACCGAGGCAGGCCAGGCTCCACCTCACCCCTGCATCGGGACCTGGGTGGCGGGAAGGCGGTCCTGCTGGGCTCCAGGCAAGCAACTCGCCGTCCCTCACTGGGACTGTCAGGACTTTGGACCGTGCCGTGCACAGCGGGGGCTCTTCCACTAAGTCACAACCCTGCAGCCACCCACAAGTGGGCAGAAAAGCCACGTCTGCATCACGGTTTCAGGTTCCTGCTAGAGCTAAGCCCAGCCAATGCTCTCCTGGTGCCAAGAATAGCATATACTAGCTTAGGCCGTGGTTATCCTAGGGAGTGCCTGCATCCCTACGTGCCTACGCAGCCTGTGAGAGCTACACAGGGGCCCCTCCTGTGTGAGCCGTCCCTTCGGGAGGGGAGAGGGACGGCCGCTAGGAGCAGGGCCTGTGCTGCAGTGGCTCCCCATATTTGGAACACTTGCCCCAAGGAGATTCACCCCGCGCCTTCCTTACTTTCTTTTCAGCGCCAGGCAAAGACCCTCCTTTTAAAAAAATATTTGAATAACTAATGCCATAGACCTTTGCTTTGTATTTTTGTTTTTTCTTTTGCGTGTACTTTATTGCTATTTTTAATGTGTTCTGGGGTTTATTGTGTTTTTACTGTATTTTATAATATGGTTGTGAGCCCCCAGAGGTGCTGTGGCAGAATCCGCAGCATATAAATGTTTAAAATACATACATACATACATATATATACTCAGCTAGCATTTGGAGTTAAATCAGATTCTGCAAGATCTGGTTATTTCCATGCACTTGGGGCCGCACCTCATGCTTCATGCGCTTCTCACAGGTATGTGGGCCAGTGGCACTGCCGCTCCTTTCTGCAGCACATTTCTGAGCTCAGCGGGTCACATCCGCCAAGCAGCCTCTG
Organism: Varanus komodoensis; assembly: GCF_004798865.1. Taxonomy (NCBI): domain Eukaryota; kingdom Metazoa; phylum Chordata; class Lepidosauria; order Squamata; family Varanidae; genus Varanus; species Varanus komodoensis. Next base: position 2,447,794 of record NW_025335873.1, on the reverse strand, counting down.
CACCCAAAGGTGCCCTTGAGTGCACAAAGGTGTGGTGGAAGGAAGGCCTGCTTGGCTTGGCCTTTCCCCGCTTTCCAGTTTTGCACGGCGAATGCATCTCCTAACCTGGTGCAGGTGGGAGTCTGTCCTAAACGGAGGCCAGAGTCCCCAGTGAACTCTTTGTTTCTGAACTGCTGGTACATGCAACATGTCACGGGGACCAGTACTTCCGGCCAAGATTTCCAGAGATGATGTGGGGCTTTACTCCACTTTCTGAAACACCAGATGGGAGAAAACACCTCATGCCTGCCTCCCCAAGCCAATAGCTCCAATCTTTTCACTCCTTCCTTCTGCCCAGCTGAAAGCAGAGCAATCTGGTGGGAACTCTGGTACTTCCCTCCACGCGGGCCCCACCGCACACGAAAGGCAGGCCATTGGTCTTCCTTGAATGGACTGGCCTCTCCGTGTGCGCCAAGAGCTCTGATGGGGCAGCTGTCTCTGGTTCGGCAGGAGGTGACTGTGTTGGGATCCAGGACTTCCGGCATGCTAAGCGCTGAGCGATGCATCCGGGAAAACATGCACCGTCCCTCCCGTCTTCAGCGTTTTTTCCTCCAAACATTTGCTGGATCTAAGCAGAATGCCAATTTTTTCACAAGTCCCCTCTGCTTGCACTCTCTTCCCGGCTGCATCTGGAGCATGCCAAGCCGGGAGACGATGCTGCAGATGCTGCTGCAAACATGCAAGACAAACCCGATGCGATGGCACCTCTGACCACCTTTATCCCAGACAAAGGATGGGCAGCTCCTGGGAACTGGAAAGCTTCATGGACCAGCAGCACCCGTGCCCCAAAACACGGGATTTGCCGGCACTGCAGCCGACAAGAATGAGAAATTTTGTGCTGGAGAAACACTTAGCGTGGCCCATCCAGTATTCCTCACATGAGCACGAATGATCACGGCACAACCGAAAATGAAATGCCTCACACCCGCCTTGTTGCCGATTCCCATTTTGAGTTGCACGAGGTTTGGCGACAGATTGAATCAGCTGCAGAGTTGCACATTTCGATGTTTGCACACATATGTGATGAAACACCCGCCTGACTTCCCATTTGAGCACAGCTTGAATTGCGCATGAGCACTGATCGCAAAGAAGAATCGTGCATGGAACAGGCGGTTAAACAATGCTTGGGAGTCCCCGGCAGCCTCAGGTGTCCCTCATCAGCCCATCCTGGGGGCAGCAGAGCAAGGTTGCTCTCCTGCATGACAAGAAGGTGTGGGGTGAAGAAAGGAGGGGGGATCACCTGCCTGTTTTCTGCTGGCCTTGCTCTGCCAACAGCTACCAAGGGCCGTCTCACTTCCCACCTCCAAGAGCTGATGCTTGATTTTAAGGCGTGTGTGTGGTGAGCGTCGCATGAGTGGATTGCGTGCAGTACGCAACGACCAGATCCGTGCCGGTCCCCGGGGAAGCGCCAACTCGGTGCCAAACACAGAAGCTGCGGCAGGGTAACACGAGGAGAAGCCCTGAAAGCTGCCCGCGGAAAACCTCGAGGAGAAAGCGGGACGAGAGACCCCCAACGGCTGGAGACGGTGAAACCTGCAGCGCCACAGGCAAGCGCTGAAACCCGGGAGCCGGTCTCGAGAGGAGAGAGCGAGCGCCACGGCAGCAGGAGCCATTTTGCGTCACTTGCCAATTAGTGGAATCCAGTAATTAGCAAAGGGTCACATCACATTAGTATCAATTAAAGTGCTTTTTACTAGGATTATTTTAACCATTCACTTGCAGCAAAATGCGAGAGGGGAAGAGCGGCATGTCGCAGGAAACGAACGCGTCCATCGACAACCACCACCTTTGGAGAAACATCCGGAATAAGATGCCCATTTGCCGCTCAATGTCTTCCTGTGAGAAGGAGCTCACCTGAATGAGAAGTGTGTGGCTGAAATGGCTGCAGCCATACCTCCCCGGGTCCAATCCTGAATCTGACTGCCCCCATCGGACTTTTGTCAACTGACAGCCGTGGGGCAGTCCCACAGAAGAAAAAAAGCCTGCATCAACCTGGCTCCCTCTGGATCCATTGGACTCGAGCACATCTGGCCGTGCTGGCCGGCACGGGCTGAAGGTGGAGTCCAAGACGTCTGCAGGATCCGACGAGAGTTTCGCCTTTGCCGTGCGCGTGCCTGGTTCGGGGCCGCAAGCACATGCTGGCCAAAGAGGTCTGTGAATTGCAAACCACGTAGCATTTGCACAGCGCTCGCTTTTGCATACATTTCTTCATTTGTGCCGATTTCCCCGGCCCACTGAATCAGCCTCATTCTGTGGAGGAAGGCGGCACCACTTCGGACATTAACGCAAAATCGCTCGACTGTGGCTCGATTTGCATAATTTTCCTATTCAGGCCAAAGGAGCAGCGATCACAAATGAGAACAGGATCTTGACAAGCTGTTTGGGGCATCCTCGTGGCTTCAGATTCTGCTCCTTTGCCCACCCCACACATCTGTGGGGCAACAGGGTGTGACTTCTTCCCTACTGCAAAGCTCAAGGAATCTTTAATATTTTTCACCTGCCTTGCCCTGCTTTACTCCTTTGTAGCTTCACTGGAGGCCCTTTGGGGCAGAGGCTTGCCTTCTCAGTCTTTGCCAAGCACATGGGTGGTGCTTTATACGATTCTATAGGAACATGAAATTCTTCTGCTGAAAGGTCACCTTGGGCTCACAATAGCCTAATATACGACGTGCTTGCGCAAAATCTCTAAAAGTGGAAGAAATCTTCCAGTCCACAAGCTAGAAAAGACCGCTTCCTTCCTCACGCAGCCCACATGCTGATTACCAAGGGGAACTGCATGCTCAGAATTTTAGCAATGCCATTCAAATGTGGTGCTGGAATGAACGGCAATGTTGGGCTTGTGTCACGAGTGCGGCCCATTCTTGGGCTGGGGGGGCCCCAACTGCCAAGCGACACCACACATCTTCTGGCTGATGCAGTAATTAGGGCAATAATTTTGGTGGGACCAGCAGCCTTAATTGGCTAATTGCAGGGCTGGTAGATGCATTTAGAACTCTAGGAACCAATTCCTGAACGACTGGGGAGAAGGGCATTCTTTAAATTTTGATCTTTAAATGTGAATTGATCTGATGCCCTGCTTTCAAATCAATCAGTGAACCAAACTATCATTATCCTAGGAAGTATAGTGCATTACACATGAAGCTGCTTTTACAGACAGGTTTTCAGCTAGTCCAGGGCAGGGGACCAGAAGTGTTTAAACTTTAAAGTGTTTAAACTTTCAAGGGACTGGTCCATGTGATCAAATCATGCCAGACAAAGCCCTACCTGGCTTGGGGCCGGGCTACCTGAAGGAACAGCTCCATTTACATTCACCCACCTGGCTGGTAAATTGTCACCTCAAGCCCCCTCCAGCTTCTCTTGCCAAACAAGGTGAGGCCATGAAGGCGAGGGCCGTCTCGGTCGTGGCACCTCATTTGTGGAATATTCTCTCCAGAGGGCTCATGGGACATCTTCACTGTAGTCCTTCTGCTGCCAAGTGAAGACTTAGAAATTCCCCTGTATTTTAAGAATCGCTTTGAGCATCTTTATTCCCCTGCGGGTTTTACCTGGACTTGATGATTCCGCAATTACTTCATTCTTTGATGCCGGCTTTATTTTGCTTCTCTGTTTGTGCCTTGCTTTTAATGGATTCTACACTGCTCAGAAAACGCTGGTTATTGGACCGTTTAAAAGTACAGGAAATCAGTCAACATACCTGCATTCCTCCACCTTTTACAAGGGAGTTTGCCAACCAAAAATGTAGACAAAGCCGTGCTCATTAAAATAAAATGTCCACAAAATGCACACATTTGTGAACATAATATTCAAATGGCAGTTTTAGGAAAGCTGATTGCAAAGCAATGTGGACACTGGGCAGATCTGTGCCCAGAAATGAACCTCTTCCGGCACAGAAAGGAGGCTGCTTTTAAAAGCTTGAGCTGAATCAAGCTGGAGATGAGGCGAGGGAATGGGTGGATTCTGGGTTCCTACGGGGCAAAGGTGAAATATTTCAGCTGGATGGCCCTGGTGAAGGCCTGACCCCCAGGGTCGGAAGACAGGGGGCTGTGATCCACAGGGACCCCCGTTTGACAAACGAGTGAAAGGCAGAGGAAGAAGGCATCGGGGCGGCAAAACTCGCACCGCCATTCCTGTCCTGATTCTATTTCGACCCCGCCTGTCGTCCTTTCACAAGGACCCCCAAGGGGCCTGCGCAATCCTCCGCCCCTCTCCGGCCTCACGACGACCCTGTGAGGTTGCTTGAGCCCAGTCTGTGACTGGCCCACAGTCGCCCAGCATGCTTCATGGCCACGTGGAGACTAAAACCCGGACCACCGCCCCACCGCTCCATCACTCTTACCACTATACTACACTGCCTCGCCTACAAGTGTTTCCTTCCCTACCCATCCAGATAGTGCAGGGCCCAAATTTAAATGACCCAGTGAAGGTTTCTGGCAATGAGCCCCAGATGACCCCATCAGAGTGGGGAGGACGCTCGGCCTCTCGTTAGACACGCGAGCCCAAAAGGGCACGGGAACCACCACTCCCAACTTTGCAGTTTGAACTCGGGGACTGGAGCAAGGCAGGAAATGGTTAATGCACTAATTACAGTAATTAAGAGTTGCCAATTTAATTAGAGCCAGGAATATTAATGCTGGAACATTGGTTGGGAGTGCGGCAGGCAAGCCCGTCTGATGCCGAGGCTCCGCTCACAGCCGTGTGAGGGCCCTCCGCCACACCGCCCGGCGCTCGTGCGCTGACACAACAGTGCTGGGTTCAGATTGAGGAACTTGTCAGCAATCAGGCAGGCAGAAGCTAATTAGCTGGCAGGTTAATGAGTGTGATGGCTCTTGACAGCATTTTGTTGCAAGCCTCGACTGTATTTAAACAATAAATGATTGTTACTTAAACACGGCGAAGCTGGGCGGCTTGCAAACCTTCCAGGAGGTCGTTCGGCCCGAGAGGTGTGGGGAGCCCGGGGGACCCACACGCAAGGTCACGTCAAGCACGCAGGCTGCCCGCTGATCACCCTCTGGCTCCAATGGGCCGGGGGCAAAGAGGATCATTGCCCATGCCTATCAGACTGGTACGTGGAGAGGAATGGCTCTAGTCCACATGAAGCAGCCAAACAGGGAACTGGGAAGAGTCGTGGCAGATGCCAAGGTGCACAGTGAAAGGGTGTGGCTTTGCGGATGTGGTGTGGGTCAATTCTGAGATTTGAAGTATGGTTTGTGGAGAGAGGGGTACCATGGAGGGGGGTGATCCAGGAGGCAGACATCAAATGGGGCAACAGCCAGTCCAGTCCAATTGTGATGTTCCCGGCAACCTGCCTCCACCCCGGCCTCTGTGCCGGTGGTGCCCAGAAAGTGCCATTCCTGGTTGCTGCTCATGGCTGGGGATTTGGAAACAGGCGGCAAGGACACAAAAGCAAAACACACACAGCTACGAGGAGAGATTAGCCCATTCCTCTGCCCATTTCGGGAGGGCGGGGGGGGGGGGGCGATCTTCTGCAATCCATAAAGCTAATGAGAACGAGAGCGACTGTGTTCACCCTGGTGCCCCCACAACACAGAGAAAAAAAAGCTTTTGAGCCCCATCAAAACAGCACACAGCAGGATGAGCATGTGCGGGAGGCTGTGGGAGGCTGCACATCTGGCAGTGGGGAGGACCTCCCTGGAAAGGGAGCTTACCTTTGATTTAATAGGCACGGTTTCTTGGGGACCTGCAGGGAATTCACAGGAGAAGCAACAAGGCCTCACCTGGCTGAGGCTGGGGGGACCTTCCAAATTATTTCTGCAGGTATCAAAGTGCCTGGCCGTCTCCCACAGAGGTTTCTGGAGCAGGGGAGGCTAAAAAGAGAGCGGAGAGTGTGGAGGAGGTGCAAGAAAGAATGCTGAGACGTTGCACGATCCAGCCTGGGAGCTGCACTGGATGCCTTTGGTGGGTGAGATCCTGCAACCCTGCTGGATCCCTGGCACAGCCTTCCTGGGCATGGACCTCCAAGGAAAGACCTCCGCATTTTTTGGGCTGTGGGTCTCGGCGTTGTGAGCCATGGGCCCTTCTGGCTGAAGCTGATGGGAGCTGAAGTCCAAAATGATGAGCTGTCTCAACACCGACGAAGAACGGGGGTGTCGGGGGACGTTCATGGCGACCCGTCTGAATTCAGAGGTAAAACCTGTTTGTGAGAATGTGCTCACTCCTGTGTGTGCTGCACAAGGTAAAGCGGGTTGCCTTGGACAAGGAGCTCCTTGGCGCACAGCCCGCTTGCAAATCACACTGCCAAGACACCTGCCCGGCCCAAATTACACGGCTGAACGTAAGGACGACCTGGCCAAGTCTGACACCGACGCTTCCTGTCCGGGTTGCCTTCCCAAATGAAATCTGGGCAGCCGTCGTTTTGCCAACAGCTGGAGCTGAGTTGCAGAATTCTTTTCTTCTGCAACCGTCTGTTCTGCAGTGCTTTTGGAGGCCACATCTTTGTTCTGCGACTTAAGGACCAACTGCTGAGAGTCCCACTCACTGGGACAGGGCAGGATATGAATAAATGCAGCGACGGCAACCTGAGGGGACTTCCCGGCAATCTGCTGCTGACAGTTTTTAGGATAACGTCCCCCAGGTGTGCCAACTGTGGTGTGTGCCCCACAAGGGGCATGGATGCTCTCCCACGTGCTTTTGCGTGCAGGGACAGGAGTGGCAAGGCTTCCGGATGTACCTTCCACTTTAGTATAACCGGGGGTTTTGCAAACAGTGATATTCCAGCATCAGGAACCAGAAAATGCAGGTTGTCCTTGTAAACTGGAGCACCTGTGCAGTAAAAAGCTGCTCTTTGCATTTAATGTACCTGCAAGTTGACACATTTCCAGGCTTGACCACAAAACTGGGCATTCTGTGAGCTTTATAGCCCTGCTTGTAGTAACAATAAAAAGAAAAGAGAGGGGAAAACCCCCAGATTTTGCTGCTCTGCAAATGGGAATCCTAGGGTCAGATTCAAAAGAGAAGAAGACGGACTTACATGCAGTTGTCCCAGCCATGCTCTGAGCATTACTCTTTAAAATAAAACAGAATAAAATAAGAACCACCCAATCACAGGCCAGCCATGCTTCACTCTCTTGCAAATTCTGTAAGCTTGTGTGGATAATTAATACATTTTGGGCTCACAGCATGTGGGCAAAATTTCCAAGGCAAAGCAGGTAACCAGAGGCCCAACCCCATCCTTTCCAAACAGCCTGTGTATCGTGCGACAGTTCCGTTTGCCTGGAAATTATATCCCACACCTAATGCGAGGCATCAAACCCTCGTCCGATGCTTAACAGCAGGTGAAGCTATTTATAAAGTTAGCTGAACTCGGTGCCATATTTATATCACTAACGCCTTGCTCCTTACATTATAAATAGGGAAGCGAGACAGTTCTCCTACATCACCGGCCCACGTGGACATACATCACCGGGAAGCCGCGTACGGGCTGCACGCTGGCATAAACCATAAAGCCCCGTCCGACTCAAACTGGAGTTTTGCAAGCTGTGCATTTTGCCCCGAGCGTCTTGGCCCAAAGGCTACAAGGATCCCGTCGGCCCCCTGCCATGCCAGGTGGCCCCTCAGATGTCCACTCCGCACGGATGCCGTCAAAGTTAAAACCAAAAGGGGGAAAAAGACACAATACTCAAACGCAGACCCAGGCAAGGACCCGTCACGGGAAAACCGGAAGAAACCTGCAACCTCTCTGCCCACTGCAACGAGAGGATTCTTCAGTCTCAAAAATTATTTATAGAGATTTTTTTTACTACCCTTGTATACTGCAATGTTATTTCCTTTTCCCACACACTAGCAAAGTCCATTTTCACAACTGCTATAAAGCGGCATGTTCGCAGCTAGTAAAACAACTCCATAAATAGCCCCGCAAAGCTATAGCTGTCTCATATCCTTTCCTCAATAAAAGCCGAGGTGAACTGCCGATTTCCAGCAGCAAACTATAAGGAGACAGAAGCATTATGGCTGCTCATACATTCTGACTATCATTTGCCACAAGCTATATCTGTCAGTATTAAATAAAGCTGCATTATAAATGTAAACAAAACGCCCACATCTACAAAATGAGCTGTCCGCCATTGCTGCAGGCAGGAATTGAACCCGCTTATTGACTCCCGTTCGCGCTTTTATTTATCCTTTGCACCAGAATGCCGTTTGCGTCTCTTCCCCGACCCTCCTGCACGCAGGCGCCCTGGAATGTCTGCCGGACAAGCGGGCAGGTGACAAACGCCGGGCTTAATGGGAACTTTGTGAGGCTGGGCCAAAACCGAGGCGCACGCCACGGCTGTCGCCACCACCAGACTCTTTGCCTGGCGCAATGATTGATTCCGTTTTATTTTGAAAAAGGTTATTCAGAGATCAAAAATGCAAGATCATAAATAATTGGCAAGCCCGGGGATTGTATATGTGTGGTGTATGAGAGGTTTGGCTGGGGCACAAGGGCTGGGGAGGGGTGGGTGGGGAAGTGTTGAGTCATTCATTACGGGCAAAACAATAATGCCAGTCTGGAAAGGAATTATATTCAGATATCAGACGATTGGGAATTTACTGGCGGAAGAGGTAGGAGGGCCCTCGGATGCAGGGGGAGTCTGGGTGGTGTTGGCAGGGGGAGAAATATGCCTCTCCTTCCCCGTCAGCGGGAAAGGAGGCTCTTCCAGGGACTGGAGCCCAAAGCCCCGCTTGGAGGCACAGACCTAGTCAAAACAACGCCGGGAAGCCTGCCACCGAGCCGTCCTCTGCCCAGAGACGTGGGCGGAGTGGGTTTGCATGGGCATCATCCAAGCTGAACGGTGGAACGACACGACAGGGCCGGGCAGGAACGGCACGCTGGTTTGCTCGGCTGCCAAAACTCAGATAGGGGCTTTCAGGATCTTGAAACGCATTTCCAACCGTCCGGCACAGGGCTGACCTCGCAAAGGGGGGGGGGGGG